>NC_060270.1:5581763-5881763 GCF_021613505.1 Equus quagga | reverse complement strand
CTCCTCCAGCACTTGTCTCCATTACAGCCAGATGCCTTGAAAGTATCTCCATGTAGCTCCATCATGGCTTGACCCCCTGCTATCTGGGCATACTATTGTGTCTTCAGTGGCCAGGACAAGGCCCAGCCTAGGCTATGTGCTCACTAAATATTTGTTAAATGAATAACTGAATTTCTGCTTAGTCACCCAAGTGCATTGTCAGGTCTCTGGTGCCATTCTCAGAATAAGGACTGTTCTTTGGCATTTTTTTTGTACCTCAATCACATTTTCAGTTGAGGATGCCTGTCATAGATCACAAAGGCAGATAGGCATGTTTTTTAGCAAATGCTTAATTCTTTTTGGAATGGTGTGTCCCTGCTTCTTTAGCCTCTGTTTTCCCTTTATTGCTTGGCGTGTCATACCTGTTAGAATGCTTCTGCACATACTATTTTCTGCAGTTTTGTCAACACCTTTGTGAAATAGGTAGGGCAGGGACGTGTCCTGTTTTGGAGATTAGGTTCTTGAGGTCCAGAGCAACTGAGGTGTCTTCCCAAGTCATACACAAAGTTAATGGTACTCCTGGGACTAGCACCCAGCATTCCTGGCTTTGTGCCTTGAGTTCTTTCATTGTCACGTGCTGGTTACAGTTAACAGATTCAAGAGCAAAGCAAAGTATGGAAAATTGTCAAGGGGAGTAGTAATCTAGATATGAAATTGTGGTTGGCTTGTTTCACTATATTTCTGAGCTTAGGTTCCATGTGGCTGTGGTATCTTTTGACACAATCCCATCTGAACTGCACTGAATGGTTAGACAGTAGGAGTGAGGAATAAGTTCTGTGCTGGATGAGCTGAGGAAATGAGACAGTAGGAGGTTGTTTGCTGCTAGTATTGAGCTAAAGGTCTTAGCTGAACAACTTCAAATTTGTGGTTTGGCCTGGAAATGAAGCAGCATTTCTGTCCCGAAACTCAATGCAACTGTGTTCTAGTTCTCTTGTGAGTGACATCTTAGGGGTCCCTGCAGGAGGCATACCTGGTGAGAAAACGTGAAAGGATTCCTAAGTGTTCCTTACTGTCTTTGAAAGGGGAGTGGGAGGGGGAGGGCTTAAGTGCTGGGGTGTGATTTGATAAGTGGTTTGAATAACTGTGAGTTGCCTGCTTATCCTCGTTAAAATAATGTTCTTTTGAATTCAGTAAGTGAAAGCTAGTCATCCTGAGTAAGCAAACTTCTCCGTTCTGAATGCTTACTTAGAGAATTAGCTTAACTTTGAGGTGGGGACAATTTGACCGACCCCAGATGAAGTCTGCTTTCTCTGCCACACCATTCCTTCCATTCTAGTTACCGTATGGTGCTTGGCCACTTTGTCTTGCTTTGATCTCTCTGCTCTTCATACCTGCTTGCTCTCCACATCTCTCCAAATCTGACTGGTTTTCCCTTCCTCTTTCTGGGACCTTACACACTTTGACTTTTGAGTTGGTTAGTTTATGTAGGTATAATTAAGACCAAGTGAAACCATCCTGGTTGCCCTTGTAGAGTGTATGGGTCACATCAAGGCCATGTTGTGAGGAATTAGGTGGGTAAGAGTGAGGTTTCTGGAATCGAATGGACCTATTTTACATCACAGGTCCTCCATTGGTTAGCTCTGTGACCCAGAGCAAATTCTTAAGCTCTTCTGGCGTTAGTTTTCTCATCTGAATAGGTGGGGATAATAGTATCTTCCTCTTAAGGTCTTTGTGAGTTAACCAAGATAAACCACTTAGCACAGTGCTTGACACATGATGAGGACTCAGTAAATTTGGCTGTAATCATTCTTGCTGAAAGGGGAACTGTTTACAGTTAGGGATTTTAGACATGGTCTTAGCCCATATTGAATCATTGTGTGACCCTGGGAAAATTGCTTTACCCATTTGGGCCTTGATTTTTTGTCTATAAAATGAGGTATAGGGAAGGGGTTCTGCCTTTTGGGCAGCTGATAGACCCTCTTCGGGCCTGGTTATGTTAATGTCTGTTCCCAGCGTATCTGAGTCCCGTTTTATGAGCTCTCCTTCCTGCCGCCAAGAAGCCTCTCGACGCCTTCTCATCACCCAGGCCTTCCCCTGCTCGTCACTCATCATAATAACTTATCTCAATGTCATATTCCTTTGGGTTCTTCTAGATGACAGCTCACTTATAAGCAATTTCCTGTGAATGCACTATAAATAACCAACAGTGATAGGTTTGGTGTAATGATTTAATGTGTTATTCTTTTATTTTGAAAACCCAGAGGACTCTTTATGGTGAGTTTTTTAAAATCTACATTTGTCAAATTTTCTACCAAAGCCTGGGAGTTTAGAGAACATAGTGCTAGTTGACTCCCCCACTCTAGTTCTGGTCATGAAATGTCCTTGTATTATTATATTTCATCTTAATATTCATTTAAACTTTATGTTCTATCCACAATATAGCCATTTTGGGGGGGGATGTTTTTGGTGAGGAAGATTGGCCCTGAGCTAACATCTGTTGCTAGTCCTCTCTTTTTGCTTGAGGAAGATTGTTGCTGGGCTAACATCTGTACCAGTCTTCCTCTGTTTTCTATGTGGGATGCTGCCACAGCATGGCTTGATGAGTGGTGTGTAAGTCCACACCCTGGATCTGAACCAGCAAACCCTGGGCTGCCAAAGCAGAGTACACGAACTTAACCACTGTGCCCCCGGGCCAGCCCCTACTGTGTTTGTTTTAATATTAAAATATTTTAAATCACAGATCAGTTGTTACTTAGGTCCCCCCCTCCCTGTGCTTCAAGTAAAATTGATGCTTCAAGGTGTGCGGCAGGTTGATCTGTGGCTTTGAGTACCCCTCCCTACCACCCGCCCTGACCTAATGTAGAGCAGCAGGGCAGTCTGAAGGAGTGGTTCTGAAGACGGGCCTCACTGGACCACTGGCAAGTCTGTGAGGGACACAGTTTTGACTGTGATGGAGTCACCTTAGGATCTGATCCTTGTAAAGTTGAAGAGAGTTTTCAATTGCTATGTGTTGAAAACTGATGTAATCACCATCCAGCCCCTTTGAACAAGGTTAATGGAACAGCCTTTTCCCCTTAGGACATGCATGCAAACTTTAAAGTTCTAAAACTTGCCCAAATTGTTAGAATTTAAATTTTGGGGCATGAGGAGATAGGGACTTGCAGACAACCACTTTCTTGGTGGCGGCTTTCTCAGGTGTCTTCTGCTCTTTGCTTGCTGTTGCAGGGTGACGTGGTTGAGGATGGTTGGGAGACCTGAAGCCTATTAGCCATGTGGCCTACAGCCAGTCATTTCTCTAAGCTTGACTTTCTTTATATAAAAAACGTATGATTTCTATGGTCTCTCAAATGAGATGAGATTTGTGCTGATATGTTCCCCTTAGCAGCCAGACTGTCCTGTCTGTACTATCGTTGCCTTTGTAATCATTTATTTGGTGTCTACTTCCTGTAAGACTGTAACTTCCATAGACCATGGGCATTTTGTTCACAACTATGTGCCAAGTGTCTTTTACACTGCTTTGCCAATAGTATTTATTCATTCATTCCAGAAATATCTATTTAATACCTATTAAACAGCAGATACTATTTCAGCTGGAGACACAGCAAGAATGTGGCAGGCAAGGTCCCTAATATCGTGGAGCTTAGATTCTAAGGGGGCAGTTCTGTTCAATAGAACTTTCTGTGATGATGGACATGTTCTTTACTGTGTGTCCAGTGTGGTAGCCATTAGCCACAGGTGACTGTTGGACACTTGAAATGTGGCTAGTGTGAATGGGGAGCTGAACTTTACTCTTTATTTAATTTAAATCGCCATGTATGTCCAGTGACTACCATATTGGACAAAGCCATTCTTGAGGATTAAGGGGTTGGAGACAGAGATAAAGAAATAGATAAATAAATGAACAAAATAATTTCACATAGTAATAAGAACTGAGGAGAAATGAAACAGGATGATGAGATAGTAGGTAGAGTACTTTATGTGGGTGATTCTAGCTGAGTAGGAATTGATAAATGTAAAATAAGTGAGTTATGAAGACTATTGTTTAAAATTTTGCTACTCAGTAGTTTGGTTTGGGCATCCTTATTTGGAAATCTAGTGAAGTCCTTTTTGGAAAAAAAAGACAAAACAAATAAACCCTCACATTTCTATTGTTTTATTAACTCTAATCATTTTTTTTCCTAGCCTTGAATTGTCATCTCCAGTTCCTGTTGGTGATACCTCAACATTGGGAGGTTTGCTTTTGTGCTTTTATTCACTTTTCTTTTTAATTTATTTATGGTTTAAGGCAATCTTGCAAGCAAGCACATTTTTCAGCTCACATTTAAAAAACACCACATTTCTCTCTCCACATATGTTCAAGAGTCTCAAGAAAAAGTAATTCTTTTTTCACTTATTTTATGGCATTATGTTGTGGGTGCTTAAAAATCTTTAATTATTAAGCATAATACAAATCAGAAAACTGCTTAAAGCAAATGTACGACCTGCAGAATTACTTTAGGGCGCATACTCTGTGACTACCACCCACATCAACAGGTAGAACCTTTCTAGCTCCACCATTTGTCACTTGTTTTGTGGAGTTTCCCAGAGTTAGGATTTTTCTGATTGCATTCTGTGGTATACTTTAACATATTCCTTTGGCTTCTGTATTTCCTATAAATTGGTAGTTACTTTCTTTATTTTTAATTTTTTTAACAAGCTCCTCTTTGTTGGAAATTTCAAACATATACAAAAAGTAGTCAGAATAGCACAATGAGGCCCAGCTTCAACAATTATCAATTCATGGCCAGTGTCCACCCTTTACCTGCTTCCCGTCTCCGGTAGTGCTGCTTCTTTCACTATCCGCCCGCTTTCCTAGATAGCTCCTTCAGGACAGGGACTTCATCTGTGTCCCTGGCATCTTGCATAGAGCCTGACATATAGCAGGTGCTCAATAAATGCTTGTTGAATGAATGAATGGGTTGTAGTTATTTTCTGTTCTGGGAAGACTCTGTGCAAATGTGTCTTGAGGTTATAATGCACAGAATTTCCAGGATGAAAAAGCAAATGACTTATGGGCATGGTTTTGAAGTCCGTTCCTTTTTTCCTGACCTGAATTCTGACTTGGTGAGGGGCTCAATTCACACACATGTTTTTGTTTTTCTGCTTAGGCGCTGTTCTCAGTGTTCCATACCCAGAGATGACCTCCTATGAAGGTGCCTGGGAGAGCAGCTTGGAGAGGCCAGAGGAGAGTGTGGGTGTTGGTCTGTTTTGCTATTTAGTCTCTAACACGGAGAACAGGGAGTGGGAGAGATTTATATTCCGGTGTCAGACTACACAAGACTTCATGTGGTTCCCTTTATGGAAATGTTGTAGATTCCAAAACTAGTACATTAAAAAGAATCTGAGATTCCTTGGAGAGCTGATTAAATCTGATTTTGGTGAAAGAGGGCTTCAAATTGTAAATGAAATGACTTGGGGCCTGGGGCACTGTCATCATGGTAAACCCACTGTCTCCTGGGGGCTGTGTGACATAATTTACTAAGGGGATTTTTACCTATGTTCTTCTATCCCTTAATAGATCAGGACTTGGCCTTCTCTTCAGATTTTATGTGTAGTTTAAAAATCAAGAAACACCTTGCTTTTCAAATGCATCATTATTAATAGTAACCTGTTCCACTAAATAACATTAACTCTCTGTCACATTCAGACTTCTTTTTTAAAAGTGTACACTGCCCAAGAAGATAGGAACATTTTGTTATAAATTTTGTTAAATATACATTTTTAAAATGTTGGGATTCGTAAATCCTAGGCTCCTTGATGTACAGCGTTGTGTTGTATCTGATGGAACATATCCACTGGAAAGACGCAGTTTAGTTACCTTGCTCCTTCTCTTCCCAGCCTGGATGTTTTAACTTAGGAGAAATCAGGTTAAGTTGCCCACTCTGCACCTCCCTCCCTGTCGCTCATCGAGGTTGGTGGTGGCTTGGATCCCTGAGTGGATGCCAGAATCAATACTTACCCTCAGTACATCTGTGTCCAAAGTAGATGGTGCCAGAAAATACTGGCATTTGATAAATATTTGTGAATGACTGAATAAGAAGTGGTGCTGTAGTTCTCAACTTGAGACAGAATAGTTATTATTTAGGTCTGGAAACATTTATAGAATGAGATAGAATTCTCTATAATAGAAATGAGGGAATTGTGTATAATCAATTGGAACATTAATATCCAAAACAGAGAGGAAGATCTGAAGCCAATTTATAGAACAAAATGGTACAGAGATACCTATCAAGAATTATATTGCATGTACCTCTAGTTCAAAATGAAGCCCAAGGTACGGTTTTATAGTGCAGCTTCTTCCATAATATGTTTTTCCATTTATTGTTTTAGAAATTATATACTTTATTTCTATGAGTAGTTGCAAGTTATAATTTATATTTAATCTAGCGATGTTTTTCCAAAATATTTATCCTTATCCTGAGCAACGCATTAGAGCACTCCAATTCAGATGGTCTCTGTACTGATTTATGTTCTATTTTCCAGTATTTTTGTTCTTTTTTTCTCTTTTTAATCCCACAAATTAGACTGTATTATATTTATTTTATAAAGTTAACGTTTGCTTTACATTTACCCAGATGTTTACCGCTCTGTTTTCTTAAGATTCTTTTTTGCATTTTAGACCTCTATTCTGAAAGAATTTTCCTTCTGAAATGTATGCTTCTGATGTTACTCTAATGAGAGTCTCTTTAGTGAGTCCAATCTCAGTTTTTGATCACCCAGAAATTTCTTTATTATTCCCTTATTCTAGAAAGATATTTTAAAGCTATATGAAATTCTAGATTTTTTTTTTTGTTTTTGTCAAGGTTTTATGCAAAACACTATCTTCTATCTTTTATTGTTGCTACTGAGAATTCAGCTGTCAGTACATTTGTTATTCCTTTATGGGTAACCTGGCCGTTGTGTCTATTTTTTTTGTTTGAAGTCCTTTTATTGGCTTATTTGCTTATTTTTTCAGAGATATCACATTCACATTGGTCAAAAAATAATAAATGTAAAAGATGCTTGCTGGGGCCGGCCTGTTGGCGCAGCGGTTAAGTGCGCACGTTCTGCTTCGGCGGCCCGGGGCTCCCCAGTTTGGATCCTGGGTGTGGACATGGCACCGCTTGGTGAGCCATGCTGTGGTAGGCGTCCCACATATAAAGTAGAGGAAGATGGGCACGGATGTTAGCTCAGGGCCAGTCTTCCTCAGCAAAAAGAGGAGGATTAGCAGATGTTAGCTCCGTTTCCACTCACTGCACCACTGCTTCCCCAAGCCCCACTGGCTTTTGTTATGTTCTTATAAATTATTCCAGACTTCTTAAAGGCACAGAAAAGAAAATACAATTCCTAATCTTCCCCCCAAGGGATTCTTTAACGTGGGACTCTATAAAGACAACAAAAAGGATCAGTTCAAAAAGGAAAATAGGCAGTAACAGAGTTAACTATATGCAGTTTATGATGTAGTGAACTTAAACATAACTATATCTACAATGAACTAAAAATAATAAATTTAACTGCCTGGGTTTTTTTTTTTTTTTTGCTTCAGGACATTGTGACACCCTTAAAAGGGACCCACTGTCCCTTTTAAATGTATTCTTGTCTACTTTTAAGATATGTCTATATCTATCTGTCCATATCTATGTATAATCCTAGGAGATATCAGCTGAGAATGTCTCAGAATTTATGATAGACATAAAGCCTTACATTAAGGAAGTACAAATCCAAAGCAAAATAAATGTACATAAGTATACCCCATACCCATTTTTGTGAAACTGCAGATTCCCAAATACAATAGGGAGTTTCACAAAAATGGGTATAGGAGAAATTCTCAGCTGTTACCTCTCATGATTAGATGTATTGTCTGACCTCCTCATTTTATCCCTTATGTCTGTTAACCACTCTTTAATAACTTTATTTCTCTGTTGCATTTAAGTATGTCTTCTAGTTCACTAATTCTTCCTTCAACTTAGTCTAGTTTGTTGTTCAAACTGTCTTTTGAGTTTTTAGAATCCTTTATGTGGGAGTCTTTGATCTGACTTTTTAACATATACAGACCTTCAACTTTCTATCCTATCCCTTGGTAGTACTTAAAACTAAAGCCTAGGTCACAAGGGATCAGCAGATACACCATGTATGCATGCAACACTGAATCACCTCTCTGTATTCTTCTAATCTTTCTTGACCCCCTTGGAGTTTTCTTTACTTTCTTGCAAACCACCTATGCATTAAAAACATTAAAAAAAATTTATTAGGCTAGCCATTCTTCTAATCTTGTTTTTTTTTGTGTGTATCAAAAATTAGATGAGCTCCAGTATATCTTCCATGCAGGAATTGTCATTGTAGTGTTTTAATAATGATTTTCTATTAATATTCTATTTCCCTCATTTGCTCTACACATACTAATTGCAGTTCTTCTCTAAGAAACTATTGTCATTTTTCTTACATCTATTTTTTAAATCATTTATTTATATCAGTACAGACTCACGATGTTTATTTTATTTTTTGGATTATAATCCAATATTTATTTTCTTGCTCAAATTATTCCAGCTTTGGCCACTGGAAGACCTGGATTTTGGTGTTACAGAGAACAAAAAGTTTGCTGATATGGTTTCAGAATCCATGTAGCACCCAACCTTTAAGAAACTACCCCTTGTTGAGCTTGGTGTAGTATCTAACAAGAATATCCACAATTATCTGAAAAGACTATTGCCAGATTCCTTCCTTTCCCAGTACCTATCTCTGTGGCTGGGTTTGATTCACATACTTCAGTGGAAACAACATCCTGTGACTGATTGAATACAGAAGCAGATGTGAAAATCCAGCTGCTGCCCATTGTCAGACATGAAAGAATTTGTAAAAATATAAACAGTGTTACTCTTCTCACTACACTTTTTAGTTTGCAAAATATGTCATTCATTTTTACATGTAATGAGTTTATTATTATTTTTATTTTTTTAAAGATTTTTTTTTTCCTTTTTCTCCCAAAGCCCCCCGGTACATAGTTGTGTATTTTGAGTTGTGGGTCCTTCTAGTTGTGGCATGTGGGATGCTGCCTCAGCATGGCTTGATGAGCGGTGCCATGTCCATGCCCAGGATTCGAACTGGCAAAACTCTGGGCCGCTGAAGTGGAGCGTGCAAACTTAACCACTTGGCCACGGGGCCAGCCCCTGTTATTATTTTTAAATGAATTAATATATATATTTAAAATTTCTTTTTTACTTGTTGGTAAATATCTATAGATATAACCCACAAAATCCAAGCTTCTTTGGGTTCTTCAGTGGTTTTTAAGAGTTTAAAGGGGTCCTAAAACCAAAAAGTTTGTGAACCACCTTTCTAGGCTATTTTTAGGTGATCATTTTAGCATAGTCAACTCTTTTTTTTTTTTTTTTTCAGATGGTCAACTTTGATGTTTTATCTGTGGAAACTTCTGTGTTTCCCTGAGCTAGTCATTGTGTATTCAGAGGAATGGACAAATGCACAGTAATGTTAATATGAGCCCATGTCTTAACGTCCACTTAATTAGTTCCAAAGTCAAATACTATATAAAAGATCATCGTCAGAAGTTGCCTTTGGCACAGTATCTGGCGTATAGTAGACAGTAAACATGTGTTGATTGAATGAGTAAATGTTGACGTTTCTTGTTCTTTTTCTAAAAATCCAGATTAGTAATGAAATTGAGAATGTGATAGAAGAACCCACAAAAGCAGCAGCTGAGCAGATTGCAGAGTTCAGTGTCCACCTCACAGGGGAGCAATACAAGGAGGAACTACAGGATCCCTCCAGCTTCTACCACCAGCATCTTGTAGAAGAGTTTATTTCAGAGGTGGGTGATTTTTTTGTTTGTTTTTATTTTATTTTTTTTTATAAACAAGACAGTTTGCTGGGGTTGTCAATTTCCCACATTCACAATGCTGGTTAAAGGTAGGCTTAGGATTTAAGCTTTCCATCTGCCTGGTTCCGGGGTGGTGCCTTAGCCATTTCTTCAGAAATCTCTGTGAAAAGTTCACAGAAAGACAGATGAGTTATTTCATTAAAATAAAATCTTGCACACATCTGCCATCTGCTAGCAAATAAATGCTATTTCCAACTTTCACTGCACAGCTGGGGAAGAATGTGTTCTATGGCATGGTTTTAATTTGACAATATTTGGAGAAATGAGCATCTTTGAGAAATTACATACAGTGTATTGTTTTTCTTGAGGGAGCATTAAATTTGATTCCTTTAATTTCATATTTAGTATTCTTTTTTAAAATCGGAAAATTTTGAGCAGTTAATGCATAGGTAATACATGATACCAAGTTCAAAGGACAAAAAGGTGTCCAGTGGAAAGTAAATTTACCTCGTATTTCTGTTCCTTGGTTGCAAGCGTTTTTTAAAAAGGGGTTTCTTTAAAGAATCATGCATTAGACTACCCCACAACTTTACTTTCCAGGAGAATTCGATATAGGGCTTGAATTCAAGAGTCCTTCAGTCAGAAATGACCCCTCGTTGGCCCTTTCTTGTACACATTTGCTCTTGCGTAGGAAGGCATTGAGTGCCCATGTCCCCTCTGTCTGCTGATTTCTTTTCCATTCCCTCTCGATGGGGTTCTCCTGGGCCAAGTGTTTCAGTTCTGTTACCTTGGACTAATGTCCTTCCCTAGACACTGTGTCTAGGTGAGAAATAAAAATGTGCATCTCTCAGCCAAACAGCATCATTGCAGCCCTCAGACGTGGGCAGTGTAGGTCAGATGACCAATTTTCCTAGTTGTGTGGCCAAGTCGTGAGGCTGTGTGGTATGTGGAAGAAATGTCAGCCAGGCCCATGGCCATCTGGCATCAGATAGTGTCTTGGATCAGCTGTCTGCTTCTCTCTGCTCTTGGATTAAGCACCTTTCATAGACCTCAGTGTTTGGGTAAACAATTGCACTGAAAGACTGCATATTTAGAGAAAGTCTAATAAACACTCTGAAAAACATCTCCAGTAGGGACTTTATGAGGTGAGTAGCCATTGGCTTGAGGTGATTTGAAAGTGATGAAGAGTCTGGGCCTCCCATGAAAGTTCCTTCTCTGGCCTATATCTCTGCATCCCTGTCCCTTTGCCTGAAGTAAAATGTCTACTAATAGCCACTTTGTGTGGAGCAGCAGAGTCAGAGGTTGTGTCTTTGAGAGTCCTGTCACCATGTTTGCTGCACACTGAGAGGGCTCTCCAGCTGTCACCTTTCTGGGCACAGTCAGATGGATTGTTCTTTCAATATTATTTCTTAGGTAATATTGGAAGACACAGGGAAAAAGAAAGCCTGCTTGGAGAGGATTGAGGTTCAGGAGCTATTACTCTTTATTTTATGAGAAGAGTAAAATGACCTTGGGACAACACCAAGTATGACATCAAAGAGGGAAAGGTCAGTGTAGTAGGCTTGGGGGTGAAGGTACCTGAGGACAGCCACGGTATCGACACAGTCGCCTTGCATAGCACTTTATGTTCTGCAGGCTACGGATGTCTGTATGCTAATAGCAGCCATGTGGGTAAGTGTCTCCATTTCACTGATGAGGCCCAGGAGGGCAAGAAACTTGTTCGTGGTCATTTCGGCCTCTAGGAGGAGAAGGGAAGATCAGGCTTCCTCCTTCCTTTCAAAGTGTTCTTTCCTTTGTATCATATAGAGTCCCCTTCATTTTAATTCAGGTGAGAAGTTCTGATGAGCTTCACAGTTTTCCCAGTCTTCGTCCCAACTCTAAATCATGTTTATCGTGAGTCGGGGCAGAGAGGAAGAGGCATGTAATTCAGTGGGAAGAATATGGGCTTCGGTGTTAGAGAGATTTGGGATCGAATAAATTCTGATTAATTCACTCACCAAATGTGTGATCCTGGGCAAGTTAGTTGACATCTCAGTGTCTTAGTTTTCTCATCTATAAAATTGGGAAAATATGTGTATCTTGGGATTGTTGCAAGGATTAAAAGTAATATTGCCAGGTACCGAGCACATAGCGGTCCTTCAACAAATTGTACCTATTGTTACTCTTGATGTTAATGAAATACAGCTGGACGCCTGTGCAGGGGCTAACAGGATGTGTTGAGATGGAATACCTGTATGTGTTGGGACTCAAGAGCTGGCAGAACCCAAAATGAGATGAGTTTAGTGATAATAATAACATGTAGGCATGCGGCACTTTGCAGTTAACGGAGTACTTTCCTCTCCGTTCATTTTAATCTGACAAAAACGGATGTGGTTGGTGGGTATTAGTTCTATAAAAGAAGATTTGTTTGTGGCCATTCTGCCAGAAAAAACAGCTGGGACTAACCCTCAGTCTTTAGATTCCTAGTCCTGCAGATTCCATCCCACCCCATCCTCCAAGAATTGTGGTACTTCTCTCTTTCAGAGAAGAAAACAAGGCGTATTATAATAGCCAGAAAGTTTCATGGGTTTGGATTCTTTGTCCTTAAAGTGTGAAGATCTTCAGTAAAGCAAGATTTAAAAAAAAAAATCCCACTCTCCTGATTATGTACAGACTTGGTTTTAAAAGCAGATGCCCAGAGATGTCCCCAAAACCCAGTGGCATTTACTTCCCTTGTTCTGGTGTTGGCCCCACAGTGACTTATCTGGCGATATTGTCACCTTCTGAAATGTCTAAGTGTTCAATTTTGTTAAAATATGTATTAGTGCATCACCTGATTACTTTTTAGATCTTTAGTCCAGCCTAGCATTCTTTTTCCTCCCTCCAGTCACTAAGCTCATATTGAGTTATGTGACTGGATTTTAAAGACTCAGTAATAACACTGGTTCCTGCAGATGTGAGGCTCGTAAATTGATCTTTTTACCAGTTAAGTTACCTGGTCATTCCTTCATAACCTCCTTCCTGACAGCCAGTCAACAAGGCCTCTCTCCGGGGAGCTAGGCCCAGGCCTGCAGATTTCTTCCTAGTGGTGACTGTGTGGACAGTTTGCTTGTGTTGTAGGAACAGGAAACAGGTGCCACCACACTTGACGCTTACAGGAAATGAACACCTGACTGTCAGTGTGTGTGCTGCAGCCAGATGTCTAACCCAAACAGTTACATTTAAAAGTGCTATTAGAGCTTCTTTTGTAACTAGTGCTCTTTTTCACATTTCATCATGTAAGGCAAAAAACAGTGCCTTTGCCAATAAGAAGTACGCTTTTGATAACTTGGAAAAAAATTAATATTAAAGCACATTAAAACCTTAAAAGACAAAATGAAAAAGAAAAATGTGGCAATGTTGTTGTAAAATCTGTTTTCTAACATTGTAACTATTATAGTTTTCTTAATAACTTTCTGACCCATGTGTGTCTGTGTATGTGTACACGCTTCTAATAGTTGTAACAGTGCATTTTATATTCTACTCATGTAAGTGTTATTTGCTGTGTACTTTTTCACATTTCTACATAGTTATAAATTTTATTTTTATTTTTAACAGGTTGAAAATGCATTTTCTGGGTTACCGGGCTACAAGGGCATTCGTGTACTTGACTTCAGGTAAATAGATTTCCTCTAAAAATGCACACGTTCAGTAGCACTCTTTATTTCAAATTGAATATTCTTTTGTATTTATTATATATACTCTAACAACAATTCAAAATGATTTGAATGCTGTAATTCAGTGTTGTTGCTGGTAAATTCATGTTCCTAATGCTCATTTTTCAGTCGCTTGAGGAAACTGAGTTAGAAAAAGGCAAAATATAATGCATTCAAGGATACATACTAGATCTGGAGCTGGGCAAAGGGTGAGAACTTAGGAATTCATGTCCCCAGCTGGCTGCTGACCAGTAACACTGCTTTCTTTTGGGCACTGAGGGGAGCTTGAAGTCAGATTAGATGTGCCCTCCGCATCCTACCAAAGCTTCTCAATCTTCTATGGAGGTGACTTTGACATCTTGGTGTGAGGCCACTCTGGAGAGGATGCATTCAGCTTCATTCCAAACATAACAGTTCTGAGTACATCAGAGACCGCTTTTAAGACATTTCTTCCCTGGTTAAGACCTGCGGCATAGTACTTGTGAACATTTATTGAGTGAATACTTTGTACTGGGCACCTCGCATTCCTCAGCTCACTTAATCTGCAACCCTCTTGGACAAGCAAACAGGGTTAAAAGGATGAAGTGTTAGCCCAGAGTCAGAGAGCTTGTAAATTAGCAGCAGAGGAGGGAGTTTGAAATGAAGTGGCTGATAGCCAAGTTTATAGCTTTTGCTCTGAGCTTCCATGGTAGATTCAGTGCTCTGATGGTTTAGAGCACTGGGTGACAGCTGTGGGCCAGAGACTGGATCAGGGACATGTGCAACCTCACAGCATAATTAACAGTGTCAACATGTTAACTTTGGTATATTCTGGTCACTACTTCTGGGTTTACCAGAAATAACAGCAAGCACTGACATAGCATTTACAGTGTGGCAAGCTTTATATCTATAACTTAATACCAGCAGCCATATTGTGAGATAGTTGTTATCCTCATTTTTTCTGATAAGGGAACCAGAGCACAGAGAATTTAAATAATTTACCTCAGGACGCTCACCTGGTTATTGGTGCAGGGGAGAGAAAGGCATAGTAAACTCTGACCCTCCACCTACTCTGGCGCCATGACCAGGGGCCCAGTTCCCCCTTAGCACTTTTCACGGAATACCGTCTCTAGCTATGATCAAAAGTCGTAGGAGACCCTGAGAATGCGAGGCCTTTGAAGACCCCTCTCATTTGGCAGCACAGGAGAGGCAACATGGCCTTTGGAGCCAACTGCCTTGGTTCAAATCCTGCCTTTGGCACTTCTGGCTGACTGGTTTTAGGTAAATTACCAAGTCTTAACTTCTTAGTTGTATAAAAAAGACAACTTACCAATTAATTCTGCTTCATTAAAGAATACTTTTGAAATACTTTAGGTAAATTATTTAAGTTCCTTTGTTCCTCAGTTTCTTTACCTGTAATATGGGGATACTAATAGTCCCTACTAATCTCAATGAGGATTAAGTGAATTAATTTTTGTAAAATGCTTAGCTCTGTTCTTGGCCCATGGGAAGTTCTGTTAAGTGTCTGTTGCATAAAATAAATAACTATTAAGGGCTATGCAATATCCTATAGGTTAGTCAGCCCTAACCTTTTGCCAACCCCTTAGCACCCTACTGTATACCATCTGATTTTCTTTTCATTTAATTCTGCATAACACAATGTATCCCCAAAAAACGGTCCCTAATTTTGTTAATGCCAACAACTGGCATACTCTGCTGATTTATTGAAAAAAGTTTATTCATAAAGAGAGAACTTTACGTGAATTGTTTATTTTTAACAAAGTTTAAAGATGTCAAGGACTATTGATTTTAAAATAGAATACTTTCTCCACCTTTGCTCACTTCCTTCAATCTACAGGAATTTGTCAGCATCTGATACTATGCAAGCATTTTCATTTAAGGAAACATTTCAGAGGAAATACATTAAGAACTTGTGCTTAAATCAGTGATGTCACAATTATAACTGTGTTAAACTCTGCTTAACACTTTCAATTTTTATTTTCAGGTCCCCCAAGGATAATGGCAGGTAGAGTACTTTTTGACATTTCTATACTGTCCACTGAATGAGGAAATAGTTTAGAAAATGTAGTCCAAGGGATCATGGCTCAATTCTTTTATGACTTTCAGTATCACTGTCCATCTCCTTGCAGATCAGGAGTGGCAGACTTTCTGTTAAGAGTCAGGTAGTAAATATTTCAGACTTTTCAGGGCAGATGGTCTCTGTGGCAGCAACTCAACTCTGCCAGGTGAAATCAGATGAAAGTAGATGTAGGCAATACCTTGAAAATGAATGAGTGTGGCTGTGTTTCAATAAAATTTAATTTATGGACCCTGCAATCTGAATTTCATATGATTTTCACATGTTACAAAATATTGTCCTTCTTTTGATGTTTTTTAACCATTTAAAAATATGAAATCCATAAACTCATGGGCAGTGGGCTTGATTTGGCTCACAGGCTATAACTTACAGACCCCTATCACAGACTGCTGACTGGCAAGTACTTTTAAATATTGAGTTACACTTAATTTAAAATAGGAATAAAAACTGGCATTAATGTAAACACTTTCAAGTATCCTATGTCATTCAATGACATTATCAAGTGTCACTTTAAGTGGTGAATGAAGGGGAGAAAGCTGATCTCTATAATAAGTTCATTTGCAAGAGCATCTGCTGTCTGGAATTTCTTAGAAGTATAATATAGAAGCATAGTCAGTACCCCTTGTGAAGGCTGCTTGTCACTTCTTGCCTTTTGATTTAAGTTTATTTAAAATTCACTTTCTCTTGGAAGATCACTAAGTGTCCCATAGAATTTATGAAGCAAATTCATAGGCTAAATAGGGACATGTTTAGAGATCCAGTAATATTCCTTCATTGTAATATCTTACTTTTGAGTAGGGCTTCCTGACTTCCTCATTTTCATTTATATTATTTTAGCAAGTATTTACTAAGTGCCTAGTAACTGAGCAAACTCTATGCCTACAAAATGAATAACTCTTGGTCTCCATCCTCCAGGATCACACAGTCTAATGAAAAGTGCTTTCAAAGATATGTCAAAGGACTGGTTCTTTTCTTTTTTCATTTTCTTTTCTTATATCCCTGTGAGGTAGTGAAAATAAGAATTAATATTCATTCTCCTTTTGGAGTGAGGAAATTTTGCCTCAGAGAGAGAAACTGATTTGCCATAAATTCTGTGAGTAGGTGGTATCAGACATTTTGACCAAGGTAATAGGAATTTGGGTTCCTGTGCTCCTAGTATATGTAAACTGCTCTGTGTGTATGTATCATAGGCATATGTGTCGATGGTCAGTACTCAATCAGAAGTCCTAATTGTTTAATTGCTGCCCTCTTGGGTGATTACAGTGTTAAAACAACCCAAACACTGATGTTAACCTTTTGATCAAAAGAATGATATCCGGTTGCTGAGTGCTGAGTCACAGACAACAATTCAATACGAAGGCATTAGATTTTATTTATTTTTTTTAAGATTTTATTTTTTCCTTTTTCTCCCCAAAGCCCCCCGGTACATAGTTGTATATTCTTCATTGTGGTTCCTTCTAGTTGTGGCACGTGGGACGCTGCCTCAGCGTGGTTTGATGAGCAGTGCCATGTCTGTGCCCAGGATTCGAACCAATGAAACACTGGGCCGCCTGCAGTGGAGCACGCGAACTTAACCACTTGGCCACAGGGCCAGCCCCGGCATTAGATTTTATGATGGAATTGTTATTATAGGTACAGTTTCCACAGTTGTTCAGTATTGTCACATATTAGCCAGTTGATGCAATTTATTCATAACTTTTTGGTATATTTTTATTTTGAGCTGCGTATGAATACATGTGTGGCTCAGAAATAGTCTGTATATATAACATATAACTTCTGTCTGTCATTCTCTGTAAGCATTTATATGCACATGAGATTTTCTGTTTGCTTTATACCTCTTTCAGGATGCACACGTTATTTTAAGTTAGTTGGTTTGAACCATTGGAAGTGAATCAACAATATGTCTACCTGGTATATACGCTTAAAAAAATTCAGCTCAGGTTTTGTAAGTGTGTGCCTTCTTCCTCACAGAAGAAGTGTTATCGAAGAAGGGATGTCTGAGTTTCTCTGCATTATCTTTACTTTGATTGATCTTAATGAGATATGATACCATTATTTTTCCTATTTAAAATCATGTCAAATGGCTGATCAAGGTGTTTGAGCTGCGAGAATAAGAAAGGGTAAATTTCACCTTCCCATGATTGATTCTCTGGAAGTAGCTGTCAGACAGAGGAAGTTTCCTCTCGGTAGCAGCTGTTTCAGTCTAGTGGAGAGGATGAAAGCTGATGATACATACAGTGGTGGTTGGTTAGCTTGGAGTTGCTGAGTGTGGAGAGCCAGCACAGCTTTCTTCAATCAGAGCATGTTTGGTCTACCAGTGTGCCTTCTGCTTCCTATGTACTCCCTTGGCCTCTGGGCTTTCTTTTACTCTGTCACTCATCCTGAGACGTCTCTACTCCATTTACCATGCCAGAACTCGGTCTGTTCTGGGTCATAGTGAAGTTCTCAGCTCTGAGAATAGATGATTTCCTGACGCCTCAAGCATATCTTTGAGTTCTCTTTCCAGGACAAAAACATGGTCATAAATTGCAATATCTCTCTGAGGTATTTTATCTTCTTTAATGAATTTATCCTCACTAGACAAGGTAGATTATAATAGTAGTGTTATTTTTAGATGTCCAAGGGATACACTGGGAGACAAATTACATTTTGCCCATAAAGAGTAAGGGCAGTAATCCAATCCAGATTGCCTGATTTGCACAGATTTCTTGATTCAGGAACATTTCTCTTGCTCTTCTCCCTGTGATATTTAAAAGTCATGCAAGGCACATGGTAGATTCCCAGGAAAGACTTGACTCTCCTTGTCTGATTTTCTGCAGAGCCCAGGAACCAACTCAAGTGCTGACAGACACAGCCTTTTCTTCTCCATTTTTTTCCTTATCACTGCTTAGTGTCTTAGAGCCATGTTAACATGTTAATAGGTTGCGCAGAGACCCCAAGGAGAAGCTTTCTGGAGATACAGCCATGGTCCATCCCACAGACCTCTTTAGGGTGAAAAATTACTCTTTCATATTTAGAGACTAAAAATCTTTCAGATTAAGGCAGGAGTATCCCATATTGCCATTTAAGCGGCACAAATTCAGTTGTCTTTTCTGCCTGCATTAGTAAATAAAGTTGATCATTGTTTCTTCATTATTTTCAAAAGTATTTATTGAACTCCTAGGAGCCAGGGATTGTGCTCGATGCTTGGAGCACATATGGTGTGATCAGTTCTGACCAGTAGGTGTCCCTCTTACTGTTTTATTCTATTTTGGAGCTATCATTTGATTATTTTAGCATATTTTACTGAATTTATCTTCTTTACAAAAGAAGATCAGGAATTACCCATGAATCAACATATTTTGACATGAGATATTAATGGATTGAGGGGAATTCTAGATGACAGGCAGATGTCTTAGCACTTAGTAGAGCATCAGGGTATCAAAATGCTCAATTACCACTTTAAAGCGCCCCAAACCACTCCATTGCAAGCAACAGCTAATCAGGGCTGGGAGGGAAACCTTGTTGAAGTCACTCAGAGGAGCCAGGATCATCAAAGAGGCCTGGCTGTTTGTACAGCAAGTGAGGGATGTCACCGTCATGGCGTCTCCTATAGTCCAGGGTGTGACCTGCAGCAAGCAGGCTCAGGACAGGTCCAGAACTGCCAGTGCTCCCAGGAGGAAGAGATCTCTTAAGACTGATGCATGCTTGCCAAACCACAAAATACAATGCATTCTCTGGGATGCCAATTGATCTATTTAAAGCAAGAAATATATCTGTCAACCGACCAATTATTGCATTGGCTGGCTCATGCATTCTTTCCTCATTGGAAAATCTGTAGGGAGTTAAAATCAAAAGTTCCCTTTGCAAGCTTGAAATCAGAGAAAGGAAGTTGAGTGATCTTAATGGCCAGTGTCATCAAGCCATGCTAGCCTTTTGTAGGCATCTCCAATCTAGGGATCTGTCTTACAAGAAGCCTCAATGCACTGGTCAGAAGCTTTCTACTAAATAGTAACATAAATTAGTTGACTAATTTTTTTTAGATTCCCTGAGGCCATTTTCCTTATGTTGATACTTTTTCTTTGTGTATGTGAATACCTTGGTTAGACTGCAGTTTTCTTTTTATGTTCAGGCAAGTATAGATTTCTCTTCATTTAGGAGGCACTGAGTACCCCTCAGTGCGAGGTACCAAGCTCAACATTGGAGATAGAAACTCAAGGAGAGACTGAAAGGCAGTCACTATAAATGAAATCTTTTTACAAAACAGTAAAGGGTAAAATCAAGGAATATGTAAGTAAGTTCCGAGGAGGGAGTGCTTAGTTTATTTGTAAGCTTTGATTTGGGAGTCATTTTACTCCTACAGAATGTCTGAAGGGGCAAATTGTTTCCCTCACATGTCTCTCTTGACTGGTTTACCTTTGGGAAGGCGGTGTTCTCTATCCTCAGGAGGAGTCTTGGTGTGGCTTGCTGGGCACTGCCTCTGAGGGCTGTGTCTTATGGACTCACTGGAAGCCAGGGCGATGACTAAAGCAAAGCTTTCCTCAGAATGACTTGTTTCTGACAATAGTTTAATTAAAGCTACTAAGAGCACAGCAGAGTAGTTCAGAAGGCAGGTGCTGGAGTCACGCCTATCTGTGTTTGGATCTTGACTCTACCACTTATATGTTGGGAAATTTTAGGCAAGTCTTTTAACTTTGTTAAAGTTCAGTTTCTTCAACAGTAATCTGAAGATAATAAAAGCTTCATACAGTTATTATGAAAATTAAGTGAGATAAAAGATGTGAAATACCTGTCACAATATACTTACAAAATGTTAGATTTTATTTATTTATTTATTATTTTTTGAGGAAGGTTGGCCCTGAGCTAACATCCACTGCCAATCCTTCTCTTTTTGCTGAGGAAGATTGGCCCTGAGCTAACATCTGTGCCCATCTTCCTCTACTTTATATGTAGAACGCCTGCCACAGCATGGCTTGATAAGCGGTGCGTAGGACCACACCTGGGATCTGAACCCGTGAACCTCCCCGGCCACTGAAGCAGAGTGTGCAAACTTAACTGCTGTGCCACTGGGCCAGCCCCCAAATGTTAGCTTTTAGTTGTTAGAGAAATCTGAGTTAGAGTCTAGACGGAGTATTCCTATTGGCTTAAAAATTTTATATTCTGATGTTATTCCCCCAAAATGACTATTTAAGAAAATATCAAATGACACATCAACTCTTACTTAACTATTTTCTCTCTATCTTTTGAGAAATCTTCTCTTTGTTTGCTCATGAAAAGGTAGATAGTGAAGAAAGCCCAATTCACAAAGTTATTTGTTAGCTCCTGTCAAGGCTTTCTTCAACTCATTAATGAAGGAGCCAGCAGAAAAATAAAAGCTGGTTTTTAGAGCATTTGAAAAACAGAAATTTATATAGTAAACTGGGAAAGGATTACTCAGTTACAAAATTAGTTTGTATTTTGTAAACTTTGGAGTTATCATTTATACCAAGCCAAAAAACCAATCACATGGTAGTAGTTTTTTACAATTTAGTATTCAACTTTATAGAGCTGTAAATTTTCTGGGCTATCAAACAAAAGTATGTCTCCTGAGAGACTTAGATAACTGTCATATTAGAAAATATTCTAGCATGATATTTGAAAAGAAATCACAAATCATCAATTTGCTTTATTTCCAAGTATTTCATATTTTCCTTTCACAATAAATAACTATGTTTTAGTTCATAGTAATTAAGCTTCTTCATTGCCTCACCCTCTGTTGTATAGAATTCATCAACAACAATAATAAAAAGATATGAAAGGATTACCAATTGTTGGGTGGAGTTAGAAGGTTTTGTTTGTTTTGTTTTTAAATCAGGGAGGTGAAATGCTAACAGGGAAAGGGGGGAGTAGGCTCATAGTAGAGAGGAGCAGTGGGCTCTGCAGGAAGAAAGAAGGGGTGAGAATGTGGGGAAGAAGACGCTCGGGTATCCTGCAGGGTTAACTCTGCGGTCTCCTTAGAACTCTTTCCATGTTCTTAGAGCTATGACCCTCTGTTCTCTGGGAAGGAGGAAGGGATGGCTATTGGTTGCCCAGAGTCTGCAGAGAAGGGTGATGCAATCCATGCTTTTTGAGACTCTCCCTCTAGGTCTAATGCTTGTTCTCCATGGGCTCAAAGCTCCTTTCTTTGTGTTTCTTTAGCGGGGCCTAATCTCTTCTCTCTTTTCATCCATAGCGGCATAGATGTCCACTATGCAGTTACCTTCAATGCTGAGGCCATTAGCAATACCACCTGGGACCTAATTAGCCTTCACTCCAACAAGGTGGAAAACCATGGTCTTGTAGAATTGGACGATAAGCCCACTGCTGTTTATACAATTAGTAACTTCAGAGATTATATTGCTGAGACACTGCACCAGAATTTCTTGCTGGGGAACTCCTCTTTGAATCCAGATCCTGACTCCCTTCAGCTTATCAATGGTGAGTTTGATATCCATCATGAAGTCCTTGTATAGTTTTAGCTTGTTTTCCAGTATACTCTGGTGAAAACTTATTTCCCTAAATATATGTGGTTCTGAGCATTCTCTAGACTGCATGAGACAGAAGCCATCCTGATATGAGTGGAGCTTTAGTCAGGCAGCTATTTTGGGTAGATCAATCAGGAGCTTCCTGGAATATTTGTAGACAGAAGGTCACAAAGAGTGGGGAAAGTAGAGCACGGCATGATATTTAGAAATAGTTTAGAGAAATGGAAGCAAATTATTAAAAAAAGGAAAGTAGTACCTGGAAATATGACTTCAAACAGGTTATAGTGCTGCCCAGATAACCAAGACATTACCTTTGCAGAGCAAGGTCAGCTGGTAAAAGCTTACTTGAGAGCAGGAGAGAGAGAGCAGCTCAGGAAGGTTGAGGGAAGATCTTGGTCAAAGAAAAACTGATCATGGATGCTGGACGGAATCCCAGAGAATCCAGTACTGTTTGAATTCAGGCAGCTGTAGAGATCCAGTTATGATCCAAAATCAACAGGTGGATCTGGGATCATCAAAGAGAGGTTTACCACTCTGGATTTAGAGGCTAAAGAGTGGCCTAGTCAACCTGGGACTAAAGCTTGTTGAGAGTCTGGTTACTAGTGTGCAACAGCTTAACTCATCAGGGACTTGGTGTCCTGTTGACTTACTTGCTACTTTGTGTTTGTTTCTGCATGATTCCTTCGCTTGTTGGTAGTTTAGCTTTCAAAATGTCCAGCAGAGTATATTTTACTGAAGTGACTTCATGAGAAAAGTACTGGCTGCCAAAGAGGAAAATCCACAAGTGAGAAGCAATACTAAGTAACAGTGATGCATGTTTACAGCCTCTCCAACTCCCACGTGTTTTTAAGAGAACAGAGCCTATATCTTTTCAGGCAGCTACCACTGCCTCTGGGCACATGAGTGTGTAGTGTCTAAATAAACAAAATAGACACAACGGAGAAAAAAATTTTAATACAATTTTATTATGTATAATTCCTTCTTAAATAAGATATCTTTTGAAAGGCTGGACTAAAACTTTAAATTGGTTTTCGATTATTTTGGCTGCTGGACTGATGTTTCTTTAGTGTGACGCTCTGCAGAGACAGGGCCACAGAGTGGCCTAGACTTCGTACGGGTTACGTAGGACATTAAAGTGGAGAAACTCTCTCTTCACTGGATGATAGAGTCAATATTAAGCCGTCAGCTCTAAAACACTAGGGAGCCTTTGTGTTTGGAGCAGTGCAGGTACCCTGGGCTCACTTCCTCATATGCTCCTTTTCCATTGTTGAATCTTGTTGGAATACCGGAGCCAGATGAAATAGTGAAAAGAGAGAGGCTTGTTATAATCTGAAATTGCTGAAGTCCTTTTGGCAAGGCTAATACAGACTAGCTGGGAGCTGTCTATGGGGACAGCATGTAGGCAGAAGGTTCCAGGAATCTGGATATTGGGATCAAAGAGAGCAGAAGTAGAGCTAGGAGGTCATGACCTGAGGGAGATGGAAACCTAACTTGAGCAGAAGGTGCAAATGCCAAGGTCAGGGTCGTGGTAGCATGAGGATTAAGGTGTGCAACAGGCAAAGTGAGGTTGTTAGGAAATTAAGTCTACAAACAGCGTGGCGAAGTCTTCCTTTTATGTGGACCCTGGGGGTAGAGCTTCCTCCTAAAAAAGAGGTCAGCAGCTCTCTCAGAATTTCCACCCGAGTTCAAGGAAAGCTTTAGGATATGCAGTACGAACTAATTCAGGTGCTTTGACGTTTCATTAGATGTATGTTTCAGTTGCTCAGAGTTTTGTCCCTAAAATCCATTTCTATTGTCATGCCAATTTCAGAGTTCTGAATGGCTGCAGCTTTCTAGGTAGCTTGATCATCATCTCCAGGGATATGTTCTTCCTTGATCACATGGCCCTCGTCTTCATAGAAGACAAGATAACTGTATACACAGTTGAAAAAGAGTTTTGGAAAATATTTAAATCAAATAGGGTTTTTGGCTTCTGACTGATCCCTCAATGTCAGGCCAGTGGGAACAGCTGAATAAAGGGAGGTTCTGCTTTTATTTTTGGTGCATACACCAGGTCACCCTCCTTTTTAGCTTAGGCAGTCCCTTCTTTTTAGCTTTTATTGATTCCCTCTCCCCTCCAAGCAAAACCAACTTCTTTTTTTTGTCTGTATTCCCATACGTTGTATATGTATATGCCCCTCACATCATTTTACAATTTAGTTATTTCTCTGACATAAGAAATACTTCCACAGGACAAACTTGGCTTTATTAATGTTTCTAGCCTCTACTTCATCCAAGTCTGTAGTAACTAGCAGGGATTCAATAAGCCTTCTGTGAATTAAATCATACAATATACTCTGTTAACTTTATTGCTCTTTAATATCGGTATAGTGATAATCTCTCTGGTGTCCTATCTCATTTTGCAAAGGCATTGTCTGCCAAAAAGGAAATTGTTTTGTGTAATTTTCTCCATTCTTAATGTCAACCAAAATGAGTTGGAATTTCAGATCAACTTTCTTATTAAAATGAAAAAAAACAATTTAAAAACAACTGCTTCATAAGAATCTTGAAAAGAGTAAAAACTGGTTGAGAAAGGAAAGGAAATAGTTATAGGAGTGTCCTAGATGTAATAATGGGAAGAATCTTAATTTTATGTTGGAGTCTTATAATTCAGACAGATTGTCTAATATAAGTAAAATAGCTGAATAAAGTAGCAAGCATTTTCTAAGCAGGTCTCCCCTATCTGTTCTGCCAAAATCTAAATTACAAAGACGAAGAACTTGGCTTTTAGTTGTTGCTGAACCTCAAATACAATAGTGTCTCAACTAAAAAGTTCTTTAATATTGTTATTTCTTCAGTAAGAGGGGTTTTACTTCCCCAAACTGAAGACCTGGTTTGGAACACCCAACGTTCAAGTCTTCAGGCAACCCCACCGTCTATTCTGGTAAGTGTGTTTCTATGTTTTATGCCTAGAACCAGGCCCCCAAGCTTCTCTTCTTTGTACCCTCACCTGCTGACTTTGGCATCATGAATTTCCTGAGCTGTTTCTATTTCAAATATTCTCTTACTTCATCCCTGGAACATTATTCATAGTTGTCAGCTAATGGGTCCCAAGTAATGGTTCAGAAAATTTAAGCCTTCCGAGTGGTTAAGTGAAATCCACACATCGGGCATTGCCAAACTTCACACATGGTAGAAAACTTATTGATGGTTCATACTGTTGGTGATAATTAAGCTATAAGTGCCCACTGAGTTGTTCTCTAGAAGTTACCCAGAAATAGTTTTTATAACCAAGACTATAAATTGATGTACAGAGGTACAGAGTATAGATTTTTGTTCCAATGATTGTACTGAAGAAAAAGTTTAAGCTCCAGACCATGTAGAATGGTGTGTGTACGGAAGAGAGAGAAGGAAGGGTGAAAATACGAGCTAGCTGACCAGTGACAGGGGCTGTGGCCAGGCCTCCTCCAGCCTGGGCTGAGAACACTCCCCTTTGCCCAGAAGCAGCTTGGGATGAACTTTCCATTCTGTTCTTACCACTCTGCTCCCCTGGGCTCTCCTCCGCCCCTCCCGACCTCCACTTGCCACTTCACCTATAGAGAGGCCTCCAGGAGAAGAGAAAGTGGCTCCTCAAGTGCAGTTAAAGCAGCAACAACACTGGCAACCATGACCACAACCCCACGAGAGACTTCCCTGTTTACCATGAGGACACGAGCCTTTCATTGTCACAGAGACACAGCAGGGGCTCCTCTACCTTCCTCACCCCTCCCACCCTCTTGAGATTGCTTTTCTGTCTCATGTAAGGTTTTTGAAATACTTGTTTCTTGGCTTTAATCTAGCAATGAACATTTAGAATGTCCCAAATTCACTTAACTGTTGATATATGCGGCCATTTCTTCTACTTGGTTATAGAGCAACTCGGTTTTGAAATGTGGTGTCACCGAGTTCCATATTGGAGAAAAAAGTTTCCAGAGGGATTGACATCAGGGATTATATTCATTTGGTGTTTGTTTATTCATTCATTCAAATATATTTATTTTGTGCTTTTCATGTGCCAAGTGCTGGGGAAACTAAGATGAATAAGGGTGTGGCCTTGCCTACAAGAAGTTTCCAGTCTGGTAGTAGTAGACAGACTTCTACACAGTTAAGGAGATGCTGTCATAGACGTCCATCCAGGGTGCAGTGGCAGGGAGGGGTGAGTCACTGTGAACATGGACCCACTAGTCTCCAGTCTTTCTGATCGAATTCAACTCAGGGGTTCTCTAACCACAGAAGATCTGTGATGATATTTTAGAATGATGTTGTAAAGACAGGAATTTCCATATAAGCCAGAGATTGCAAACTGGAGACCAGCCGGCTGGATGCAGCTGTAGGCGTGTGCTTTGGGGCCAAATTAAAAGAAAAAAAAGCTAATATTTAAAAATCAGGAGATATTTGCATAAACATGCACATTTCCAACTTGTTTTTGAAAACTGGGAAGCTCTGGTATCATGAAGTTCACATTCGCCTGTTGAGGAAGTAGCTAGAGCTTGGCTGAAACAGGCTGCCTCTTTATTTTTTTTTTTTTTAAAGATTTTATTTTTTTCTTTTTCTCCCCAAAGCCTCCCAGTACATAGCTGTATATTCTTTGCTGTGGGTCCTTCTAGTTGTGGCATGTGGGACGCTGCCCCAGCGTGGCTCGACGAGCAGTGCCATGTCCGCGCCCAGGATTCGAACCAACGAAACACTGGGCCGCCTGCAGCGGAGCGCGCGAACCCAACCACTTAGCCACGGGGCCAGCCCCACAGGCTGCCTCTTTATGATGGCAAACACCGACTGGCTGGGCTCCGCTGTTCACTTCTGTGGCCTGATCTGTGGTTCCATTTGCATTTAAGCCCATCCCCTCGTTTGTTGAATAGTGATAACTGTAATAGTAATTAACAGTTTGAGGAGACCTTGGGATGTGAATGAGTGATAATAAGACACGAAAAAAAAGAATGATTAATTAGAAGCATCTGGTTATTGCTTCTTTTCTTCCTCTTCTTTTCTGGCAAACTGTTAACAAGATTTTGTTCTTTTATAGAAGTGAAATTTATTTTTTTTTACAAGATTTGATTTTTAGAAATTATTTTAGTAGTAGGAATGTTGGGATATTGAATTTGACCCCTTTTGGCATCCGACTTGGAAAATCACTTGTTGCACAGTATGCTTTCTATAGCACTAGTAAGCTTTCACTTGGCGTTAGTAGAAGTGAAACTGGCCAATATAATATTAAACTTGTTAATATGCTACATTGAACTAAAAGAAGAATTCATGAGTTGAATTTGTTACTATGGGAACATCTATTCCTATAAAAATAAATGAAGTGCTGTTCCTGGCCTGTGTGTGTACATCTTTCAGAATGTCTGCAACAGCTTCATCGCCATGCCATGTTTTAGAGGCTACCTTTTCAGAATAGGTGGTCTTCCTTATTTAAAAAGTCAAATTGTTTACTTTCACTTTTTATGTTGCCTGCTTGACTTTTATTAAAGATATGTATTGTTTTAATTTTTATGAAATGAAAAGGCATTTTGTTTTTAGATATGTTGAAATCGTATATATTGCTTGAGGATTTCTTTTCCATTGAGGGTCGAACTGCTTTCCTAATATGTGTTGGGTCATTGGCCCTGTCTGATTAAACTCAATTTCTTAAGCATGGGTTAAAGGGCTTAAGCCATCTCACTTGGAATTGAAAAAATGCACGTTTAGCATTTGCAAGGATATGAATTATGCCTGACTCAGCTGGAAGAATGGGTGGGTTTAACACATCTCTAGAAGTGGTTTTAGATAATTAAGAGGAAAAAAGTGAATTCCCTGGTATGTCTAAGTGTCTTTATTGAAATCTCTTTTTTGAGGAAGAGAACTTGGTATTGAGCAAAAGGACTTCTTACTTTTCCCTGAAACTTATATGGTTTTAGCTACTAGAAAAAGAAATGGGAAAGGAAGAAACTTTTCTGTCTATATGAACAGCCTCCTATTCAACGGAGCAGACATTTAAATATTAGAAAACGGTCTCTCCTGTCTCCCTCCCCTTTGTGTCCTCTGGATCTTTTTTTTTTTTTCCTTTTTCTCCCCAAAGCCCCCCAGTACATAGTTGTATATTCTTCGTTGTGGGTCCTTCTAGTTGTGGCATGTGGGACGCTGCCTCAGCGTGGTTTGATGAGAAGTGCCATGTCCGCGCCCAGGATTTGAACCAATGAAATACTGGGCCGCCTGCAGCAGAACGCGCGAACTTAACCACTCGGCCACGGGGCCAGCCCCTGTGTCCCCTGGGTCTTTGAGACCTGTGGACATATGCTAGCCCGAATGAGAATGGATACCAAGTCTGCTAGCTCTAGTTTCTCCTCTGGGAATTCTTTTGCCATATGGGTGTATACACCTGTATTTATCTCTCAGTGCATAGTGGCAAAGCACTGGGACTGAGAACTTGAGAAACTCAGAATCTAGTTCTGATTTTTTTCTCTGTTTTTTGTGACGGTGGGCAATTCACTTCTGTGAAACTCAGTTCGTTATCTTTAATAGGCAAAATTAGACTAAAAGTTTCTTAAGAGTCCTTCTAGTTCTAAAATTTGATACTTTTATTATGTTCACACATATGCACGTGCTTACCCCTAAAATGGTTCTGAGACTCAATTTCCAGTGTATGGAGTAGGAGTTTCCCACACAGCACCAAGTAATTCTCAGGCATGAGCTGGGTGTCTGAGAATTCAGCTTAATTCTGACACCACCTACCTGGAGATAGCATGAGATCCCACAGGTTAAGGGTTTAGTCCTACAAGACTGCTCCCCCCCCCCCCCCGCCACTTCAGAGTTGGGAGTTATTTTTAATACTTTTGTCCTTTAACCTTTTTACTAGAGTTAAATGGTTAGCACACAATATTACAGTATTTTACTATCTGCTACTTTACTATTGTGTCATATATTTTCAGATGTTTTCGTGTTACTCATTAGTGTCCTTTCATTTCAGTTTGAAGAACTCCTTTCAGCATTTCTTGTAAGAAAGGTGTAGTGGTGATGAACTCCCTGAGCTTTTGCTTGTCTGAGAACATCTTTCTCTCTCTTGGTTGGCAGTTTTTTCTTTCAGTACCTTTGACTATATCAGCCCATTTTCTCCTGGGCTTAAGGTTTCTACTGAGAAATCCACTGATAGCCTGCTGGGAGTGCCGTTGTAAGTGATGAACTGCTTTTAAGATTCTCTCTGTCTTTGATTTTGATGGTTTTATTACAATGTGTCTTGGACAATATCTTTCAAAGTTGAATTTGCTTGGGGTTTATGAGTTTCATGAACTTGGATGGTCAAAATCTCCCTAGATTTGGGAAGTTCTCAGCCATAATTTCTTTAAATAAACTCGCTGCCCCCTTCTCTCTCTTTTCTACTTCTGGGACTCTCATAATTCACAGATTGCTTCTCTTGATAGTATCTCGTAGTTCATAGGCTTTCTTCACTCTTCCTCATTCTTTTTTCTTTCTTCTCCTCTAACTGGATAATTTCAATGGTCCTCTCTTCTGCTTCACAGATTCTTTCTTCTGCTTGATCAATTCTCCTGTTGATGCTATTGAGTTTTTCATTTCAATCGTATTCTTCAGCTTCAGAAGTTCTGTTTGGTACTTTTTTATGATTCTGGGTTTTTTTGTTAAACTTCTTATTTTGTTTGTATATTGATTTCCTGATTTCATTGAATTACCTTTTGTGTTTTCTTGTAGCTCATTATGCTATCTTAAAACAGCTGTTTTGAATTCTTTTTTTATTGCAGTAACATTGGATTATAACATTATATAGCTTTCAGATGTACATCATAATATATTTCAAGTTCTGTGTAGATTACGTCATGTTCACCAGCCAAAAACTAATTATAGTCCATCACCACACATGTGAGCTTAATCCCCCTTTTGCCCTCCCCCCTCCCCCATTCCCCTGTGGTAACCACCAATCGAATCTCTGTTGCTATGTGTTTGTCGTTGTTTTCATTTCTACTTATGAGTGAGATCATATGGTATTTGACTTTCTCTCTCTGACTCATTTCACTCTGCATAATACCCTCAAGGTTCATCCATGTTGTCACACATGGCTGGATTTCATCATTTCTTATGGCTGAGTAGTATTCCATTGTGTATAAATACCACATCTTCTTTATCCATTCGTCCCTTGATGGGCACCTAGGTTGCTTCCAGGTCTTAGCTATTGTGAATAAGCCTGCAATGAACATGGGGGTGCATGTATCTTTATGCATTCGTGTTTTCATGTTCTTTGGATAAATACCCAGCAATGGAATAGCTGGATCATATGGTAGATCTATTCTTAATTTTCTGAGGAATCTCCATACTGTTTTCCATAGTGGCTGCACCAGTTTGCACTCTCACCAGCAGTGTATGAGGGTTCCCTTCTTTCCATATCCTCTCCAACACTTGTTGTTTCCTGTTATAGCCATTCTGACCGGAGTGAGGTGATACCTCATTGTAGTTTTGATTTGCATTTCCCTGATAGCTAATGATGTTGAACATCTTTTCATGCACCTGTTGGCCATCTGTCTATCTTCTTTGGGGAAATCTCTGTTCAGATCTTTTGCCCATTTTTTAATTGGGTTGTTGGTGTTTTTGTTGTTGGGGCATATGAGTTCTTTGTATATTTTGGATATTAACCCCTTGTCTGATATATGGTTTGCAAATATCTTCTCCCAATTGTTAGGTTGTCTTTTCGTTTTGTTGATGGTTTCCTTTGCTGTGCAGAACCTTTTTAGTTTGATGTAGTCCCATTTGTTTATTTTTAATTTTATTTCCCTTGCCCGGTCAGACATGGTACTTGAAAATATGCTGCTAAGACTGATGTCTAAGAGCGTACTGCCTATGTTTACTTCTAGAAGTTTCATGGTTTCAGGTCTTACATTCAAGATTTTAATCCATTTAAGCTTGTGTAGCTTCTCTCTATCCTGTAATGAAGGAGGCTAAGTGCTGACAGTTCCCCTTTTGCTTTCCCAAGGGCAGTGCTAAAAGTGGTCTGTGATTTCTCCCCAGCCTGCAGATTCAGGCCTGCTTTCTGTGTCTGCTCACCAGCTGTCTGTCAAAGCTTGCTCTCTCTCATGTGAGGAGTGCACACGAGGAGTTGGCCATGGGGTGGAGCAGGGTGTGGGTGAGGTGTGCAGAGCACTGGGGGCGCTCATGGTCTGGGGGAGATCCGTAGGGGAGGCATCTCAGCAGCTCAGCTCAGGCCTCCCGATGGAGTCTTTGAAGTGGTCAGGAAGATCTGAATCCCTTTGATAGGTTCAGAGTCCTGGCTGCTGTTCTCCCAACCACTCACTGCCCCCTGGTTGTGCAGCTCACGACTCAGGACTCTGGGTAGAGTGAGAGAGGAACAGGCCTCCTTAGCAGCATCTTGCACAGCTGGGGAGGCTGGACACTCACACCCTCCCGCTTTCCCCTGTGGGAGAAATCACGAGCTGAGAAGGGCTCTCTTCGCACAGAGCTGTGCCGCCTTGGGGCAGGCTGATGCAGGTAAAGTCAGAGCATTCCTCTCACCCTCTCCAGTGTGTCCAGACTTGGATTTCTTTGCTCCAGTGGTATGCTAGAACTTCTCCGCTGGACTCCTGGACTTCCACAAAGCCTCTCTCATCTGTGGGTGATTGTCCTAGTTAGTGTTCTTCAGGGGCTCCGAGGCTGTGGCCCAGAGGGGCTGGAGCCAGTTTGTAGGCCACTTCAAGGTCTGCAGCTGTGACTGAGGTCTGTATGCCTATTACACATGCGCATGTGGGCAAGACTCCTCCTGGGTCCCTTCTTGTATGGTGCTGGATCCCACAGCTTCCACAAAGGCACTTTGTCCATGGATGGACGCCAAATTATTGTTTTGCCGGGGAGGGGGGTGGCTACGAGCGAGGGATGTCTTATTTGGCCATCTTGCTGTCATCACTCTGGTCCATTCTTGAGGAACCAGAAAATTTTAGACCCTGTAGGCAGAAATACCAGGCAGCTTTGTGTGTGTGTTTGGTACTAGGTTATATAGGAGCACTCTGCACACAGGTCGGTGATCACAAGCTGCCTCCACGTCATAGAGTTAAACTCTGCGCCTGGTGGTTTTTGTTGTTAGTGCCATGGCATCAATTCTGACTCCTAGTGACCTTGTGTACAACAGAGTGGAACCCTGCCTGGTCTTTTTTGCACTATCCTGGTGATTACATACTCTTAAAATACTAAAATTTATGAGAAAAATGCCAGAAATCTTCTCCTTGGTTAGATCATCTTTTTGGCCTCACTCTTGAACCAAGTCTTACTATCCTCAGGTTGATTGCTTGGGAATTTCTTGTTCTGGAATCTTTCTCTTTCTCTATGGATCATTTGCAGTTACATCTGGTCCTTCGAAGGTGGCCTTCAGCTCCTTCTTTCTGTTACGTGTAGCCTGCTTTTCTCCCGTACATTTCACTTCAGCAGACTCAGGTTGTCAGGCTCACGTCTAATTCCCAGATGTGTCTTACTTCTATTTCTTTTTTTGATCAAGCCCACATTGTCAAAAATATTTACTAGTATTGCATCATCCACTTTTCATCACTTTCCTTGTTCCTTTCTAGATTTTTTATTTTTAATTAAATTTAACCAGAATGATACCATTTTTGGTTCACGTTGCTGTTGTTGTTTCAGTTGGTTCTCATTCCTTCTTTGCTGGTCATTTGTATTTTATTATGAATTATGTAATCACCTTTGGACAGAAATGATTCACACTTTTTTGGATTTTTAAATGCATTGCACTACAAAACATGGCTCAGTCTGGCAGGTTCTCAGTAGCAACAGAATCACCTGGATGGAGGTGTGTGCAGGGCTGAGGCAGTGAAAAAGGGACGTTGAGGTGTGCAGAGACTAAGAACAGAGAGAAGCCGTCCCCGCCCACTGGGCTATGGCAAGAGGGGAGGGCTGTTGCCAGAGCCCAGTGAGAGCTGGAGCTGCAACTTTTAACATGGACTGATCTCATAGGATTAAATAATTAGCATGTTCAAGGATTGTGTTTCTGTCTGATTTTCTATTCCTGAAGCTAAATTTTAAGATGAGGTTAGTACTCTGTTAGTAAAAAGTCACTAGAAAGAGATAATTCTATTTTGTAAGTGTGATGCTATTTCACAGATGTTGCTGTCCATTTGAGGTAATCAGACCATATTTTGATGTGATGATGTTTCTTATCAAAACAAAAAACCTTAATTAATTAAATATCTCTCAGAATGATGAATAAAATTGCTAATTATTCTTTGCTGCTGTGGGCAATGTGCTTAGGTCTTTGACAACAAATTACAGATATTAGTAACTTCTGTGTATTTAAAGTACGCTAATAAGAGAGAGAGAGAAAGGAACTGTCTACAGTAAGGGAGACAGTATTTTCTCCCACAAATTCGCTTTGTTTGGGATCTTTTAAATAGGTTCTCTCAAGTGTCCCCTCTTTACAGGGGAGTCTCGAGAGGTACATGGTTTTTCTGTAGATTTTCTAACTAGCAAGTGGTTGAATTGGGGTTTGATTACAGATCTGTTGGATTCTAGAGCCCTGTTCTGCTCCCACCCAATATTGCACTGCCTCTTTATCCCTAGAAAGTCTGGGGATGTAGACAGGTAGGTGTGTTTGAAATGATTTTTATGTTTCCCTTATCTCCCATATGATTTGACCTTTTTTCCCCCCAGGATAATACCCTTCAAGCTGAATGGCTCTCAGCAGATGAATCCACCACCAGGAGTGTTTCACCACTTGATTTCAGCTCTGGTCCTCCCTCAGCCACTGGCAGGGAACGCTGGTCAGAAAGCCCTGGGGGTGATCTAATGTCTACACCCAAATTAGCCTTTTCCTCGAAGGTGGGCCTCAGTTCTTCTGTAGGGGTGTTAGAGGTGAGCAGCTTGACTCTTGATTCTGTCACCACAGCAGCGCTTCAGACTGGCTTGCCTGTGGCTTCTGAGGAAAGGACTTCTGGATCTTACTTATTAGGAGATGGTGAGGAATTCTAATCACTTTTCATACTTCTTTACTTTATTGTGTCAGATGACAAGGGCTTTGAAGACAGGAAGAGACTAGGGTTAATAGAGAAGCATGGTAGTGTCTATCAGGAAGAAATGTTTTGGGAATGTTGTGTGAGAAAGGGAGCAATCAGATTTAATTGGTTTGACTGGAGAGTCCAAATAAATCAAGTATTTGAAGATGAATTGTTTCGATAGCAGATGTCTTGTTATCCTCAGGGCAGGGGTGTATATTCACAAGTGATTCTAGCACACCACAAAAACATAATCATATCTTCTTGTTTGCTGCATATAGTAGAGTAAAAGTCAGCATCTGTCCTTCCTAACCTAATGGGAAAAGCAAGTAGCTGGTTTTATTGAGAGAAGTGGGAATTTTGGCAACTCTTTAGTTCTAATAAAAAGTAATTTCTAATGGAAAACTTTACTTTTAGGTTTAACTGAAGTTGAAGAGTTGGAAGATTTTCTTTCTATTGATCCATTGCCTTCAAGTTCTTTCACTTATCCTGTGCCAAAAGAAACAGTACCATCCATGGGAGACTCTGGGGTGTCCTTGACATCCTCACCGTATCAGGTCTCCTCTGTCACATTAGATCTTCTTGATAAAGAAATAACTACACCTTTTGGCTTGGACTCTTTGACTTCCAAAGTCAAAGGCCAATTGGAAGTGAGCACTTTGATGCCAGACATATCCATGGACAAAGAGTTCATATTTGAGAGTGGTTTAGGGTCAGGGTCTGGGCAAAAGGTGAATCTGATTACTTGGCCATGGAGTGAGACTTCACCAGAGAAGAGCACTGAACCACCGTCCAAGTCATGGCTTGAAGATGAGGATTCACTTTTGCCAACTGAGGATGTAGATGAGAGACTAGGTATAGATGACAAAATAGATTCCACACACCAAAGTATTGAACATTCAGAATATGGGGATTTTGATAGATCCCCAAGCTTTGTGGAGGAAGAGCCTCTTGGTGGACCTGCTGTGCCTATCTTTGCAGCAGAGACCACCACTCAATCTGCATCTCTAATTCTCTCCAAGCACACATCAGAGATATCTGATGTTGATCATTACTCAATTACCAAAGCATCTCCTCCTCTGACATCTACAGCAATCTCTGCTTCTGCTGATAAGCCAGATCAAGTAGAACCCTTTCTAAAGGACGATATGGAACAAACTACAGAATCATCCAACCGTGAATGGTTTGACAGCAAGGTTTCAGTAGTGAAGCCAAGTATGCAACCTTTGTGGACCACATTGCCAGAATCAGAAGTAGTTTGGGCAAAAACTTCTTCCCCAGAGAAGTTGTCCAGAGACACATTGGCAGGCACACCACAGAGTACTGACAAGCTCTGGTTGAAAGCTTCCGTGACACAGTCTGCCAAATTGCCTCCAACCACAAGCTCCACCCTCCTGGAGGATGAAGTAATCATGGGCGTACAGGATATCTCACTAGAACTGGACCACATGGGCACAGGTTACTATCAGCCTGAGCTAATCCCAGAGGAAAATGGCAAGGCTGGTAGTTACATGGAAATGTCTACAAATGTTCACTCCACAGAGTTGGCTATTGTGGCTTGGCCCACAAAAGGAGGTGACTTGAGTCATAACCAGACCACAGGAGCTTTGGTGGTTTTCTTCAGCCTCCGAGTGACTAACATGATGTTTTCAGAAGACCTGTTTAATAAAAACTCCTTGGAGTACAAAGCCCTGGAGCAAAGGTTCTTAGAATTGGTAAGCACAAGAAGTGAAACATGGGCATTAGTGAATAGTCATGTATGACCACCCCTGTTTTCCCCTCAGTGCATTAGATCTGAGCCGAGGAACATGTGGTCTGCTGTGGGCATTCATTTCCTATCATCCACAAATAGCATCATGGCCTAGAGTTGGTAGGAAAACAGTAGGACAGATGGATTCTAGAAATGGAAACACAAATGTGGCATGAGGATGATGTGACACCTTAGTTGTTGAATTCTCTGTGTGTCTAAAACTCTGTGAGGGGTTTCTCAATATCACTGTGAGTATCTCATGACTCTCAAATAATTCACAATTTATACTTCTGTTGATGAACAGTTTAAATAATGTAAATAGAATATAATTTGTAAAAGTAGAGGAGGGGTTCATCTTTGTTTGTTTTGGGATGTGTTGGACCAAATGCAAAACCTTGTCAGTAAACTGACTACTTTTCATGTGTTGCAGCTGGTTCCCTATCTCCAGTCAAATCTCACAGGCTTCCAGAACTTAGAAATCCTGAACTTCAGAAATGGCAGTGTTGTGGTGAATAGCCGGGTGAAGTTTGCCAAGTCTGTCCCTCGCAATGTCAACAATGCAGTGTACATGATCCTGGAGGACTTTTGCACCACTGCCTACCAAACCATGAACTTGGCTATTGATAAATACTCTCTTGATGTGGAATCAGGTAATGATATTGAATACTTGGTGGAATCCGGTGATTATTCTTGTGTATTTTCTTCTACATTGAGTCAAGGTGAATTCAGTACTTTGGAGGAAAAAGAGTACTGTGTCAGGGAAATTTTCAACCTGTTGATAAGTAGTAAACTATTTCTTCCAACGACATCAATATCATTCTCTTTTCAAAAGGATTATCCACACGTGCTATCTTTACTCGCTCACCTCCCGTTCCCTTTTCTCCCTGCTCTGTCTTGCTCTCTCTTTTACTTATCCACTGGATCTGTTCTTGCTACATCTCTACGTTACCACGCCCAATAGATCTGGACTCTCTTCCCTACTGTATTGTTTTCCTACTGTTGTTTTATCCATTCCCATTATTTTAAGTCTCATATAAATGTTATTGTCTGTTGTTGTCAGAGTTATTGTCTGAGCTCCCGCATCAATATCTAACTACTTACTTGATGATCTCAACTTGGATGTATTCTATGTATATCAAACTTAAGATGTCTATGAATGAGCTCTTGTTTTCCAAGTCTCCCCTCCTTCTGGCTAAATCTACTCCTTATTTCAGCTTCTCCATTTCAATAAGTGGAAACTCTATCCACTTAGCTACTTAAGCCAGAAACCTGGGAAGTCATTCTGAGACCTCAGTTTCCACCACCTCCAACGTTCAGTCTCTCACTGAACTTATATTGATTCTGAATTCTAAATGTGTCTTAAATCTATGCTCTTCTCTCTGTCTCCACTGCCCCTACTCTACTCCAAGCCACCATCATCTCTCATTTGGACCAGTTTCCCCATTGTCTCTCTTGTTCCCCTTTCCTGTCCATTCTCCAGGCGGTAGCCATAGTGCTCCTTCTAAAACATCAGTCAGATTACTTAACTTTCCTGCTTGAGACACTTCAGTAGCTGCCTGATTCAGTAGCCATAAGACCTGGTCCCTATCTTCTTCTCAAAATCATCCAGTGAAATTAACCTCTTTGCCCACCCATGTTCTAATCAAACTAGCTTGTTTTTTGTTCCTCAGATACAAAAAACTTTTCTTGCCTTAAAGCCTTTGCACACACTGTCCGCTTTGCCTGAAACTCTTTCCCCTCTTGGCTGACTTCCGCTTACCCTTTATGCATCAGTTCCAGTGTCTGTTCCTCAAGACTTTCGCTGACTCACTCATAATATAGGTTGAATTTCTCCTATTAGCCTTTCTTGTAACATCATATTCTTTTCCCCTGTAGAGTTTATAACTATCCTCAAACTTTGTTCTCTTTTTCTTCCCCCATACCAGAGGACAGTGTTTTCAGTAGGAGTAAGGTAGAACGCCTGGGTTTGTATTTCTCCAGTGCCTTCTACTCTTAAACTGGTTTGGAAGTCAGCCCTATTCCTTAACTTGGAAAGAAGCCTTTGAAATCCTTGAAGGACCATTATTCATTGAAAGTGAGAAAAATGAGTTAGCTAATCCCCCAATATCCAAATCTCTTGCCACTTGAGTTTTCTAGGGCTGTTTGTGCGTTCCTTGCCATGTGGTGTAGCGGAAGAAGCAATGAATTATAATTTGGAAGGCCTGGTTTCTTGCCTCTGCTCTGCCATTTATCATTTGTGTGATCCTACATGAGCCATTTTATCTCTGAGCCTTAGTCCCTCTTATATTAAATGGGGATAGTATTACCTGGCCTTTTTATTTCATGACCTATTCTAAGGATTAAACCAATAACATATAAAAGCATTTGACTAGCCATATAAGTGCAAGAAGTTATGATTTATAAAACTTGTGCAAAAACCAGTCTACTTTTTAAAGAAAAGTACAATAAATGAGATCGTTTACTTCAGTTTTGTGTATGACTCGTACGTCAGCCGCATGGCACGTCATCTAGGTTCATAGGGTTACATTTTTCTTTAACATTCAAATGAACTGATATTAGCCTCTCCCGTGTGCAAGTGTAAAACCCGCATCCATGGCCTTCTTAATATCTCTAGGAGTTTTCAAGGATCTTAAATATCTCTTCATCACTTCTGGCTCTGAGTTCCTCTGCTGAATTTCCAGTCTCACATTTCTCTTGACCGCTGTGTTGGTTCTTTATGTTAACTCAACGCAGATCACAGTCCATTTTCGATGTTCCCAAAGCACCTCAACACAAGGCAGATGAGTGTGTCAGATGCTTGCTGATGATGTGAAGGTGACTGAGGAGGCTTTTTCATAGCACAGTAGGTGGCTTTCAAATATCACCGTGGCACAAATAGCCTAAAATTCCTCGGCCACCCTTCCAAAGGCATATCTTACTGCATAACTTTTTCTCTAGGACCCAGCCAGCTACCATGTTACTTGTTACTCTGGCTGTCTTCCCAGACCCTCTTCATGTTTCCTCCACTCTCATTTTCCTGGACCCATCACTTCTTCTCTTCGCCTGGCCCTGGAAAGCCAGAAAGTAATTCATTCTATAATTTAGCTTCCTATCCCAAGCTTAGCTCCAGGACTGCTTTTGTTTTCTCATAAAGTCATTAAGATGCTCCTCCAAACAGAGGGCCATCTATTCTGGACAGCCACATTTAACCTGCACAAAGGACTGGAAAGAGACTTTAAAACGACAATCTTATTTACTTAATTAAACTAGTAGTCTTGGTCTCTCTCAGTCTGGAAGCAAAAGTGAGCAACTTTGATCTTTTTCTTCTTATAGATTCTGTTTTCCTCCCCCCCCCCCCACACTCACCCACACCTGTGGAATGGTCACAAAACTTTAGAATTTTAAAAGAGAATTTTCCTACTACATGTGTATTTTCAGTTAAAGGCCTTGAGATTAAAATATTATTTTATCTCCAGAATGGCTAGAGACAAGATTGACTTGTCTTTTGCCAAACTTGTTTTCGCATGCAGTGTTTCAGAAACTCTTGAACTTCCGTCAACAAAGAGGAGCTGTGCAATGGTAATCCTTCCCACCCTTACCCTCACTGCTAGGCCAAGATTAGATTATTTTCTGCTTTGAAAGTCACAAAATGAATACTAGGATAAGGATGTAAAGACTTAGGAAATGCACAGTGGAATCCTGCTGTGGAGTCCCCTTGTAGAAACTGTTCATCTGTCGGCACGTTTGTATGGTCTCCTTGTTATGTGAGCTTCTTATCCGTGGTCCCTTGTGTTAGATTCCTAGGGCTGCTGTAACAAAGGCCCCAAACTGGGTTGCTTCAAACAGCAGAAATTTATTCTCTCAGAGTTCTAGAGGCTAGAAATCCAAAATCAAGGTGTTGGCAGGCCATATTCCCTCTGAAGGCTCTAGGAAAGAATCCTTCTTTGCCTCTTCATAGGTTCTGGTGTTTACCTGTCATCCTTGACATTCCTTGGCTTGTAGATGCATTGCTCCACTTCCTGCCTCCATCTTTATATGGGCTTCTTTCCTGTGTGTCTATATCTCTGTGCCCAAATTTCCCTTTCAGCAATTGTTGGAGTAGGAGCCCACCCTAATCCAGTATAACCTCATCTTAAGTTGATTATGTCTGTAAAGACCCTATTTCCAAATAAGGTCATGTTCTGAGATTCTGGTTGGACATGAATTTGCGGGGGGACATATTCAACCCAGTACATCCCCCATTCCTATACAGGGCCAAGAAAGATCAGCTGCAGAGACCCTCCAAACTCCAAGTCCACAGATTTGTGGAAAAGGTCTTTAATCTCTAGAGTAGCAAGGAAATCATTGATTCTCAAAGCAATACTAATTTATCTGGAAACTGAGAGTCTATGCTCTTTGTTTTTTAACCCCGACACTTAGCCTTCTAGCTAAACTTTATGCTTTTTCATATAGATGAGTTTATGGGTCATTTCTACTTATTTCCTCTGTTTTTGGTATCTATGTCACCATTTGCCTATTTGCAATTCACAGATTGCCATTCACTAGTGAAGAACATATAGTGGAACCATGATAGGATGGAAGACCCATCCATCATCAATGTCTTATATCATTTTTGACTTTTTCTTGTCCTAATTAATTTTTTAAAAATTGTCATTTTCTCTCATCTCATCAATTAAAATGAAATTACTGAATCCAAAATACTGTTGGGCATGGCCTGAGGAGGTGCAAGGCTGACTTATTTTCCTAACCGTGGCTTTCACAAGTCTTGAAACATTTGAGGTTGGTTCTTAGGCTACTCTTATTGGGCTATGCCCATCCCTGAGGCTCCCTGGTGGGGACCCTCCCTGGGTGGTTCTTCTCTGGATCTGTCTCCCATCCCGTGTTTCTCACTGTGGGGCAGGGCATGTCACATCATTTGCAGAGTGGAGGTGGACTAGAGCAGGATAGGGTTGGTGCAAATGAATGGTACATGAAAACTGTGTGTAAGTGAGAGCTACAATTACATGGCATGGATTTTAAAGCTTCTACATGCTCTCTAGGTAAAACATGTAGAGGCTTACCCAGGTGATTGGGTTTTATGACTTGGCTCCAGATTTCAGAGAAATTTGATCAAAGCTCGTCAATCAAGGATGAGTCACAAATTTTTTGTGGTATTGGTGGTGATGGTGTATTTTAATGGTTCAGAGAAAGGAGGTTGTCCCATGGTACTTGGTTGGGGGAGAGACTTAGTGGAGGGGCTTCATATACCCCAATTCCTGTATTTTGCCTTTCCTTGCATCATTCTCTGGTTTGTTTGATGTTTTAGGTGATCAAGCCAACCCTTGCAAGTTTCAGGCATGCAATGAATTTTCTGAGTGTTTGGTCAACCCCTGGAGTGGAGAAGCAGAGTGCAGATGCTACCCTGGGTACCAGAGTGTGAAGGAACTGCCCTGTCAGAGTCTCTGTGACCTACAGCCTGACTTCTGCCTGAATGATGGAAAGTGTGACATTATACCTGGACATGGGGCTATTTGTAGGTATGTTGTGATTAGGGATTTTAGCTTCACAAGGTTATAGATACTTCCTCTGAAGAAAAGGGTTCTACACCTGATTTCAGGATAATCACAGCAGTATTTATTATAGAAATTATATCTGGGCAATAGATGGGTGCCATCTAGTTCTCACGTGCAGATTGAGTCCATTAATGGGCCTGAATTATACCCAGTTCAAATGGTTATTTTATTTTATACTCTTAGGAAGCTGTAAGAGAAACATTGTCTAAATGCGTCCTCCTGAGAGTGCCTGGTGTAGTTTGGACCGAACTTTGTACATTCTTCGTGGTGTCTACAAGGCACTTGGTGCTCAAGTTATGTTTAGGTGTAAGATCAACACTTTACACTGTATCTGAAACTGAAAACAAAGGAGTTTGTTCTTTTCAGATTATATTTTTAATGGCTTTGGGCTGCTCTTGGTCCTACTGAGTATTCAAAAATAAAGAAAAGCAAGTATTTAAAGTCTTTGAAGTTGTGACAAATACATTTTCTTTTAAGTACTTGAGATCCATTTTTTAAAGGTAGATCCTAAGAAAATAGAGCAGAGAAATGAGCACATTCAGGTGGCCTGACAAGCCGTCCTGCCAAATGTTGGCATAGATGCCGAAAACAGAGGAAATAGGTGGACATGATCTAGATTCTTCTATAGGAAAAAGTGTAAAGTTTAGCTAGAATACTAAGGGGAAAAATAGTCTCTCAGTTTCCAGAGAAATTAATATTATTTTGAAAAGCAGTTATTTCCTTGCTGCTCTGGGAATGGCAGAGATTTCTGCACAAGTTTGTGGCCTTAGCGTTTGGAGGATCTCTGCCCTGTGATGAAAGGCCTCGGGAAGTCTGCACACCTGGGTTCTAGACCTGGCTCTGTTGCTGCCTAACGGTGTGATCTACTCAAGTTACTTTCCTTGCTGGGCCTGTTTCTCATCGTCCATAAATATGGAAATTGCATAGAATACTTTCTATAAGTCTATTCAATCTTTTAGTCAGTCATTTATAAGTTGTCGAGGACCTCCTGGGTCTGTGCCAGGCACCTGCACAGCCCTAAATCGTATGATGTACATTCTGCGATTCACTGAGGCCTTGTGTGGTCAGCCTCTGTTTCTCTACCTTTCCCCAGTCCCACCCAAGGTTCTGCTGTTAACTGCTGCTTTCAGTAGAGTGATTCTGTTTTGGGGCTTGGTCACTGCTCGTTACAGATGCCGAGTGGGTGACAACTGGTGGTACCGAGGGGAGCATTGTGAGGAGTTTGTGTCCGAGCCCTGGGTGATTGGCATCGCTGTTGCCTCCCTGGTTGGACTTCTTCTCATCTCTTCTGCTGTTGTCTTCGTCCTCGTCAAGATGCTTCAAGTTCAGTATGTTAGGAGAGAAAGAGAGCGGCCCTTCTGGTAAATAAGGAAAATTGTTCTCTGGTGGAATGAATGTTCTTTGTATTCATTTGTTTAGTACTTACTATGTGGCAAATATTGGACAAGGATCTGGGTAGCAGGGAGAGAGCTGTAAAGTTGAGTAGAAATCTGGTCCCTGTCTTCACAGGGTGTCAGACTGGACACAAGCGTAAAGCAGCAGTGTGAGTAAGAGGCTGAGGGGCCCAGAAGAGGGAGGAAGTCGTCCTGCCTGGGGGAGAGAGTCTTTGATGCTTTGACGATGGTTATGATGTTTGCCTACAGAGAGTAGCTGTGTGCTGCGGGTGGGCGGGACACTTCCTAGCCAGCTGAATGAGCGTGAGCAAAGTCAGGGGCATGCATGAGTCTCAAGGCACACTGAAGCCGTGGCATCATTGGGCGTTGCTAGAAAGCCTGTTTTCATGGTTGGGGAGGGGTTGGAAGGGTGATGGAGACGAGTTGAGGCCCTTGTGTGAGGACCCCATCTGTTAGTTTGTCCCCCTTGGGCTCATTCCAGTGATAATTAGCCAGTTTTTAAATCTAGGTAAGACACTGACAAGGCATGAAATCTGGTTCTCTTTTAGTTAAGCGTAACTTCATTGATGGAGGGCGTAAACCCTGGACTGCTTGCTAGACTAGCCATGTAAGGACCTTTCGGTTGTTAGGTGATCGCAGTCCCTGGCTATACGTTGCTTCTGTGCTTCTAGTCTGTAGGAGCTACTGCTTCCGGTCTGGGTTCCCTTCCCTCACCCTCAGGCTTGGCTGAGGGGCCCCCTCCTAGGTTCCTGGAGCACCCAGGACTTTCTTCCCCCATTGTTCTTACACGTTTATTGAGCCTGACTTGACTTTAGACTGCCAACTCATTCTGGAGAGGGACTCCAACAAACTCTTTGTATCATCAGCATCTAGACCAGTCCTAGGCACATAATCAATGCCCAGTAAATATTTATAGACCTGAGTTGAATTTAATTGAGGCCCAGTCCCCCCATATTTATCTTTTGATCAGATTCTCTGTGTGGTTACACACTGATTTTTGATTTGTCAACTCTGGGAAAGATGGAGCCATATTTGTTTAATGAAATACTATCTATTGGCAGACATATTTCCCCTTCAACATTGATTGAGTGCCAGGCACTGTGGGGCAAATAGCAATGAATGAGACATGGCACAGTTCCACAGGGCACTAGCCATGTAATTGAGGAGATAATAAGATAACACCTGATAAATAATTTTTGAGATTGATCTGGATAGTTTTCATAGTCATCTCCCCCCATTTGTATCCAGTTCACCTCTTTTTCTTACCCAACAGAAATCTTGCTGTAGGTAAATAGTCTCCCAAGTAGTTGAGGATCCGAAGAAGAACCTGAATCAACCATGCTTTTCTTTATGTGGCTTCAGCAGGCAGCCTGACAGCCTCTCATCCATTGAAAATGCTGTGAAGTCCAACCCTGTGTATGAAAGACGTGTGGTCGGACTTGAGCAGTGCAGGGGAGCCTATCCTCAGCATCCCTTCTGCAGCTCTGCAGGCGGAGAGGTGATGGGCGGTCTGAGCGGGGAAGAAATCAGACAAATGTATGAGAACAACGAGCTTTCCAGAGAGGTGAGAAATTTTGCTCTGCTGCTGCTGCTGCTGGGTGTGTGTGTGTGTGCGCGCACAGGCACGTACGTGGGCTTCAAGCAAGGATGAAAATGGTTTCATGATTGCTTTTTTGCCTTGTGATATCTCCCAGTTGACGTGGTATGTAGAGGGTATACAATTCTGAGCTGTACCTTATTCCCCACCCGGTGGTTTCTTGTTCTATTAGTGGCAGATGCCCTCTGTCCCCTCCCTCCCTTCCTTAGAAATGTCTGTCGGAGTTATTCAGAGCAGTTCACGTCGCAGCCATACCTTCCGCCTCTCTGAAAACGCCGTTGTTCCCTGTAGTTCTCCCTGGATAGTCCGGAAAGCCACAATTCCTTATGAAAATTAGAGCTCCTTTTAAAAGGCTGTTGAGATTTTTCTATTGCAATGTATGACCTCTTTTTCTTTTCTTTTCTTGTTTTTTAAAGGAAATTCAAGAAAGAATGAGAATTTTGGAACTGTATGCCAGTGATCCTAAGTTTGCAGCTTTTGTGAGACAACATCAAATGTAAGCGTATGACACCGCCCTGACGCAGGTCCTGACAGTCTGCCTTAGAGAGGGGCCACCAGTGTGGGCACGCAGTTCCTGCCACATGACCGGGTTCTGTGAAAACCAGTTTCTATGAAGAGCATCTGAGTAGCCGTAAATCCTCACATATTTCAACATATCCATCCTCTTTCATCTCTGTAGACACCTTTCATTGTGCTTTGAATTACACAGATCTCATTAAAGTGTGTCTCCTGCCTCTATCAGTTTCCTCTTATGTTTCATTCTGTCTCTCTCCATTTGCTGTTCTTAGCATGCACTTTGGGCAGGTGTCTGTAGTTTTTTTTCCTTTGTTTCCCAGGGTCCATAACCAGACTTTACAAAAAATAAACTGTCTTGTAAAGAGACCATTATGGGCATTAGTTGAGTAGAATGGGTGGGTTTATAATTTACCTTTGATGTTTGGTCCTAATGCTGCCCTCACAAAGCTGCCCCCTCGTGGTTGGGTCCCACCCAGGCCAGATATCTGCACCTGGCTTTTAGAAGAGAGCCAGAGCAATTCATCATTAGAAGGCAGTGCTCGTAGATGAAATTGGTGAAGGGTCTGGTTGGAGCCTCTGCCCCTTTCCTCCAGATCCTGTTTCTCTGATGGGCAGCCCCTCACTCGTGGTTCCTCTCTGATAGGAAGGGGCAGATTGACACGTAAAGAAACTGAGGAAGATGCCTTTCTAGTTCTACGTGACTGGTGGAGAGTCCTTTAAAGATCTCCGAGCATCTGATTGGCCCCCCTGGGGGTGCTGCCAACCTTGTTGAATGCTGTCACAGCAATACTGCAGGGAGTCTACCTTGTAAACCAGGACACCCGCTCGTCCCCGCATCTCCAGCCAGCAGGTGGCCTGTGGCGTCACGTCAGTGGCACCCAATAGAAAGAACATGACTGATGTTTTTGTCTTTCCTAAGACCCTTTATGAGCCCTTCGGAGCCACTTGGCTGAATGTGTTCCCTGAATTAAAAATGCATCTCTTCTAGGCTAAGACATCCAAAGAAAGGATTCAGGAGAGCCTAAGGGACAGACAGATTGACTACATACTTCACTTTCTTCTGGTAAATTGTGGTGCATTAAAATAAACAAAAAAAATCCATGTAACAAAGAAGATTTAACCAAGAAGATCCAGTGAAACAAAAGAAAGTCCACAGAGAGACTATAACCTTAAGGGGGTCGTTCACCAAGGGGGCATGGCGTTGAAACGTGTTAGAAACGTGTTAGAAACACATCATCCACACCACGTTTTCAGTTTCACTTAGGCTCAGAGTTTTCATCTTCCAGTAGCCCAGGAAAATAGTAATGGACTTGATTTAGGATTCAGTAAAAGCATTACTTGGTCTTTCTGGAGTGGATTTTTTTTTCTTTTTACTTAGCAAAGCACAGGACTTTCTTGTAGAGAAAGAAAATAGAAAGTATTGGTGATTTTAGGAACATAGCTTGTTGATGATATGTTACAACAAAAGTGCATTTCAGTACTTTCTTGCTTTTTCGATTAATTGCTTTTTGTTTTTTTCATGGCAGGGAAAAGCTTTAACCAAAACTCCTATTTTGAAACTGGTGAGAAGCCGAGAGAAGACGGAGATCACTTGTTACCTATGTCATGTAATTAGCCTGGATTTTGAACTCTGTTGGAAGAGGAGTTTTCTGTGAAAGAATTGAATTTGGGGCACAATTTTTTTTTTTGTAGCATACAATTTCAGAATGTAGTAAGAGATGTGAAAATTTTTATACCAACAAAGACCAAAAGCTGTATTTAAGGAAACTCAAAACTGTATGAGAAAAAAGCCAGGTGTGGGCGTTGGGGCTGCCTTTGCTGTCTGTTTCTGAGTGTCTGAGGGTGTCTCTTGATGCCGGGGCCTCCGGTTTCCCAGCAGCAGGATGAGGCGAGACTGTTACAGGGGACGGAGGCCTAGGAAGTGAGCGTCTCATAGCCTGTTTGTTCTCGTCAGCTGGAATGGCAAGCTTTTGAAATAGTTTTAACATAGTTTATAGTCAGACATTTATCTCAGTAAAATATTAAGGGTTTCTTTTGGATCAAGCTGTTGAAGGAAGAGCCACCTTTTTGCTGCAGTATAGATTTAGGTGTGTACTTTATGCTTCTACCAGAGGTTTGAATTTCCTGAGCATGTTCATCAAGACCACATTACTGTTATGTCAAGTATGATAATATCCTGTTTTTATCGTTGTGAAGGACAATACATATGTATAAAGTTCAGAGGGCTCCCATTAGACTGAAGACGAATTTAATCATGTGGACAGAGAAGGAGAGGGTGTTGGGTCAAGGCCACAGCGCTGAGAATATACTTTGCCGATTGGTGGGTCACCCGAGTCCGAACAATGTGTCCCCTGACTCTGCTTCTGATGTTAAAGAGGTCCTGGGCGCACCCTTGCTTTTCTCTAGTTCCTAGTATATGAATTTGGAAAACAGCACTTAACTACCTCGTATGTTATAGGTTAGCTTGTTTGCATTGCTTCTGCTTTGTGTAATATCTCGTGTCTAAATTAATTTCTGCTTACATGGAACATGACAGTTTTATTGCAATTTAAAAAAATTTTTAGTTAGGAAAAGTCCACATCTTATGTAAATTTTAACTGAAAATGGAAGTTTTCCTCTTTCCAGGTACTTTTTGAATGGGTAGCTGTGGCAGGGGCAAGGAGAGAGCCAAATAATTATCATTATTAATATTAAGTTGCATATGCAAATAGGTTGTTATTGACAGAGGTATTTTATATTAGATGTCTTCATGTTAGCCAAAACCATCTTGAACATTTTGATTTCTTTCTGACCAGACATAACTAACCAGGGATAGATTGACAATAAGATGAAATACTTGGTTCACTTATTTTTCTCAACTTGTTGACTGCCAATTTCACCCATTATGAGGACACCGAAAACTAAATCTCTGGGCTGAGTACATGCCACAGTAAAGCTATTGAAAGCCTTGAAGATATCCAGGTGTTCTGCAAAGTATGTATGGGTAACGGGAGTGTGTGTGTGTGTGTGTGTGTGTGTGTAGGTAGTTCTCTTATCTCAGGATTGTCTTTCATTTCTTACTCACATAATAGATTCTCTGTAAGTTCAGCATAGGTACAAGCCGCTGCTGGGTTGTTTTCTACTGGGCCCATTTGGAAGGTAATTGATAATTGTCTTTAAAGCATATGAGTGTTAATGACATTTGTCACTACTAAATGCTTCATTTTATTTCTAAGACTTCCTCAGATTTCTCTTTAAGATTTTAAACTTTCTTCCTAAACTTATTTGTGTTAGATGAAAAAGAAAATTTGTTTTTATCACAAATGAACCCTAGAATGCAAGCTTTTGCATGTCTGCTTGCCGGCAGAGTTCTGGATGAACATAAAGATGAAGGTCACCACGTGACACACTTAGGAGAAGCACCAGCTGAGCTGAAGGGGGATTGTTGTTTTCCAGAAGCCATGCAATGAGGTGGGAATTTGAGAATTCTGACATATTGCTGTCTCTGATTTCCTTTTGTGTGACCTTCTCATGCAGGAGAGATCACTTAGGCCTATATGAGTGTCTGCTCCACGCCTGCTAAATGGGAGAGGAAAGGGACTGTGCTCTCAGGGAGAGACCCGAGCCTCAGGTCAGGAACGAGACTCTTGCCCTGCCTCTGTTAAGCTGAACCCCTGTGAGAAACATGGAGGAGGCAGATTCCACAGTAAAGATCCATGAAGTGCACGTTTCAAGGTCTGAAAGAGCTATCATTCTGACAGGACAAGCTACCCCAAAGAGCTTCTCTTTAAAAGAGCTTTCCCCAAGGTAATTTAATGGCAGGTAGTCATTTAAAAGGATTAGGCTGTATGATTGAAGAATGAATGTTCCGGTTATTAGGACATTTTCATTAACCTAGCAGTATAATATTTAATAAAATTACCATCTTATTTAAAAACAATAAAATGAAGTTAGCACTAACAGTGCATGGTAAATAACTCTAACTTTTTGGGGAGGTACATAAAGTGCTTTGGAGTCTTGTAGATACAGCCTTATAATTGAGTGTCCATACATGATTCTTATTTTCCTGGGTTCTGGATTAAAGGGGACTTTATCTGATAAGTGAATAGGACTCCATTTCCACCATGACAATGTTAGGGGTATTCGTTCACATTTTGTGCCCTAAAGTCCCACTACTTTACCTAATAAAACAAGTGCGGGTTTACCTGATTTTATTCCCGCCTCGTCTTTGTTTTTCCTCTGCAGTCTAGTCTCCAGGGGTTGGCTGCTCCCCTCCTCCCTCCTTCTTGTCCACATAGTGAATTGTAATGTAGTTGAACAACCCTGACTTCATATTACTTCTGACCAAAAGATGGAAACTGCACAAATATTCTTTGTAGGCTCTAAAAATATCTTGCTCGAATGTGACACCTGGGCTGGTTATTCATCTGCATGCTTGTTTTCTAGGTTTGCCTTCCATTTCATGATTCTTAGGTAGCTGGTATCTTTGTCATTTCCATGTTTTCAATCTATCAGCCTGTGAATTGAATTTCCATTTTGAAATGGGGAAGGAAGGCAACAAATTTATTCCATAAGGAAACAGCTGATTTAGGAGAATAACTTATCTTTCTTAAATTGAGATATTTTAGCCAAGAAAAATATGGGTCATTTTTTTTCTAAGATGTTTCTAATAATTCCCAGTAGGAACGGGTGGGGCTAGCCTTCCTCATTTACAATCCAGCTGCAATGAGTCATGGATCCTAGCTCATTTTATTCCCAGGTGTGTAATAAATGCAGAAAAATGGTGTGAAGGTCACATTCCTCAGATCAATTGCATTGTGTTCCACAACAGATCCTGGTTGGAGTTGGGAAGGTGGGAGGGTACTGGAAAGTAATAGATAATTTAAAGAGTCTGCCTGGAAGTTTCCCTGACTCTTGCATGTTGTAAAACCTCACACTACTCCTATGATTTAATAAAGACACAGGTTAAACCACTCCCTCGGGGTAGTAAGACACAGGTTAAAGCCCTACCCTCAGCCGCACAATTACGGTGACAGCCTGGGTGGAATGATTCCTCATGCTGGCTTTTTTTCTCTCACTTATATTTAATTACGTTTTTTAGAGATTAAGGTCATAAATAGAAAAGAAGTAACCATGATATCAGAGAATAAATTTATAACTATTTGTATATCATGACTATGTGATGATTCTGAAGCGATTGTGTACATACATAATATATGTTCAATATGGAATATGGAGAGTGAAGGGCTTGTCTTTTTCATTGTGTTTATAATGATATTTTACCCAAAGTATGGATCAGATAAGTTTATGTTACTGTACTGTTTCCTGAAATGTTCTAGTCTTAGTACTAGCTAATTAGAAATAAAAATCTAAAAGTCTTCATGTATATAAAAGGGTCTTTCTTTTTTCATGTATATAATTGTGGCATTTTCATTATTAATAAACTTGTCTTTCAAGAACCTTCCTACATTTTCCTGTCAACTGGAAGAAAACATTGTGGATTTTAGCAACAGTTGTGTTGTAATTACCGTTCAAAGATGAACACAATGCGAGCATGGTGTGGAAATGCAAAGCATTCCTTGATTCATCTTCGAGTGATGAGGATGAAGGAGAAACGGAGACAAACCTACAGCCCAGTTGTTACCCCAGATTTTGTTGGTGGTTAATGATGCTGAGTCATTATTTGGCCTCTCTTGAACTTTATTCTTTTACACTCTTAGAAATGTTCATTTTTTCCTCATCTGCTTAAGATGGGATGGAAAGAAAACTCATGGAATTGATTAAAGAAAGTTGGGGGTGGGAGCTAGCATCAGCTGTCCTGAAACAAGAGGAGGCATTGGTGAGCCGTCTAAGGAGAACAGAGGAGCCGTTGAGTATGGTAACAGCAGTCTAAAGCAGTCTTGCACGGGAAGGGCAGGAGGATCAACCACTGCTTACCGAAGCATCAGAAACGCCATCTGCGGGCTTTTTCCATCCTACATTTGTGTAATGTCTTGCTGGCAACAGGACATGAGGAAATCCTAAATCAGTCTAGAAAAGAGGAGGGTGGTCTTGATTTGACTCCAAAGACCATATTATAAAAATGTAAAGGGGGAGAAATGTGTCTAATAAATACCTGTTGATTGATTAGTTAGTGACCTAGCATTAGAAGAAACAGTGGGTAATAACCCTGTTTCTAATAAGTCTGGTCAGGACAAGCCCTGGTTACTCTTGGCTCATGCTCTCCTGATGCTGGTCCACTTTCTAGGTCCTTCTGAATATATGTCCCGTCTGAGCTATTCCTTGATGGGTTGTGTCCCATGAACTAAACTTTAAATTATCCTCTCAGCAAAACACACACGTATCTTGTGTCCCTTTTTTTTTTTCCATTACAGATGAATCTATGCCAATATGATAATAGCTGTTAAAGACTCATGCTTTTGTAAAAAATACCATCAATGTATATGGGCTTTCTGAAAATAATTCGTTATTACAAATGAATAACACTCATTTTCAATATTTCACACATCTTGGCTGGTTTGGGGAAGAATGTGCCTGTTTTTGGCAGGTGGGCCTTTGAAGGAGCCTCAAAAACCACAAAAGCTCCTTCTTCCATACTTTTTTCTGTATCATGCATGTGCTTCCATTCCGTTATGACCAAGGATGTGTTGTAAGTTTTTATTTATGTCATTGATTTCCCACTAAATTGTGTTCTTTCACGTTGGGGCCATGTCTTCCTCATTTGTTATTCACAAAGCCAAAGAATGCTTGATGCAGAGTTGATTTACAAGAATTAATAATTCAATTGGCTTGAGATAATGGGTCATATGTAGATATCTATGCAAATGTTTATTTTGTATTCCAGGAACAAATTAGGTGGACCCATGAGTGGTTTACAAACCATTTTGAAAGAAATGGTTTACAGAGGTTTAAAAATAACTCTAAATGTCTCATGAGATTAGATTCATACGTTTATCTCTATCTTATTCTCACTGAGTAATTCACAGATAGAAAAGTAGTAAGCATTTTACAAAAGCCTATCAGAATGTACGGCCTGCTACGTCAAGATGAGTTTCTTAACCACAGACTCAAGGGGAAGGTGGATGAAGAGCTGAAAGCACGGGGAGTGGTGCTGGGGGAGTAGAGACAAGCCTGAGGGACGACGGCTGCGGGAGGGGTGGAGATGGGAGTGTTTGCGGGGACAGGTGGGTTTGTAGGAACACAAATTTGACTTGACTTTCTGCTGATAGAGTTGGGAGGATGACATATAGAAGGCATTGTTTAATCTGAAGCGGTTTATTTAAAAGTGATTTTATTCCTTGTTTATTTCCTTATTGTAGGGCAGAATAAAAGGCACCAGAGAGCTGAGGGAAGATGCGATTCAGTTCTTCCCTTTTTATTAAAAAAACTGCTGCCAGAAAGAGGAAAGAGTAGTTGGTTAAATCTGTCAGTTTTGAGTTCTCGTGATTATTTTCATTGAAAGTTACTGATGATGGGACTTCAAAATTGATTGTTTGTCCCGCTCATAGCAGCAACCCATTTTGGTGTTTCCTCTCAGTTTCCCAGGGTTTACCACCAGGGAAAATTGCTTGTCTTCCCATTTAAGCAACTCAATCCCAGCTGGTGTCCCTGGGAGCCCAAGGGAAGGCGCTGAAGAGAGAAATCTTCCTGCCAGCTTCCTCCAGGAATGTTTCCCCTGGCGTGATGTGGGCGCTGGGAAGCGTCTGTTTGGCTCCCTGCTCCCAGGGGACAGGCATTACTTCCGTTGAGTGTCAGATAATTGTCAAGTCCTCACCAAGGATGATACTGCTGCTGCTGTGAAACCGTCAAAGGTTTGTGTGATAACAAAACAAATGTTGAATATTTTCTTTCCTACAATGAATGAGGGACCCAGTTTTGATTCCCGTTTTACATTGTTATTTCTTGGGAGGTACAGAAAAATAAAAGATGAGAAAATTTTCGAAGTTTGAGGAAAAACTAAATTGCAATGATTTGAAAACATATTGGTTTAATTTCTAACTGCTTTTTAGCAAAGGTTAGTTAAGATGCCCCTCTGCCTGCCTTTCTTATTTTACCTTAGACACCACTTTCCAACTTAAAAAAATTTTCATGCAGAAAGTCCTCGTGAAATAATTTTTTCCCCCAATGAATCTGTGCTTTCTGGTATCTTAGCACCTTATTGACTGTAAATGAGAGACGATTGATGATCTGAAAGCAAACAGTTGTTCTTTACCTTTTGTTTTATACTATTTGAATTTGGAATTCCACAAATAAAATGAGCATCTAGATCTCCTTCTACCATTTAGTGACAATTTTGTTGTAGATGAACCATCAGTCAATAATTCACGTTGTAGTTTCTACTGGGAACGTGGGTTTAATGGCCTGTTTCCAGGGCACACGATGCTCTTCAAAGCCTTTAGATAAGGAGGCTGTTAGGTTGGAACTGCCCCTTTAAAATGCTGCCTATTTCTTTTAAAAATGTAAATGTAGAGATAACTTATTTCTAGAGAAATTTGTTTTCCTTATGAAGTGCTCCCGATGACAGTAGGGCAGTGATCGCTCTCCCTCATAAAAGAAAGCTCTAAAACACATGTCGAGGGCTGGAAATACCTTCTGTTCCCTATTGTGAGCCAGGCCAGAGGTTTCCATTGCTTCACTTTTTCTTATTTTACCTTCAGATTTGCCAGTGATGTTTCAAAATCAGAATTTAACTTGGAATTGCAAAGCTGCAAGCTTAAATGGACTTTCCATTAACAAACAGGTTTAGACATTATTCTATTTTGGGGACAGTCTTAAATTAATTTTGACTTAAAAATATAAAATTGCTATTTTGGAAAGATCTATAAAATCAGGTGCTTCTTCTCAGTTTTATTAAACTAAGATGGAGAAAGTAGGATTTGATAATGTTAGTGAACATGTTATAAAAATGCTGGCTTTGCTGTATTTCTTTGATGCCCAGGTGGAAGCCACACTGATTAATGGCATTTAATCATTTCTTCTTGTCCCTAACCTGTGATACAGTGTGCTGCTCTCTCTGTGTACACGTTTACATCAGGACCTCACAGTGACCCCCACTGGGGAGGGCTCGGCAGTGCACCAAGTGAGGGCCAGATCCTTGTTGTCTGTTCCAGAAATCACTGGAGAAAGATGAGAGTTACATGGCAACCTGCAGAAATAAACATGTTAACTCGCAATTCGGTTGCTCTAGGGTTTCCATCTAATTGTCTTAGAAAACTTTGTCTCCAGTACTGTTCAATTTAAAACAGAGGGTTGGCTTAAATTATTACCTAGAATGTTCACTGTTGAAGCCATCTTTTCTTGCCAAATTATGTGAATTGAAACAATGTTTTGTTTTTTTTTTTTTCAGTGAGGAAGATTGGCCCTGAGCTAAGCTCTGTTGCCAATCTTCCTCTTTTTGCTTGAGGAACATTGTCACTGAGCTAACATCTGTGCCCATCTTCCTCTACTTTGTATGTGGGATGCTGCCACAGCATGGCTTGATGAGTGGTGTGTAGGTCTGTGCCCGGGATCCAAACCTGCAGAGCATGTGAATTCTGCCACTATGCCACCGGGCCGGCCCCTTGAAATAATGTTTTTAATCTGTCAACTTTTATACTGATTTATGGGAGAGATAATATTCCCATTCCCAGATTATAAAACCATTCCTCAGAAGCAGAAAGAGGAAGTAAAATATCTTGAGAACTTGCCTACTTCAAGTTTCCTTTTATTATCTAGGAGACTGGAAAATACAGTAATTCTAGCCAACAGAGGTGGTCACAGGACTCGATTTTCTAGTATTAATCTAGTTTCCAAAACCTAGACCACATTGTACAGAACTTACAAGCCACGCAGGCCTGGAAACCTAACCTCCATTTCAGCCACCAGTTGGGAGGGAGGTGGTTTTCTGTCGATGGGTACATGGAATGTCTCTACCTTGCCCCTCCCCTGAAAGTGACTTTTTGTCCCTCTGCATGTTTTGAGTTGCTGATGGCTTCTAGCTCTGGCATCCTTTTCTCTCCTGGCCATAGTGACCTGTGTGTACTCATGGTTACTAAGTGAGCTCAGTGTCTGTGCTTCAAAGTCATCATCTGCGAGGAAAGCTCTGTCTGAGGCTGTGCAGCACGGTGCCGAGTGGATGGGGAATCATGTTGGACTGGATGGCTGTGAACAGAGGCTAAAAGCACAATCTGTTGTTAGAGTGGCAAGTAGAGACGTGGCAGATAAGTAATACGACATATTTCCTCCCGGCTCCCAGACACTCTTGTTAAGATAAACACTAAATAACACCAGCTGGTCTCCATGTGAATATTATTATCAAATTTACGTTCCCAAAGGAGTAAGTTTTTTATGACGATTTGTGGTTCTCTTTCACGTGCCTGTCTTTGAAGGTCTGCTGCTTGTTTGGGGTCTGTTGTGATTCTGGAGCTATTGAAACACGACAGCAGGTGACCCTCGTTCACCCACGGTAAGATTTTATGTCTTCCTGACATGGAGGCAGGTCTCCTTCCACTCTTGTTTAATCTGAGTTTGGAGAATGAAAAATAACTTCCAGCTAATCAAACATAAAAGTAAACGTGGGTGAGTTTGCTTCATGAAGGGTCAGCTGATTATCCCAGCATTATGCGGTGTCTCGTGAATTCCTGGGGATGGTCCGCAGAAGAACACGGTCTTCTACAAGCTTGTTCCTGCTTTTACTCTTGGGTGCCTTTGTTGACCTTGAAAAGGTGGCGCAGTTGCTTGTTTTCAATGCTCATTTGAGAATGAGACACCTCCACTCCCTGCTAATTGTGAGTACTTTATTTTCAAGTTACCATTTATTGAGTGTATCTTTGGGCTGAGTGCTTTATATATGGTATTTCTTTGCATTATTTTTATAACGGCCTTTGGCAGTGTTTCCGACCTGTTAATGATGTTAAATTATTGTCTTACAGCAATTCAAAATTGTGAGGCCTCACAAAAAGCCATTTACACACGAAATTAAGTGTGACTGCTTGCAAAAAAGAAAAACTATCAGCCTTTCTGAGCTTCTCTTTTTAGGGACAGCACCCAATTCATGCTGCAACATTGACGTTGAACCCAAAGGAAAGGCTGAGCAAATGCATTTTTCCATCTTTAAGATAGTTTACAAAAATATTATAAAGTAATAAATCCTCATTTGAAGAGAATTGTGAAAATACAGAGAAGTGTAAAGAAAACAGGTCATCCGTAGTGTCCCTCCAGATAGAGCTGTCGTGATTTTAGTTCCTTCCCGCTAATCTTTTTTCCTACACATTTGTCTTTTAAATAATTGGGACTATATACCCCTCCCCTTTTCAACCTAATATTCTACAAAGAGCTTTTTCATTAAAAATTCTTTAATCACATGATGTTCAGAAACTTTCCACCGCATAGATCAGAGGTAGCAAGCTGAGAGTGTGTGGGCCGTCTGGCCCATAGGCATATTTCATTTGGCCTTTGCAATAGTAACAAATACTTGAATGTGTTGCCAATATATTTTAGAACTGGGGGATTTCACATCCTCTAGCCGCTGCCCTTGTCTGGGTGACCTGTCTGGCCACTCTGAGCGTGTGCTTTCAGAGTTCTGGGATGGCTCCATCTAAACTTCTATTAGCCATTCTATTCACATATTGTGATCATTTTTAGATTATTTCTGATCTTTTAAAAGGTTGAAATGAATAATGTAAGGAATACCATTGTATTTTCTGTGTTTCTGAATGTGCCCTTAAAGAAAGGTTTCTAGAAGTAGATTTATTTCATTGGAGTTTCAAGCTTTTTCTTATCACACTTCCTTGGCAATCAAGCTACAGAACCTTCTTTCCATTTGGCCAGTCTGCTCACAGTGTCTGCAGAGCAGGAGTTTGGACTGACTGCATGGGCGTTCACCAGCTTGGGCCTCCTGCTGGCCTGGCACCGAGGGGCGGTCACCGGCCAGCATGAGAGCTTGTCCGGTCCCGACTTTCCACTCACCTCTTTGCTAAGACGTTGGCTCAAGTTAATTTGGCCAGGATGTATTTTAATTTATTATTTTTGAAATCAAATGTGAGTTAGTAGAAGTCAGTTTTGTGATATTTATTTACTCTTTACTTGAATATAACATCACTGTTAAAATTGAATTTTTACTTCAATTATTTGAAAATATTCTTTATTTTTTACTCTGAGTTATAAGCATTTGGGTGTTGTTTCAGTGTATGACTGTACTTCAATGTTTAGAAAAATATTTGTTTTATTTGATGTCTGTATTGAATTAAGATTTATAAGCACTCTACACAAAACAAGAAGCCTGTAATAATTATATAAAATATCAACATAGAATGATGAAAAACATTCATTTAATTTTAATACTTTTATTAAAGGAGAAACCCTGTGTTTATCTCTTTTCTTTAGTTCATCTTCATTACTTTATTACTATTTTTTTTTGAGGAAGATTAGCCCTGAGCTAACATCTGCCGCTGATCCTCCTCTTTTTGCTGAGGAAGACTGGCCCTGAGCTAACATCCCTACCCATCTTCCTCTACTTTATATGTGGGACACCTACCATAGCATGGCTTGACAAGCAGTGCATAGGTCAGCGCCTGGGATCTGAACTGGTGAACCCCAGGCCACCAAAGCAGAACATGTGAACTTAACCACTGTGCCACCAGGCCAGCCCCTCGTTACTTTAGGTTACATCTCAAGACTCACCTTTCTTTAGAACTTTTTTCCAACTCATTGCTTCAAGAAGATGTTTTTCTGTGTGTGTGTGTGAGGAAGATTGGCCCTCAGCTAACATCTGTTGCCAGTCTTCTTTTTTTGCTTGAGGAAGATCATTGCTGAGCTAACATCTCTGCCAATCTCCCTCTGTTTTATGTGGGACACCTCCACAGCATGGCTTGATGAGTAGTGCTAGGTCCGTGCCTGGGATCTGAACCTGGGAACCCTGGGCCTCTGAAGTGGAGTGTGTGAACTTAACTACTACGCCAGTGGGCCAGCCCTAAGAAGATGTTTTTTAAAATAATTACTTATTAAATACCTGGTGCATACTTCACACCTTGTTGTGGGAAAACCAAAGATGTATGAAGCACAAGTCTTGCTCATAAAAAGTGTGCAATCTAGTTGGGAAGATAGGACATGAACACAGAGAATACAGTCAAGACTCGATTGGGTGGCACAGGCTACCTATAGTGCTCAGGAGAGTCAGAGGAAGAGAGAATTCATTGTGGGGTCACTAGGCTGAACCAGGAAGGTTGGTCCTAAGCATGGCCCTGATTGAATTTAGGTTCTAGTGGACATTATAGGTGAACAGGGCAAAAGTAGCTGTTTAGGGCACATGGGGAGACTGGCTTACCTGGGCAGAGCACTCAGGTTGGGAAGCAGTGGGGGTACGTTTGATGGATAGCGGGGCTGGTGGCTGTAAGATGGAGCACCAGACAGAGCATTGTAAACTCATGCTGAGACACAACAGGAAGCTTCTGGAGGTAAGAAACATGCTGATGGCAGCACTTGGGGAACTTTCTTATTCTTTCCTGGCACTGTGGGGTCTAAAATTAGAATAGGAGGAGCTGGCCTGGTGGCATAGCACTTAAGTTTGCATTCTCTGCTTTGGCGGCCTGGGGTTTGCAGGGTCAGAGCCTGGCTGTGGACATATGCACCACTCACCAAGCCATGCAGTGGTGGCGTCCCACGTATAAAAGAGAGGAAGATTGGCATAGACGTTAGCTCAGCAACAGTCTTCCTCAAAAAAAGAAATTAGAATGGGAAAGGAATGGAGGTAAAGAGGCCAGTTAAATGTCTGTTGTCATAGTCCAGGCATGATGTGATGAGCATAGGGATGGGGAAGATTTTAGAGAAGTGAGTGCATTGATGGAATTTTATAGGGGAAAAGTTGACAAGATTTAAGGACTGGCTAGATATGGAGTACAGGAAAAGAAAAAATCATATAATTCTAAAATTTCAAATTCTAGGCACCAGGAACACATGGAGTCTTTTTTTTTTTTTTTTTTTAAAAGATTTTATTATTTCCTTTTTCTCCCCAATAGCCCCCCGGTACATAGTTGTATATTCTTCGTTGTGGGTTCTTCTAGTTGTGGCATGTGGGACGCTGCCTCAGCGTGGTCCGATGAGCAGTGCCATGTCCGCGCCCAGGATTCGGACCAACGAAACACTGGGCTGCCTGCAGCGGAGCGCGCGAACTTAACCACTCGGCCACGGGGCCAGCCCCCACATGGAGTCTTTAACTAGAAACAAGGATGCTTAGATTGGGTTTGACATTATGGCAGAAAGGATTATATGTCCAGCCTTGGAAATGGTTTCTGCTTCTCCACCGGCCCCCTCTTCTCTGAGGTTTTGTTGATATTAGAGTGCTAGTTAGTGAATTTGAGGGTAAGAAGAGAATTGAATGGTGAGTTAACAGTTAGTCTTAAGGATATGAAGTTTTCTTCTAAGATTAATGAACTATTTATGTTCCAGCCTAATTAGCTAATTAACATAATGTTACCGAGACAAAGACAAGGAGTTTTGTTTCCTTTTGTTCCCATATGGACTAGTTAGCTTTGCTCTGCTCTTTGGCAACAGCTGCGCTTCTAATCGGGAACTCACCATTTACAGATTCACGCTGTTGACACCAGGGAGACTCATTTGAGAGAAGGGGTCAATGCAAATCAATTTCCGCCTCCGAAATACGCAGGCGCACCCATGCACCCACAAGTGCACAAGCACACGTACACGCAAGCACACACACACAAATCCAGATTCATAATGGGTTAATATATATATTTTTTAGAGCCTTGACTATGTATTTATTGACATTTACTCTTCAACAATAGATGTCAAAGAAGGAATAAGTAACAACTAAAAATGAATAGATTAATATGTCTTCATGTTTAAAGGGTTGAGTTGTAGAACGTGGGATAGAGGTAGATAGGTCCTATTTTGCTGCAAATGTTACTCTGGGTAATTTTACCTTAAATCGCTATAACAGATGATTGTATATGCTTAAGAGGAACAAAACCACTAATTTTGAACTCCTTGGCAAGGAAATTAACTAACAAGGTTACTTCTTTTAATAGGCATCTTATAATCTATTTTCAAGGCTGTTCCTAGTTGTCAGGGGAGTATAAAAAAGGCGTTAAGTTTCTCTGTTACTTTCAGTGGTTGTAAAACAGAAAAAAAATGATTTCTTTTTTCACATTTTTGGATGAGATGAGCTCTTGGTTGAGAGAAAGCATCCTCCAATGTCAACTGTAGCCAAAATGCCCTGGGAGAGAATAATGACTTCCCAGCCCATAAACATGGCATTGCCACACACTAACCTGTCTGCAGCCTTGACCTCATGTGACATATTCCTAAATCTCTGTAAGGATTTGGGTTTGAAAGGAATGGCAAGAGAAAGAGTGATTTGAGGTACTTAGGACTAAGAGGAGCCAAACAGTGAATTGATGCTTTAAAGAGCAACAAAGATACCAAATCGATTAAGACAAAATTAGGTAGTCATAGAGTGCAAATGGTTAAGAGAGAGGTTGGAGACTGGACCAAATGGGAGAGAGTGGAGCAGGAGCAAGATTAGGAGCAAAGCAAGGGAGTCCAGGTTTACAGAGTAGGATTGCCTGTGACTTACGTTTCTCAGCTGCTGTCTGAATGCTACATGGGTAGTTTGGTTTGATTTAAACAAAGAGTGGACAATACAAGACCCAGAAAATTATAATGATACAGCTTTACCTTGATTTGATTCCATGGTTCTTAGTCTCCTGTGTTAAAAATAAGCAAACAGTAGATGTAGCAAAAAATAGGGCAATTTTGGTTTGCATTGACCATTCCCAGCCAGATCTGGGAGAAGACACAGTCAGCACTCTGTATCCGGATTGAGCCAACCTTGGATCAGAAGGCCTGTGATGGTTACGTCTGTACTGAATATGCACAGACTTTTTTTTCTTGTCATTATTTCCTAAACAATGTGGTATAACAACTATTTACATAGCATTAACATTGTATTAGGTATTATAAGTAATCTAGAGATGATTTCAAATATATGGGAAGATGTGTGTAGGTTATATGCAAATGCTGCACCATTTTATATAAGGGACTTGAGCACCAATGGATTTTGGTATCTGAGGGAGTCCTGGAACCAATCCCCATGGATACTGAGGGATGACTGTGGTTAAGACAGCTGTTGAGAAACTGCTCCATTATATGAGTCAGTAGAACTCCTTCCTGTTGCTGAACATAGGGAGGCATTTTGGATAGCTTTGTTGGCCAGCGTGTTCTCACAGTCCAGGCCAGGGTGTCCTCAGTCTTCTGCACCATTCGTTCATACTGGCTTTTTCCTTGAGGATGGAAAGGTGCAATAGTGGCAGTCTAGATAAATTTCCTGATCACAGATCCGTTCAATTCAAATGGGGGTGTGTGTGGTAATAAATATAGACTCCTGTTAGAAATGAAAGTTTCTGCCCAATCTGTGTGTTACAAATGGCGAGCACTGGGAGGCAGAGGGGGAAAGCACAAGTTCGGGAATGGTGACAGGACTTAACTTTCAGTCATAGAGTCGTGGATTAGTCACAAGATAACTAAGTGGCCTTGGTCATGTTACTTCTCTGGGTTGGAATTCCTCGTGTGAAAAGTGAGAAGGTTAAATGATTGACTACTCAGTTGGGGTGACTAGTCCTCACACATGGGGCTTATTGTGCTCGTCTCCCTGCCTTTAAGTATGTTTAAAAATGTCCATGATAAAAAGTAAAAAATGTGAATGCACATAAAAAACTAAAAATGCCATCCTGCCTCCCTGCCACCCACCCAAAACAAGGCAGTTGAACAGGATGATGAAGTTCCCTTTGTTCTAAAGTTCTGTGGTTCATTTTGCAGTTCTACAGATGAAGCCAGGGTTGTTTCAAGCTATTGTGAGAAGCAGTCATACACAATCAAATATTTGTTCCCCTGGAATGATTTTTCCACATCAATATGACACTCTTGATCCTGCTTCCTTGGTCAATTTACACGGAAATGTGTGTATTTCATGGGCTGTACTGAGTGGCCTGGTGTGTTTTACAGTGATTTATAGTCCTTTCATATCAAAGTCAACGTCAGGTCTCCAGATATAGTTTGAAGGTAATACATTCATGTGGGCACTTCCAGAATGGGCTGGAAACAACAGCCTTTTGGATAAGCATGTGATTTCCCATAAAAGGCACCCTTTATGGACAGGTGATTCATGCTCAGTCTTTTTTAAAATTTAAATTTCTCTACCAGTTTTTCTACTGGATTCCTCTGTACACACCCAGCTTAGGATAGAAGATAATCAGCACAATTTGATCAGCTTACAGAGGTGAGTTGCATAGTTTTTCTCACATAAAATCTTCCAGCAAAGGGCTGCACGTAGTATGGCAGCATCACTGGCATCAGCTGGCAATTCTACTCTTTTTGGTTTCTGTATAGGCAGGAAGTCATGTTCACTGGGTAAAAGATTCCATGAGGTCTATGTAGGAACAGAAGTAACAGAAAAGGCTTATTTTTAGAAAAAAAGCCCTACCAACAGCTTGATGATAGAACAAACTGTCAAGGCTTGATATTACAGTTATGTTGGAAATCCTTACCTTCCATGATAAACCACAAAAGCTTCTTTGTCAATTTGAGTGCAGTTCTTTTCAGTATGGGACATTATTTATGAGCAGGGCTTCATGACAACTGGTATTTTGTGGCAAAGCTCGGTTCCAACATTGTTAGATGAAATGTCAGTGCTAAGAAACAGAAATTTATATTCATGCTAGTGTGCTAGCCCAGAATTTGAAGTCAGAAGTCTCTTGACATTTTGGAAATTGTCCTTAGGTAGAGAAGTGCCAAGGAGAGGCTTTCTCATTAGGTAATGATGACTTGGCAGTGGCTGCCTTTTGTGAAAGGAAAGTATGGTAGAAATAAAGTAGCAGCAGGAAGCCTCAAAACTAGTTTTGTTCTGAGGTATAAGTACAAGTTGAATAGTTATAGTTTTAGATATCCTTGCTTTCACCTGTGTTTTGAAGTATTGTAGGTTGCTTCTAAATTGATCTTTTTTTTTTTTCCTGAGGAAGATTAGCCCTGAGCTAACATCTGTGCCAATCTTCCTCTACTTTATACGTGGGTTGCCACCACAGCGTGTCTGATGAGTGGGGCAGGTCCACACCAAGATCCGAACCTGCGAACCCAGGCCACTGAAGTGGAACACACTGAATTCAACCACTGTGCCACAGGGCTGGCCTCGAAATTGATCATTTTTAAACCTTTCGATCGTCTCATCGTTTGTCAGAGAACATGATGTGGTCAAAGAAGTCATACTCAGAAGATAGATACTCAAGTTCTGGCTTCTTCATAGGCTGTGATCTTAGGGGAGATAATTGACTTCTGTGAGCCTCACTGTCCTCATCCACTAATTGGGAGTAATGCTAAGACCAACCTCACAGGTATTAAATGAGATAATGTTTGTGAAAAATTATATCACAAACTGCAAATACTGTCTAGTAATAATCATTACTGATTACATCCTTAGCAGATCTAGAATCTTAGAAAGCAAGGTCTCCATAATGCAATGGAATATTTAAGGGGCAAAAAGAATTTCTAAGTGAAGCATTCCTTAACTGGGAATGCTCCTCACAGAATGAGAAATATTGGTCTGTTCCCTAGAGCGTCCTATAATTATTGTTCCACTTGGGCGTGGTCAGACTTTGCAAAGATCCCAAGAAAAACAGTCCAGGGTTGATGCATTGGAAATGCACCCTGCTTTAGGCCCCTGTTCCCGCAGCCCGCTGCCCCTCAGTGACCATCTGTTGGTGGTATAAACAGTGTGATACTCCGGGGACACACGGTTGATGTGCAGGCTCTGCTTCAATCTTTCCTTTTTTTTTTCTTTCTCTTTTTTTTCTTTTTAGAGAAGATTAAATGAATTGAAGAAAAGACTTGATCCAGATGAGCTGACACCGTTTCCTTCTTTTGCGTGTTTGGCTTCCTTCTAGAATCCCGGGGAATTTGCTATCAGCTTCTGTAGCTGCACTGCTTCACAAGGGCGGATGCAGCGGCGCTAAGCACTAGTGTCGTGAAATGGTTTCTTCTCAAGGGGTTTTGGGAACACCTGTGGTAAGGGGGGTCTTCGGTCTGGAGGAGTTAGACTGTATCACCTCACCTCTGCTTTGAGCCACGTGGACAGTAAGAGCTTTGCAATCTCTTACAAAGGGAAAGGCTGGTGATCGTAACATCTTTGATTACAGGTTCATAGGAAAAAATACTGTGAAAGTTGTCTTTATTGAGTGTGGTTTTATCACTGTGGGAGTGACTTCCACTTCACTCGTGGCCGTTTATAAGGACCAGTACAGACTCAGCTTTCTGCTAGGCAGTCTGCTTGCTGCATTCAAGATCCCTCACTGCCAGGTGAATGGCTGCGAAAATCCTTGCTGTTGTTTTGATGACGCAGAGAGCATACCTCTGTCGGGGTGGTCTTCCGTGCCTGTTTTAAACTTCCTTGCACATGTAAGCAGAGCGCTGTGTGACCTTGCTCAGTTTCAACAAGGGTCAGCGTTTCTTAATTGGTCTCCAGATATCTTGCGGGTCCTGTGTTCTGTTCACCCTGCTGGCTTTTGCAGGCAGCATTTATGTTAGGTCCTTTCCCATTGCTTTCTAGAAGGTGTAATGATTGTGCAGGCCTTTTCTTGGGTCATTAAACATGTCAAGTTGGTTTAGCCAAGTGGCCCTGAGTAATGAACTCTGCATACAAGATACTCTCTTAACAACGTTGTCTAAGAAAGTCTTTCATTTTGCAAAAATTACTCTGAACCCACATAACCCTAAATTCACTGCACCAAGGAACAGGAATGCAAAACTATCAAGCCTACTGATGGTTCACCGCACACATCACAGTAATAGTAAGCAATAAATGTCTGCAGAGTCAACGGGTACAAGGCGGGTTACCATTTTGTCTCATTTCCTGACTTATTCTTTCAGTGGTTGTCAGGAGAGTATACAAAAGTCTTTTTGGTCATCACTGGCCAAATGTAATAGACTGTGCATAGATCCTCCTGCTGGGGTAGATGATGCCTCGGTAAGGACATAAATGGCAACAGATCACAGCAATGATGTAAAGAATTAGAGTTATATGGAGATCCGGATGAACACTGTCTTTTGAAAAGCTTTTTAAATTCTCCTCATCAAAAACCTTAGACACAGTTTATAGAAAAAGAATGGGTTTCAAGAATAGCAGAAAGAAATGACAGATGATTACTGAGGAAATTGGTCCTGATGGAAAACGTATGCCTTCTTGGTTTCGCAGTTTGGGTGGACCCATGAGCTTGGTGCTGCACGCACTGTGTGAAGCAAAGGAAACTGAGGTTTGTGCGGTCAGATTTAGTCGTGCCCAGGGTTGGGGAGTTGAGCACCCCTGAGCCTCACATCTTTGGAATACGGGGGAGAACAGAAGAGATTTTGGCAGGATTGGCTTTCCCTTCAGACTCTCCCCTCCCCACAGCCCAGAGCAGAGAGACTGTGTGGTGCTGAGACGACACACTGTCAGGATGTTTAGGATCCCATGGTGCTGTGTTGTGGGTCAGCAGGACTGGCAGTTCATGTACTACTTTTATTCACATCCAATTCTGAGGTTTTAGTGGTTTGGGGAGTTTGGGTTCTTTAAGAACAGATTTTATTCAGAGGATAAAGTACTAAAACTTTTCTCCTGCAGTGAATGGTGGTTGAAATACTTCTCTAATTGCCTAAGCTACTCCATGGCTATAATTTAAGCAAATCTGGAAGCTGTCTTATTGCCTCTGTCATACCATTAGAATACTATTTAGTTACTCATCAAGTATTTATTGAGTGGCCAAAGGGGCATTAATATTTTGGTAAGTACTTGGGCAAACATATTAAAGATTAATAAGTCTGGGGATCTGAAAGATGCCTCAGTTTTATCCAGGGAGGAGCTTAGGCATTGGAGGAATCAGAGTTGATAATTATTCAAACATGCTTTTCTAGTAAGTGAGCAGATGTTGTTAGTTTCGACATACCATGGCTGGACGGCAATATTCTGCCTCTTGCCACTTTTAGAAACTTCTGGTACAGAAAAGACCAGATGTGCATAAGGATTTCCATGGGTGTGAATGGAACTGCTTTATCACCTGGAAGGAGTGACTGTGGAGAACGCATAACAACTCCAAGTGCCATGGAGCCCATGGAACCCAACCTAGGAGGAGGGTTCACACGTTGGGAATCAGGAATTTATCCAAACTTCATAAATTCACAATGTACTTGATACTGTGCAATTAGAATTCTCCATTCACCCAGAAAATTAAGGTCCACTGAGTGATGTTTCCAGCATAATTGTGAGAATTCTAAAACTTCCTGGACTAAATGTTAGCTGGGCCCCTTCCTGGAGGAATTGCCACACAGACAGGGAAGCAGCCAAGAGCCCAGGTCAGGCCTAGACACGAGTATCTTCATTCAACAAGTGTTTATTGAATGCCTGCTGTATGCCAGGCACTGGGCAAGGTGCACAGGGAACACAGATGGATGAGCCATCGTCTGACCTTGAGGCACTCATAGACCAGGTGGGAGACAGACATATTCGTAACTAATGACGAGAAGCTGTGATAAATCCTGCAAGAAGGGCAAGAATGAAGTGCAGTGGGAGCACAGGGGAGAGAAAGTTAAGTGCTGGTTAACAACAGTAAAGAATTTTTGCGTTGAAACGGTCCTTACAGGTTTCCCAGTTCTATCCCGTGCAGGATACTTACCCCAGCATCCCTGGCAGGTGGTCAGTTAGCCTGTGTTAAATAAAACCCCCCTCAAGGGGCAGCTTATTGCATTTTCAGGCATCTCTCTTTAATTGATTCAAACTAATATTATCTGAACACTTGTCAGGCATTGCGCTCAGTCCACTGTACCTGTTATCTCACTTAATCCTTACCTAAGAGTGGGTGCTTCTAATAGCCCTCTTTTCAGACGAACAACTGAGGCTCGTGGAGGTTAAATAGTTTGCCCAAGTTTACACATCCAATAGTGGCCGGAACCGAGGTTTAAAGCCACAGTGTGACTTCAAAACCGTGTTCTTGACCTGTCTGACACTCTCATAAGTTCCTAGTCTTCCATCCTCAGAGAAAAAGAAGAAGTTTAATCTCTGTCCCCTGTGGCAGCTCTTCGAATGCTTCAAGAGGACGTATGTATGTACATGTGCTATGTCCAACTCTTCTGCAGTCACTCACTCTACGTTCTTTCAAATGTTCCTGCAAAGACGTACTTTTGAGGCCCTTCATCCTGGTCACCTCGGGGGACTCTCCTATGTGTTGATGGCCTTCCTGAGATGTAGTCTGCAGAATTCACACAGCATTCCGGAAGTGCTCTGTCTGCTGTTGAGTAAAATGGGCTGCAGCACATTTGGCTCGGGCTTAGTGTGTTGTCAATAAAATTCATAGGTCTGTCCCCCTCCATCTTTGCTTTAATTAAATTTATTTATAACCATGCCTTATTTGCAGCTTATTTTTTGAATGTGCTCAGTTCACACAATGATTAAGTTGAACCTTAAAAGAGACACAGTCTGAAAGACTTCATTTTCGTGTAGCTAGAAGCCGGGTGTGTGCCCTGCAAGGAGGCAGGCGGCTAAGCAGAGTTTCCGAGAGCGTTCTTTCACCCAGACCTGTCCATTTTTCTCACATACCCAAGGGCATCCAGTGACCTAGTGACAAAGTTAGGTCATCTGACTCTTCAGGGAGGACGGGAGACATTCTCCCCAGGCGTGTGGCGCAGGCACTTCAGCATGTGCCACTGGACCTCGTCTTCGTGGAGCTCTGAGCATAGGAAGGCTGGGTGATGAGAGGGTGTTCTTCTGGCAGGAAGAACTTGGCTGAGTGCTCTGAAAGACCTGTTCCAAACATCACTTTAAAAAGATTGCTTAAACGTTCATTACAGCCTTGTCACCTTAATATTCATTAGTGGCCTGTGTAAATGTTTTAATTTGAAAACTTGAATATCCAGTCTTATAAAAGTTACCTGGCGTCTGGTAGTCGTAAAGGGCCACTACAAAGTTTAGACAATTTAGAAAATCATTAGATTTTTCAGGTGAATCAGATTTTAGATATAAACTCTAGATGCATTTGATACTATTTCAGAAATATTTCATTGTGTGGATTACTTGAAGCTGAGTGGATTTAAGCATAAAGGTGTATATTATGAGAGCAACAACAACAAAAAAGGTATGGAATGACGAAGTGGGATTTTTTTTTTTACGCTGATTAAAATTTGAGGAATATGGTTCATTTTTCTAGGGCTTTCACTGGTGGAAATGATCACAGGGAAAAAGGCTGTATTTCAAATCAAATGTTATGCTCCACATTTGCAAGTTATTTGTTTAATCAAGCATAGAAAAACTATCTTTCTGAACCATATTTTGATGCTCAGGTTTAATATTTTGAAAAACGACCTCAAGAAGTTGTTTGGAAAGATTTTCATAGGGTAGAGCTCCATCTGGATTCTCAAAGAACAGCTCCTGCTCTTGTCTGTCGCTGCGCTTCTTTATGGGGTCATCCGCATCTCACAGTGCAGCCCATTAATACTGCGCAGGAAGATGTCAGAAATGCAAACGCTCACCCCCCACCCCCCACTGGCTGAACTGGAAAGGAGGAGAATGGGCTCAAGCACTGTGTGTTTTGACAAGTCCTCCACGTAATTCTGATGCTCGCCAAGCTCGAGAACCACGGAGCTAGATTATTTCAAGCTTTGTAGAATTATTCAATTCTATGTGGCCGAATTATGACGAAACAGAATGAGGGAAGCCTCTACTTTCACTGTGCTTATTACAAGTGAGCGGAGAACTTGGTCCATATGGGAGACGTGTGCCTGGCAAGGAGAAACCTCCCCGTTGTCCCCCCACCACCCCATTTGAAAAAAGGAATGATTTTCTCTTCCTTTAGGAAACCTGGAAGGCCTAGAGCTTGCACTGGTAGAGCAAAGGTTAACTCCGTAGTTCACTCACACTCCGCCCTAAAATAGAAATCCCCCTAAGAAATGACTCCTGAAGATGGAAACATTCTTACTCCTTGAAGGGCTGCATGAAATAGTTTCATGACCAAAATCTGTGTAGCCGGAACGAGCTTGGAGAACTTTTATTTCATTGCCCTCAATAGGAATATTCTGCCCAAATAGGTAAAATTTTTCTCTCATCTTAGAAACATCCAAAGACAATCACAATCAACTATAATCATTTTGTTCCTAACTTGCAGTTGAATAGCCATCAACGTCAGAAAATGCGTTTTTACATTTCCTATGCTATCTGCTATGTTAGGATCACACGGCATTTCCAGTGCTGCCTAAAACCATTCTTCACAGTTGACAGTTCTGACACATCAGTTGCCAAATTCTGTTGTTCCAAACGCTCAGAGCTGAGCAACAGCTTGGAGCAGATAAACCTCCAGGGCTTATGAAGAGTGAGAAGTGACCCTGCCCAGATCAATACAGACGCCGCTCATCCCAACCCAGCTCTCTTTACTCTGAATGTCGGCGAAGAGGAAATCCTTGGAGTTGGGTTATCAGCCTGTGTGTGAGAGAGGGCGTGGGGCTTCCTCTGAAGCTGGTGGGAAGCACTCGTGAATCCTGCGCGTGTTCGTGACGGGGAGGGAGGAAGACGAGTGAAGTGAAGTGATTTCATATTATCCACTGTCTCAAAACCGTTCAACAAACCATGTTAAAAGGCTTAAACTTTTAAAGTACAGGTACAGTGTTAAATGATACTCGAATGGATTTGTAGGAATAGAACCATCCCTGTGTCACTTAAGGATTATGCTTGTCCTAAACATCACAGTTACTTTCAACCTGAGAATTATTACTCATGATTTCTGTGTATATAGATAGATATGCTATAGTTATGTGGTAAAGTAACAGCACATTTTATAATAATTGGTTAATATTTATTGTTTTTTGCTGTCAGGGAGTTTCTGAGAATATGTTTTCCTTTCCTATTTTTAGCTGGAATGACGCTTCAGATACCATGAACTGTAGGGTTTGCCTGCTGTCTGGGGTGGTGTCCAGTCACGCTGACCGTCCTGACTGTCAGGAGAGGCCTCCTTTCCCGGGCGTGGCAGTCCTCCTCGCACGCTGTGTCAGGACAGCAGCAGGCTGTCATCATGAGAGCCTCGTGAGGAGTCTCGGGCTCTCTGTGGAGGTCGAGAGAAGAAGAAATATTATTTCCCTTTCACAGCCAAGGGAACAGGCATAGATAAAAACACCACAAGAGAGTGGACAGGATTCAAATTGTAAAGATTTTGATTTCAAACTAAAAGTAGACTAGGGTTTACAAGTCAGTGTCTCCTAAAGACATTACTTTTATTCTGCTAAATTGAGAGAAGGACAAAAATGTGTTCTCTAGACCAGAGCTGTCCAGTAGAAATAATATGTGAGCGATATATGTACTTTAAAATGTTCTAGCAACCACATTAAGAAGTTAAAAAGAAACGTGTCGTTAATAATATATTTTATTTCATGCAGTGTATACAAGGTATTATGATTTCACCGTATAATCATTATAAAGAATGAGTGGGTTATTTCACATCCTTTTTTTTTTGTGCTAAATCTTCAAAATCACAGCACACCTCAATTCAGACTTGTCACATTTCAAGTGCTCCATCGCCGTGTGCTGCTGCCACATTGAACAGCACAGCTCTCCAAATGCTGTTTTCTACCCTTCCTGACTGTTTCAACTCCCTTTCTCCATGAAAAATGCACATTGTCTTTGCAGACGTTGAGTTCCCTGTCTCTGGAAGTGTTGGAGCAGAGGCTGGGCAATCACCACTTGCTGGGAAGATTGTAGAACTCCGAATAAAGCGCATCAGGTGGATGTTTGGACAAGAAAAGCCTTAAATTCTTTGCAACCTCAAAGTTCTGTGATGCTCAGATCTTGAGAAACGAGGCACAGGATTATGAGTTTGGGAAGATCTCCCTTCCATGTTAGCCAGGCCATTTCCTGCCATCATCTCCTGATTCATCATTTACCTCTTCTCTTCTACTATGAATAAAACGACCATTTGCAAAGTGCTGTATGGTTTATAAACCACTCTCATAAACACTAGTGATTAATTCGTTTATTTCTTCACCCCTTCAGTAAAGGCATATTGAGCCCCTAAAATGTATTGGTCACTGTGCCTGGAGCGACTGTTAACCACAGTGGGTGGGACAGTCACAACCCCTGTGCTCGTAGCATAATCAAGCTATCTCATTATTCCTATTCTTTGTCCTCTTCTATCCTTGGTTTCTGTAATCATTCTCTTTCCTGTTTATTTATTTATTTTTTTGGTGAGGAAAATTGGCCCTGAACTAACACCTGTTGCCAGTCTTCCTCTTTTTGCTTGAGGAAGATTGTCCCTGAGCTAACATCTGTGCTAATCTTCCTCTATTTTGTATGTGGGGCGCTGCCACAGCATGGCTTGATGAACCGTGTTCTCTGCGCTCAGGATCTGAACCTGTGAATCCCCAGGCCACCAAAGTGGAGTGCACAAACTTAACCACTAAGCCACTGGACCAGCCCCTTTCCTTGTTTTACCTGAGTCGCCAGGAGCCACAAACCTCCTGTTGGAGGAGATCATTGAGAGGATATGAGCCGACTGACCCTTGAGCTGGACCTGGGCAGTAGGAGGCTCCTCATACCCTCTCCTGTCCTTGGAATGTGGGTTCCACTTGCCTTCCCTGCACTACACGTTGCCCAAAGATGCAGCCTTGAGATAGTGAGGAGGTGTTGAGGCCATCTAGATGGTCTACACGACCGAACCAGTGAAGGCCTCTATATAAGTTTTTAAGATTCTGGCAGGTGGGTACAGAGCTCTGTCCATCTTGCGGTGCCCAAGACTAGCCTCATGAGTAAGTTCCCTTGTTTACTAAACCTGCCGCCTACCTATCTGGGGTGGCCGTCTCTTTCTTCAGTCTCTGCCTGCCCTCCATGCACAGGGACCAGTTTCAGATTACACCTGAGAAGCTCTGGAGGTTGCTAACCCCTACTGCAGTCATGCATCGCTTAACAATCGGGATATGTACTGAGAAATGCATTGTTAGGCGATTTCGTTGTGTGAACGTCATGGAGTGCACTACACAAACGTAGGTGGTACAGCCCACTACACACCTGGGCTCTATGATACTAGTCTTCTGGGACCACCGCTGTATACTCAGTCTGTAGTTGACTGAAACATCGTCATGTGGCGTGTGACTGTATTTGAAAACAGTGGTCTGACCGCGTTCCCAGATATGAAATGTCAGTCCATCCCCGGGGGCAGTTTTCAGTGATGAGAAAACTGAAGTTGGGCTGCTCTGCTTCTCTGGTGTGATTAAGGCGTTAAAAATAAGGCATTTTTTTCAGCATTAAAGAGAAGTGTGAGATCTGCTGACCTTCAGTTCCATGTACCACCTGGAATTGTAATTTGCGTTAGAAACTCCTTTGCTGTCAGACAGCTGCAGGTGGACCCTAATCTTATACTCCCCGCTGCCCCTTTTCGTGCCCTGTCCAAAAATTCTGAGAGAATTTAACCTTCTTCTGAGTCATGATTCATCAGTCATGATGCTCCTGCTTTAGAGAAAGGAAGAATACTAAACACTCAGGTGTCAGGAAAACTGGTACTCGTCCTGATAGAAAAACATGAGGATTTACGACCAAGGAAAACCATTTATAGAAGCATTGCAGGAATTTGGTTAGAATTCTGCCTAGTAAGTTTGAAAATACTCCCTCTCACCCTAACTTAGACCTTTAAGTGTCCCAAAGCTTTTTGTCAATGCAGTTTCTAAATTCTCCTGTACTCACCTCTTCTGGAGTGTCTCCTAACGGCTTCATGTAACCGCCAGAGAGCAGCAGAGGTTAATAGGTAATGAGTACCCCCAGTACCAGAAAACAAGGGAGGATGGTCACTTGATTTGATCTCATTAGTTAAATGGCTAGGAGGAAAAAGAGGCAGCTGATTAAGAACCAGAACTTTTTCTCATTACCTGTCTCCTGGCTCTTTCATCCCTTCTTTCTGGACGTGTGTGTATCAGTATGTGATTTTAATGATTTAGGACATTGGTTGGGGGAAGTTTTTTGACTTTTCTAGAGGCTCTGGTGACATGGGTCAAAACACAACTCTTATTCCACACTGGCCCATTCCATAGACTGAACGATGACCCTGCAGGCAGGGAATCTGCAGTTTGAGGAAGTGCAGGACTGTTGCTCTAGACAAGGGTTCGTCAAACTACCCCCACAGGCCAAATCCAGCCCACTGCCTATTTTTGTAAATAAAATGTTACTGGAACCCAGGCACACCCATTTGTTTCTATTTCCTCTATGGCTGCTTCCACGCTACAATGGCAGACTTACACAGTTGTGGCCATCTGAGACCACATGGCCTGCAAAGCCTAAACTATTTCCTATCCTGCGCTTTAGAGGAAAAGTTTGCTAACTCTTGCTCGACACCACGTCTGTATTTTATTTTGTTTTATTTTTTGTGGGGGGTGATGCTCTTTTGGTTTTTGTTTCAGTAACACTGGTTTATAACGTTACATAAATGTCGGGTGTATGTCATTATATTTTGCTTTCTGTGTAGAATACATCATGTTCACCACCCAAAGACTAATTGCCATCCATCACCATACACCTGTGATCACGTTCCACTTCTCGGCGGCCTGGGGTTTGCTGGTTTGGATCCCGAGTGGAGACGTGGCATCGCTTGGCAAAAACCATGCTGTGGCAGGTGTCCCACGTATAAAGTGGAGGAAGATGGGCCTGGATGTTAGCTCAGGGCCAGTCTTCCTCAGCAAAAAGAGGAGGACTGGCAGTAGTTAGCTCAGGGCTAATCTTCCTCAAAAAAGAAAAAAAAAAGTATGGACATTTTAACTATGTTAATTCTTCCAATCCAACAGCACAGGATATCTTTCCATTTCTTTGTGTCTTCTATTTCTCTCAATGATGTTTTGTAGTTTTTAGTGTACAGGTCTTTCACCTCTTTGGTTAAGTTTATTTCTAGGTATTTTATTCTTTTTGTTGCAATTGTAAATGGGATTGTATTCTTAATTTCTCTTTCTGCTACTTCATTGTTAGTGTATAGAAACACAACTGATTTTTGTATGTTGATTTTGTATCCTGCTACTTTACTGTATTCGTTCATTATTTCTAACAGTTTTTTGGTGGATTCTGTAGGGTTTTCTCTATACAAAATCATGTCATCTGCAACTAGAGACAGTTTCACTTCTTCCTTTCCTATTTGGATCCCTTTTATTTCTTTTTCTTGCCTGATTGCTCTGGCTAGGACTTCCAATACTGTGTTAAAGAAGAGTGATGACAGTGGGCATCCTTGTCTGGTTCCTGTTCTTGGAGGGATAGCTTTCAGGTTTTCTCCATTGAAAATGATATTAACTGTAGGTTTGTCATATATGGCCTTTATTATGTTGAGGTACTTTCCTTCCATGCCCATTTTATTCAGAGTTTTTATCATAAATGGATGCTGTATCTTGTCAAATGCTTTCTCTGTACCTATTGAGATGATCATGTGATTTTTATTCTTCATTTTGTTAATGTGGTGTATCACATTGATTGATTTGTGGATGTTGAACCATCCCTGCATTCCTGGAATAAATACCACTTGATCATGATGTATGATCTTTTTAATGTATTGTAGTCGATTTGCTAATATTTTGTTGAGGATTTTTGCGTCAATGTTCATCAGTGATATTGGCCTGTATTTAAAATTTTTTTTGTGTGTGTTGTCCTTGGCCTGTTTTGGTATCAGGGTAATATTGACTTCATAGAATGAAGCTTTAGGAAGTGTTAGGAAGCTTCCCCTCCTCTTCAATTTTTTGGAAGAGTTTGAGAAGGAGAGGTATTAAGTCTTCTTTGAATGTTTGGTAGAATTCACCAGGGAAGCAATCTGGTCCCGACTTTTATTTTTTGGGAAGTTTTTAATTACTGTTTGGATCTCCTTACTGGTGATTGGTCTATTTGGATTCTCTATTTCTTCTTGATTCAATTTTGGAAGGTTGTATGATTCTAAGAATTTTTCCATTTCTTCTAAATAATCCAAATTGTGGGCGTATAGCTTTTCATAGTATTCTCCTTTAATCTTTTTCATTTCTGAGGTGTCCATTGCAATTTCTCCTCTTTCATTTCTGATTTTATTTATTTGAACCTTCTCTCTTTTTTCTTGATGAGCCTGGCTAAGGGTTTGTTGATTTTGCTTATTTTTTAAAGAGCCAGCTCTTAGTTTCATTGTTTTTCTGTTGTTTTTTTAGTCTCTATTTCATTTATTTCTGCTCAGATTTTTATTATTTCCTTCCTTCTACTGATTATAGGCTTTGTTTGTTCTTTTTCCAGTTCCTTTAGGCACACTGTTAGATCACTTATTTGAGATTTTTCTTGTTTGTTGGTGTAGGCCTGTATTGCTATAAACTTCCTTCATAGAACTGCTTTTGCTGTATCCCATAAATTTTGGCACATGGTATTTTCATTTTCATTTGTTTCCAGGTATTTTTTGGTTTCTCCTTTTATTTCTTTGTTGACCCAATTGTTCTTCAGTAGCGTTTTGTTTAATCTCCACATATTTGTGGCTTTTCTGATTTTCTTCATGTAGTTGATGTCTAGTTTCATACCGTTGTAGTCAGAAAAGATGCTTAGTATTATTTCAATCTTCTTAATTTATTGAGACTTGTTTTGTGGCCTAATATGTGATCAGTCCTTGAGAATGTTCAATGTGCATTTGAAAAGAATGTGTGTTCTGCTGTTTTTGGATAGAATGTTCTGTATATATCTACTAAGTCCATCTGGCCTAATGTGTCATTTAAGGCCAATGTTTCCCTATTGATCTTCTGTTTGGATGATCTATCCCTTGGCATAAGTGGAGTGTTAAAGTCCCTTACTATTATTGTGTTACTGTCTATTTCTCCTTTTATGTCTGTTAATAATTGCTTTATATATTTAGGTGCTTCTATGTTGGGTGCATAGATATTTACAAGTATTATATGCTTTTGTTGGATTGTTCCTTTTATCATTATATAGTGTCCTTCTTGTTTCTTGTTACAGTTTTTGTTTTAATGTCTATTTTGTCTGATAAAAGTATTGCTAACCCAGCTTTCTTTTCATTACCATTTTCATGGAGTATCATTTTCCATCCCTTCGCTTTCATTTTGTGAGTGTCTTTAGGTCTGAAGTGTGTCTCTTGTATGCAGCATATATATGGGTCTTGTTTTTTAATCCAATTAGCCACCCTATGCCTTTGGATTGGAGCATTTAGTCCATTGACATTTAAAGTAGCTATTGATAAAAATGTACTTATTGCCATTTTGCTACTTTTTTTTCTGGGTGTTTTAGTAATTATTCTCTGTTCCTTTCTTCTTCTCTTGCTCGCTTCCCTTGTGGTTTGATGGGTTTCTTTAGTATCATGTTTCAGTTCCTTTGTTTTAATTTTTGTGTATTTATTATAGTTTTCTGGTTTGTGATTACCATGAGGTTCATATATAATAACCTATGTATATAGCAATCTGTATTAAGTTGATGGTCTCTTTAGTTTGACCTCTTGCTAAAAGCTCTACTCTTTTAATCCCTTCCTTTCACATTTTATGTTTTTGATATCATATCTAACCTCTTTTTTCATGTGTGTGTTTCTTTTACCCTCTTATCATGGAAATAGATCATTTTAGTACATTTGTCTTTTGACCTTCATATTAGTTTCACAGGTGGCTGATCTGCTACCTTTGCTGTATATTTACCTTTACCAGTGATTTTATTGCTTTTTAAAATTTTTTTCTTATTCCTATTTGTGGTCTTCTCTTTTTCACTTAAATAAGTCCCTTTAGCATTTCTTGTAAGGCTGGCTTCTTGGTGATAAACTCTTTTAGTTTTTGCTTGACTGGGAAACTATCTCTCCTTCCATCCTGAATGATAACCTTGCTGGGTAGGTATTCTTGGCTCCAGGTTTTTTCCTTTCAGCACTTTAAATATATCATGCTACTCCCTTCTAGCCTGTAAGATTTCTGCTGAGAAGTCAGCTGATAGCCTTATGGGGTTTCCTTTGTATGTAGCTTGTTGCCTTTCTCTTGCAGCTTTTAGGATTCTCTCTTTATCTTTAATTCTTGACACTTTAATTATAGTGTGTCTCAACGTGGGCCTCTTTGGGTTTATCGCCTGTGTGGGTGTCATGTGTCCTTAGGTTAGGAAAGTTTTTGGCTACTATTTCTTCAGATAGATTCTCTGTTCCTTTGTCTCTCTTCTCCTTCTGGGACACCTATAACATGGAGGTTAGTGCCCTTGATGTTGTCCCAGAGGTCCCTTAGACCATCCTCATTCTTTTAAATTCTTTGTTTCTTTTATCTGCTCTCCTTTGGTGAATCCTCTAGTCTTTCGTCCAGCTCGCTGATCTGTTCTTCTGTATCATCTACTCTGCCATTGAGTCCCTCTAGTGAATTTTTCATTTCTAGTATTGTATTCTTCAGTTCTGATGGTTCTTTTTTATATTCTCCAATTCTTTGTTGAAGTTCTCACTCTATTCATCTAATCTTCTCACAAGATCAGTGAGCATCCTTATGACTATTAGTTTTTACTCTTTTTTTAAAAAAGATTTTATTTTTCCTTTTTCTCCACAAAGCCCCCTGGTACATAGTTGTGTATTTTTAGCTATGGGTCCTTCTAGTTGTGGCATGTGGGATGCCGCCCCAGCATGGCCCAATGAGTGGTGCCATGTCCATGTCCAGGACCTAAACTGGTGAAACCCTGGGCTGCTGAAGCAGAGCAGGTGAACCCAACCACTTGGCCACGGGTTGGCTCCTAGTTTTTACTCTTTATCAGTAGATTGTTTATCTCTGTTTCATTTAGTTCTTTTTCTGAGGATTTTTCTTGTTCTCTTATTTGGAACATATTCCTTTGTCTCCTCACTTTGCCTCTTTCTCTGTGCTTATATCTATGTATTAGGTAGGTCAGCTATGTCTCCCAATCTTGGAGAGGCAGCCTTATGTGAGAGATGCCTTATAAGGCCCAGCAGAGTGCTTCTCTCTCATCACCAGTTCCAAGTGTTCCAGGTGTGTCCCCTGTGTGGGCATCATGTGACCTTCTGTTGTGGCAGGGTTGCTCTCGCTGCAGGTACCCAGGGAGGATAGGCTGACCCCCTGGCTGGCTGGTTGTAATACTCAGCTGTGTGTGGCTGCTATGGTCCCTTCAGTCACTTTATTGGGTGTGGGGAGCCCCAGCTAGTTGGCTGCAATGTCTAATAGCACATTCCTATTGCAGTTTTTCTGTTAAGTGAAGAGGCCCCCAGTGTGGCTGGTTGCTAGGCTCATGGGCTTGCCATTGCTGTAGGCTTATGGCCTGCCAGACTGTTGTCAACTCTCTCAGGATTGCAGCTGAGTGAGGCTGGCCCCAGGCATGGGAGCACCCAATTGTTTCAGGCTTTGGAAGGTGGAACAAATCCCCTATGTAGCTGTTTGAGAAGCACAAGTGTACTGCAGCTGACAAACTCCACCACCTGCAGGGCCACACACCCCATCAACACAGTCCTGCCCTGTGTGTGTGCCCTGACCCACTGAAGTGGACCTAATTCCCCTACTACAGAGGCCCCACGCACTCCACCAATGCCGACCTGCCCCTCATGCATGCCCTGCCCCACAGATGTGGACCCACTTGCTTGGCTGCAGAGGTTCCAGGCATGTGGCCTGTGTGGGCCAACAAGTTGCCCGAGAGCTTGCTGTTGGGTGGGACCAGTCCCTAGGGTGGGCTGCCTGGCCTGGCTGAGCTGGATTAAATCAGTCCTCTAGTGGGTGGGGCAGACCCCTGCACTGACAGGCCAGGGGAAGAACCCCAATGACGTCTGCCATCATCTGTGTCAGCATGCCTGTACTAGGTCACAATAATGGCTGCCACCAATGTCTCAGTCCCAAGGGAGGTCTCACCTCTCCCAAGATGCCCCTAGAGCCTATCAAGTGAGTCTCTTTTCACCAAATGACTGTGCACCTTTCTTTCTGGTGATTTTAGGTTGGTTTCTGAAATGGGTGAATTTGTGCATGGGCCCTTTAAGAGCAGGCTTTTTTCCCCTTATGTCCTATAGCTTTTCTGGGGGTATTCCCGTTGTTGTTAGTAGCTTGCAAAGCCAGATATTATGACACTCATCTCAGTTGTGCTGAGTCCAAAAGCTGTTTATAGTGGTAACACCCCTCTGCTCAGATCCCTCACTCCTCCAGGGAAGGCTGCGTACCTTAGGATTCATCTGGTCTGGCTGTGAAGTCCTGTAGCTTGAAGGTGGCTTTTTTCTTTCTGGAACAGAATTTCTGCCTCTTTCATTTCAGTCAGCATTGGCCCTTGTTGTAGGGGCTCTTTTTATCCAGTTTTCAGTTCTCTCGCAGGGGTAAGTATTCCAAGAATAGTTGTAAATTTATTGTGTCCATGGGAGGAGGTGAGTTCAGACTCCACATACACCACTATCTTGACACTGTCTTTCCCCACATCTGTATTTAAATCTCCCTCAGAAGCGATCTGAGGAGGAGAGAGAGAGCGAGTCTTCTCCCTTCCTCTTGCCATCTGATCTACTCTCAGTGCCTCCTGTTGGCCTGACATGGCCAGAATCCACTGTCACTGGAGCCTGGGAAACAAAGCCTGCAGAGTCAGCCCCCTGAGACAGAAATCAGAGGAGGGGAAGGTAAAGAAGGGAACTGAGGGCAGAAGGCCCAGGCCTGGGAAAAAGATACAGACATACTTGCATCTTGGTAATTTCCATTTAAACAAAACAGATAACAAATATTTTTGTGACTTGGAATGGGCAACATCTTGTCTGATGTGGTTACTTAAATTTAACATGTAATCAAGAACGGCCACCCTGCCTGTTAGAACCCAGGGCATCAATCAGGCCACATATTACCAAAGACAGATAACTGCACCTGAAGGAGCTCGTGCTCTGACTCCCTCTCCCTTTCCTCTTTCTGGGCGATCTCTGAGTCAAAGAGTCCTATTCAGCTTTTTACTGGAGGTATTTTTATCCTGCATGCTTTTGGTTGAGCTGTGTTCCCCCAAAAGATCTTGAAGTTCCAACCCCCAGGACCTGTGGATGTGACCTTATTTGGAAATACTGTCTTTGCAGATGATCAAATTAGGATGAGATCATTAGGGTGGACCCTAATCTAATACAACTGGTGTCCTTATAAAAAGATGAAATTTGGATGTAGACTCAGACACACACACACGCACACACACACGCGCACACACACACACACACACACACACAGGGAAGATACCTTGTGAACATCAAGGCAGAGATCAGAATGATACATCTGTAAGCCAGAAAATTCCAAAGATTGCCAGCAAACCACCAGAGACTAGAGGAGAGGCATGGAACAGTCTCCCGCCCAGCCTCAGAAGGAACCAACCTGGCCAACGCCTTGATTTCCAACTTCTAGCTCCAGAAGTGGGAGAGAATACATTTCTGTGGTTTAACCCATTCAGTCTGTAGTACTTTGTTGTGACAGCCCTAGCAAACTAATGCACCATGTTACAGGTGGATGTTGGGTACCCAGTCATCTGTTGATAGAGTGGTGCTTGGGCTCCAAGACTGGAAGTGGTGCAGTGAAGAAGTGGAAGGAGAGGAGGTGTGACTTGCACACCTATTCTTTCTTCTTCACAGTGCTGCATAGGAACAGCTCGGCATCGAGTTGGCCGTTTCCTCTTCCTCCTCTGCCTTCCCTAGTGGCAGGCCTGCCTTTGGCCATTGCTGACAATGGCACCAGTGGCAGGGAAAGCCGATGGCCAGCTCTCTTTGTGATGGTGTTAAGGACCGGCCTCTGCAGCTGGTCAAGGTCTGGGAGCAGGGGTTTCCTACACGAGCAAGCTTGGCCTCCAACCTTAGGCCTCAGGTTTACCAAGCCTGACATTGGATAGAGGGCAGAGTAAAGAAAACAATAAGCTGCTGGTATGACAGTCAACATTCCGCCTTCTGTTCCTGGGACAATGTTCCATCACTCTTGAATATAGCAAAAAAAAAAAAAAAAAAAATACATTGCTATTCTAGTTTGTTAGTTGGTTTATTTGATTCTTGTATCTATAGAATGTCATCTACTAAAGCCAAAGGAAAGGTCAGCTTTTAGGTTTCAGGTTTATATTGGCCAAGTTTCTCATACATAATATGTTGAGGATTAATTATATACCTCTCAGAAGGTTACTCATCAAATACTGAAGATTAGCATCACGTACCTCAGGAGATGACGCCTAACTGGAAGTACGTGATGTTGCATCATGTGGCAGATATAGGACAATCCTATCCCCAGAGAATTGACCTGTGTGGAATTTGGCCTCGGGATCAAATATATTGCTGACATACGCTGTGTGTTATTTCTTACTTGTAATTGCACAATGCTCTGTTGCTGTTAACTCTGCACATTTTGGCCTATGGCGATTTGAGAGGAAGTAGAACTTTAACCTCCAAGTACTGAGATGTGAAATGTGTGTCACTGACGTCAGGGAAGGTGACAGGACAAAGGCTCTGGGGTCTTGGACTAAGGAATAAGAAGTGGTGCCTAGAGCTTTACGAAAACCCTATTTACTTTCATGACCATTTACAGAGAACTAACTCAATGGGCTCCCTATAATTAATAATGACTATCTCTTTTGTTTTCTCTGTAAAAGTAAGAAAGGGAGTAATTTTCAAATGTTGTCAGTCTTCATATCTTTTATGCAAATGAAAACGTTTCTCTTTTTCTTTGCCTAGAGTGTCCTGGGTCTACTTTCTTTTTGGAACCCTCCACCCCATTATTTCTGGTCTCACACGTGGAATGGATGCAGGGAGGGTAACATCAGCCTTCTGAGTTCACAGACCTTATCACCAGGTGTAGATGGAGCACAGTCAGATGCCCTGTCCTGCTTCCCTCACGCTGCGCCTGCCCCCCAGGAGGAGCATTGAGCCCTGGGACAAATATGTCATCTCCTGGTGGAGTATCAGCTTTGCTAAGGTCTTGGGGAAATAATATAATTTTTACATTAAAACACCCAAATTTATTGTAGAGCAGAATATGTAATCTGTATGATTTTAAAACATAGAATAAAATTGTGCCTAGCTGCTGTTTTCAAAATGTAAGCAGTAAAATGTAGTATTTAGAGTGAAATCTCTGGACTCAGGTGAACCACTTAAAACCGTGCGAAACCCTGGGCTAGTGACTTACCCTCCTGCCCCCTCAGTCTCCTCCTCTATAACATGGGCCTAATAATCGTATCCCTCACAGAGTTGGTGCGAACATTGACGGTGCTGAGCTTGATGTCTGGCACATAACGAACACACAAACATCAGCTATGATGCTGCTCATGAGGATCCGCTCAGAGCCTGGGAGGTAAGAATGAATGCTCCTCAGTCACTAGGGGTGGGAATGTTTGCGACGCACTGCTCTGGAGAAATTAAGTCCACCTCTGCCATCTCCTTTTTGTGTCTGGGCATTCAGAACATGCTGAGGACTTAGCCCTAAGCACAACCGTGAAGGGGCAATTGTTGCATTTGAACTCAGTCAGTGGTGCTTGCTGAAAGGCACACAGTCTCTGGGCTACTAGGAGTTGAACATTATCACCAAGAGACAAATTGGACCCGAAGTCTGGATTGGTCAGTGAGGGGCAAGGATGAAGAGGCAAGGCCTTTAGTTTGAGGGTCTACAAGTGGTTCAGCTTCCCTCAAAAGCAGCAGCGCGGGCTGAGGTCAAAGGATTAGATCAGGATGAGAAATGAGAGGCACAAATCCACTACTCTGCTCTCATGGCAATTATGGATCCAGCTAATGGATGACCATACTGTTTCAAATGGAGCCCAGCTGTGGCTTCAAAATCCTTCTCAATGTGATGCTCCAGGTAGACAATACTAAAGAATTATCACCTGAGAAGTTTCTTTCTGGGTAGCTCTGGAGAAATTCTAGGAGTTTTGGACACTACTAGTAAGAAAAGTTAGTAACAGAAGTGCTTTCAAAGACTCACTTTTTTGAATGAGAGGTCTTCTGTGACTCACCATACTCTAATCTCTATTTCTCCAGCGCGAATGTTTTAATCTGGCTTTCAGGATGAAAAGCAGAAAGGTGAAACTAATGCATACAGAAGGTGGACTGACAGATACCAACGTCCTAACTTTCCCACAATATTTGTATTTTAAGAAGAGTTTGTTAAAAATGAGTGGGTGTTTTCTGTTGGAATTCCATCCCATGTGGTTTTGATAAACTCCTTCCTGGTTTCTGCTTAGACTAGTGGGGTTTTCTGTTCTCAGATGGGGAGGGGTATGTCCAGGCTATACCAACGCACAGTCACTCATACCAGCACCAACAGAGGGTCATGGGAGGAAAGCTCAGATGATGAGTAAGAAGGGTGAAGGCCACGTCCCTGTGGTCAGTGGGTGGAACACAAACATGAAAACGTTTAAACTTTTTGCCGGTCATTTCCACCAGCCTCATTGGATTGAATCTCCCTTCCCCACTGTGTAGTCAAGAATTTAACTTTGCTCAAAGAGAAGTCTGGCCTTTGCCCTTGGATCCTGGGAAGTAACCTCTAAGCCTTTTAAATACTCTGCCAGTTAAAAGTGTCTGTTTCCCTGGGGATGTGGGGCCACACTGGGTAGTCTAGCAAAGTGATCAATGGTGGGGACTTTGGCTCACGTGGTATCAGCTCAGTCTTGAGAGGGGCTGGAGACTGAGGTCAGCCATGTGAGCAGTCAACCATGTATATGTGACAGAGTCTCACTAGAGACTCTGGACACCAAGGGTTGGGTGAGCTTCCTGGGTGGCCACACTCAGCGTGTATTGTCACACATTATTGCTGGGAAAGTTAATGCTGTCCATAACTCCACTGGAGGGGACACTGGAAGCTCCACGTGGGGAACGTTCCTGGACTTTGCCCTGTGCACCTCTCCCCTTGGCTGATTTTGATCTGTGTCGTTTCACTGTAATGACCTATAACCGCGTGTAAAACAGCTTTCAGTGAGTTCTGTGAGTCCTTCTAGAGAATTATTGAATAGGAGGTGGTCTTGGGGATCCCAAAACTTGCAATTGGTGCCTTAAGTGAGGGTGGCTTTGGGGACCCAGAACTCTGTAGTTGATGTCAGAAGAGAGGCTGGTCTTGGGGACTGTCCCCTAACTCTGCAGCCGGTAAGCAGCAGACTTCCTCATGACATCTGGGATAGACTCATTGACTTTTCAGAGACTTTGGTTACTAAGAATCTATCAGATTCAAAGTTCCAATTTCAAAGTTTCAATCTCCCCCATTACCAGCCAGATTTGCAGCTGGAGGGACTGGATGTCAGTGATCTTGGTCTTCTCTTCCAGTCCCACACCTCTTTCACTTTGCGGGTATGTGGTCTTCTGAGATTTTCCTTCTCCTTCAGATTCTCTAACTCCTCAGGTGGATTGGGGCCCTGATAAAAGAGAAGGAAAGGGACAAGAATCACACTTCATTGATTGTCCTTGCTTTTCCAGCTAACTCGGGACAAATGCTGATGCCTTGCACGTGGTAGGTGTCACGAATGCTGGTAATCTCCTGGGGAACACGACTGGGCTCTCCCAGGGTTTGGTGGGGGCTGCCCACTGCACAGTGTCCTGTCTATACCTCTTCAACTGCCCTGTGCTTAGATTCCCTCTCCCTGAGACAGGGCATTGAGAAGATGGTTCAAGTTGCATTTCTCAGGGTCACTTGAAACCATTATTAGGGTTCCCTGTGGCTCCACTCTACCCTAACGTCTCTTCAGTTCTGTTTCCTGCTCTGTTGGGCACAGGGTGGATTAGTGGTTCTTGGTGTCAGGAACACTTTGTGCTCTTAAAATTATCAAGGACTCTGAGTTTCTTTTGTTTATGTGAATTGTAGTTATTGATATTTACCATACCAGAAATTAAAACTGAGAAATTGAAAAATATTTATTAATCCATTAAAAAAATAATAAACCCATTACATGTCAACTTAATTGTTTTTAATGAAAAATAACTATATTTTCCCAACCAAACAAACATCAATGAGAAGAGTGGCATTGGTTTTCATTTTTGCAAATATCTTTAATGCCTGGCTTAATAGGTGATAACTGGATTCTAACATCTTATTCTGCATTTAGTCTGTGGTGTTTTTTATTGAGGTACACAAAGAAAATCTGGTGTGATACGGATGTACAGTTGGAAAGGAAGCTGTTTTTGATAGCCTTTCAGATAATTGTGAATAGTCGTCTTTAATACTACACCAAAATATGAAAGTGGTAGTTTCGTAAAGGTTGGCTGCAATGTGGGATTTAAAACCATATCAATGAACTTTTCACACTCTGTTGCATTAAAATTCATTGGTCCTGCTTGCACTTTGAATAGCTGTTTACCCCCGGATGATTTTGTAGTATCAGGCAGTGGTTGTTCAAAAAGCATTAGTTCACTTAATTAACCAGATCTTGCAAATGTGGACATTTTTCATTATTCAATGTCAAAAATATCACAATACCAATCTTATTAAGAAAAGTCTTTATTTTAAGTGTTGGGAAGCTGTCAAGCTCATTATGGTGGACACAAGTTTTCCAAAAGTCTATTTTTCACTTAAAAATAGAATTTTATCTTTGGTAACAAATACTATGAGCTGTTTTCCTAGAAGTGACAGGCTTACTTTGTTGATTTTGAGAAAATGTCCGCCAAATACCCAAGTCTGAATAATCATAGTTTGTCTATTATTCATTTTTCAAGTAAAAATGGTGTTTGTGGTAAGCAGAATAATGACCCCCCAAGATATCTATGTCCTAATGCCCGGAACCTGTGACTGGGTTACTTTTCACAGCAGAAGAGACGTTGTGGATGTGATGAGGTTGAGGATGTTGACAGGCGGACAGTCCTGGATTATGTGGGTGGGGCCAGTGCCATCACAGGCTGCTTACACGTGGAGGAGGGAGGTGGCATGTTTGAAGTTGCTATGCTGCTGGCTTTGAACAAGGAGGAAGAAGCCACGAGCCAAGGAATGCAGGTAGATTTTAGAAGGTGGAAAAGGCAAAAAAAAAAAAAAAGAAATCTTCCTTAGAACGTCCAGATAGAATTTACTGCAGACACATTGATTTTAGCCCATTGAAATCTGTGTTATACTTCTCACCTCCAGAAACGTAAGATAATAAATTTGTGTTGTTTTAAGACACCAAGTTTGTGGCATTTTGATGTAGCAGTAATAGGAAAATCATACAATTCCATGAAAAAATTGACTCCTTCAGCTGACAACTCAAACAATCACACACGTCCTTTTTCTGAAGACGGCACGGTGCTTCCATAGCAGCTGAGTGCTTGACGTTGCTTCCCATTCATTTCCTCGAAGGACGTTGTGAAGACACGTAGCGGGCTGAGAAGACAGTAAGTTGAACAGTTTTTACTGCTTCATCACAGACGTGCTAGTGTGAACCTTTCTTCCCTTCTTACTGTGCCTGTGGAGGTACAGACCACGATGACCACCAGTAAGTTGGGGCCACTGCCTCGATGCACGGAAGGCCCCACGCTGCTACTCCGCTTTGCTTTCACCCCGTCGGGGCAACAGCGGTACAACCAGGAGGCGAATAAGGTGTCAGGCTTCTGCTGAGACTGGTCTCGACCGCTCCTTGAAAGTGTTTGGGAGACAGCCAGAGGTGGCCCTGTGAGCCTGCTGGGGTAAACCCTCACCTTACAGGACAGCCTCTTTTAGCAACACTGCTCCTTCTTCTCTCGGAGGGTGGGAAAAGCCAAGACACTCTCCACAGACTTCTGGAAAGTTCCCACCCCTTCCCAGCAGGCTTTTTATTCCCACTAGGAAGAGGATGGGACCGGGAAGGTGGCTGACGGCAGAGAGGTGGCCCTGGAGAGGGGGTTAGTGCCTCGGTGCCGAATCCTCTTTCCTCAAGCTGGGGGCTGGCGGCACTCAGTTCCACAGGCTCTGAATTTTGCCTGGGGCTTAAGTTACAAAGGAATATTCTGTTTTCAGGAGAACTTCTGGTTCTGCTTTTAGCATGAGTTAAATACCATCCCAAAACATGTTATGCTTTAAAAACTGAATACAAATCAGGGAGCAATGTGGAAAACGTTTTATTATAACCCGCTGTTAAGTCTATCCGGAGGCTGGCTGTGCTCCTGAAGAGGGAGAAAGCGAACTGAGGCAGCGAAAAAGTCTCCGAGGCCGGAAAGTGGCCTGGGCTCCCGTGAGAGCAATTAGGGGGCCTTTGTTTGGTTCTTGCTTTTGGCCTTCTGTAGGCAGTGGGTGCCAAATAAATGCCACTGACTGACGGAAGGATGAGGAGAGAAATTGGATGTACTCGATGGTGACAAAGCTTCGAGCGGGGAAAGCCGGCCCCTTCAGGGGAGCCGGAGAGCCGAGCGCCTGCAGCGCCGGTTTGCAGACCTTCCTGCTGTGTGATTGTGGACAGGTTCACTGTTCTGAGCCTCATTTCAATCTCGTGTGAAATGAAGATGATAAAGTGCCTAATGATCGTTGTGGGACCTAATCATCCAGTGGTGTATGTTGAGGCACATTTTGCAATGGGCCATTCAAATTTTAATTCCAATAAAATCGTTAAGTCAGGCGGCTTCGGGGGGGGGGGGGGGGGGGAGAGTGAGGCCGGCCTGGCAGGGAGGAGCAGGCGGAGGGGAGAGTCAGCCCCGTGGGCCGCGGCGCCTCTCTTGCCCTCACCTCAGTCTGGACAGTCTAAGCTGCGACTCTGCCGTTTCTGCCTCTGTGGCCCTGGGCGTGGTCTCAACATTTTTCCAGTGCCTTCTGGACACCACCTGCATCAGAAGCACCTCACGTAGGTTAAACCCTGCTGGAGGCGGATTCCTGCCCGCCCCCTGCAGACCCCCGGGCACAGGCTCTCTGATGCTGGGCCAGGAGTTTCGTCGTCAGCGCACATCCGAGGTGATTCTGACGCCCCTTCCAGTTTGAGACCCACTCCTTGAGCTCCTCGAGACTCGATTCCTCATCCATCAGAGAGCGTGTTTGCTTGGATGTTGCCAGGTCTCCTGTGCGGCACCGAGATGATAAATGTCAATCATTTTTTCATCATTTAAGAAGTATCATACTTTCATCCTCAACCAAGAAATCAGCTTATTTATTTTGAAAATTGAAATGAGGAGGTATATAGTGGAAAGTAATAAATGATGGAAATAACGTTTATTTTCTGTAAGGATTTCTGCTGTTTTAGAAGTGGAAATATTCGCTGTCTTGCTCTAGCCAAAATGTTCATCCGCAGATGAATTAATCTGAGAGGAAGGCACACGATGGAACCAAGAGAGTCGGCAAACACGCAGAAAGGCCGTCTGGTGGTCAGGTCGGTTGGAGGGAAACCTCAGGCGTCCGCGGCACAGCAGAGTGTGCTTAGGGTCCAGGGCGCGCGTAAGGAGGTGCCGACAGCGCTCGGGGCCTGGACCCGCGCAGCAGAGGGAAACCGGAGCCAGGCGATGCTGGCTGCAGCCTGTGGAACCGCTCTTTCCTCATTATCATCCCCAGACGGCAGCTCGGTCTTCCTCAGCGCGTGATGCCGAGCTGGACCTGCGCTCAGGAGTGATCGGGTTTCCTGAGGCAGACTCCGGTGCTGCCAGAGGAAGGGACAGTTTCCAGATGCCTGCTGCTCGCTCCGCAGAGCCCGGTTTTCCTCGGACGATGCCCACATGTCCTGGATTTTTCGTACGATGACCATATGTCCTGGGTTTTCTAGCCAAGACCCAATTTCATGTAATTTTATTCTTTTCAATAAAATGATTAAATCTATAACTAAATCTGACATAATTGACCCTCATTTATAGGACTATATATATCTATATATATTATGTAAGTAAATTCATAAATCAGAAAAAAACTCCTTTGTCAGGCCAGACTTTCCAAACTTTGGTTCGGAAATCAGGCACAGTCAGGTGAAGGGCAGAAGTACTCAAGGGTGCTGAAATGGGTAGGCAGGACTATTAACAAGCAAGTCGAATGGACACAGGCCAGTTCTGTCTGCTAAAGACAGCATCAAATTTGTATAACTATGTATAAATATGTCTGCTGTCAGTCGATGTCCGTCTAAAAGTGGTTTTGTTAGCAGAGTACATTTTCACAGCCTAGGAGGGGCACGCGGTCAAGGTAGTGCTGGTGGATGGATGTAGGGGAAGTGGCCCGCTGTGCCCCGCTGCCCACGGGGACCCTCGTCACAGCATCTTCGTCTGCTTCCCATCTATTGCTTTCTTTTCTGTGTTGATTTTTGTGGGCAAGACTTGACCAGTCCTTGTTGGTCTGAGTTTCTTTCATGCTTTCATATTGATGAAAGCCAAATTATTGGTCACAGGTTTCAGCCTGAATCCAATTTTAGTTTCTGTCCCTCTTGGTGCTCTTAGAACCAGTGAAGATTTTTCCCTTCTGCTGGATTTTTTTAGGTGACCATATGTCTGAACAAAAAATTGGAATATGTGATCTGACAAGGGATGGTTCTGATTTGTGCATTTATTTATTTAAAATGTCTTATAAGGGACTGGCCTGGTGGCATAGTGATTAAGTTCACTCACTCTGCTTGGGCGGCCTGGGGTTCGCTGGTTCAGATCCCAGGAGTGGGTCTATGTGCGCTCATCAAGCCATGCTGTGACAAGCCTGCCACATATAAAGTAGAGGAAGATGGGCACGGATGTTAGCTCTTCCTCAAAAAAAGAAAAGTCATAAATGGGAACAATGTCACATTTAGTTATCAATTTAATGAATCATTTTTTTTTGCTGTGTGTTGGGTAAGGGGCCCATGTGGTCCTTGGCTGTTGTAGGTCTCTGTTGAGTTGACCCTTGGTGTCCACATGGCCCCTGGGCCCTGACTCTCTCTCTGCTGATGCTGTGCCTCACCTGGGGCACAGAAGTACCTGTGAGGCTGTCTATGGTCTTTTCTGTGGCAGTTTTTCCCTCTCTGGCATCTGACCGCCCCCCCTCCCAACCCCAGGGGCTCTACTAGGAATCAGAAAGTAGGTCCCTTTTCTCATTTTCTTCCATCCCAAGGCTGAAAGAATCCTTCTCACATCTAAGAAGCAAGGGTGAGATTCTGCCTCCAAAGTTTTGCCCAAGATGTTGTGTCTGCACACCTAGTCTTCTCCTCACCCTGGAACACGAGCTCCAGAGAGGAGTCTGCTTCTGTGTTCTGCCAGAGCCTCCTAGAGGCAGCCAGCTGGCTGGATCCTGGGCAACAACGAGCGGAACGTGTCTGTCTTCACAGCTCGGAAGCACCACATTGCGTTGCTGCGTCCGTGAGCTCTCTCTCGATCTCTCTGAGTTCTCCTGTGTAATGTCTTCCAGGTGTCTCTCCTTCTGCTACGTGCTCTGGAAACTAACAACAAACCTGCGGTCCTGAGACTTTCCTGAGGAATTGCCTTGAAGAGAGAGTCTGTTCACTGTGACTCTGATGTAAACCCTTCCAGAGACCGTTTGCTTCATTTTTGTTCCTTTTGCAGAACTTAATTTTTTAAAAGAAAGTTTAAAAACAAGATTGTAAACTTTTATGGGTTGAATTGTGTCCCCCCAAAATATATGTTGAAGTCCTCACCCCCAGAACCTCATAATGTGAACTTATTTGAAAATAGAGATGTTGCAGATGTAATTAGATAAGATGAGGTCATATGGGAATAAGGTGGGCCCCTAATTCAATCTGTCTGGTGTCCTTACAAGGATATGGCCGTGTGAAGACAGAGACATGGGGAGGATGCCATGTGAGGACAGAGACATGGGGAGGATGCCATGTGAGGACAGAGACATGGGGCCAAAGACATGGGGAGGACGCCATCTGAGGACAGTGACATGGGGAGGATGCCATGTGAGGACGGAGACATGGGGAGGACACCATGTGAGGACGGAGACATGGGGAGAACGCTATGTGAGGACGGAGACATGAGGAGGACGCCATATGAGGACGGAGACATGAGGAGGACGCCATGTGAGGACAGAGCCATGGGGAGGACCCCATGTGATGACAGAGACATGGGGAGGATGCCATGTGAGGACTGAGACATGGGGAGGATGCCATGTGAGGACAGAGACAGGGGGCCAAAGACATGGGGAGGACGCCATCTGAGGACAGCGACATGGGGAGGACACCATGTGAAGACGGAGACATGGGGAGGATGCCATGTGAAGACAGAGACATGGGGAGGACACCATGTGACGACAGAGACATGGGGAGGATGCCATGTGAGGACTGAGACATGGGGCCAAAGACATGAGGAGGACGCCATCTGAGGACAGAGACATGGGGAGGATGCCATGTGAGGACGGAGGATTGGAGAGATGCATCTAGAAGCCAAGGCTCACCAACAATTGCCGGCAAACACCCAGGAGCTAGGAAGAGGCAAGGAAGGATTCCCTTACAGGGAGCATGGCCCTGCTGACACCTTGACGTCAGACTTCCAGCCTCCAGAATTGCGAGAAAATAAGCTTCTGTTGTTTGAAGCCACTCGCTTTGTGGTACTTTATTATGGTGGCCCTAGGAAACTAAAACATAAGCTATTGATTTAGAACTTAGGTTTTTTTTTTTTGGTTTTTAACAAAATTGAGCTATAATATACAACAGTCAAGCATATACGGTGCACAAATTTTAAGTGTGTTGTTCAATTTTTTATATGTACATTTCAATAGTTTCTTACATTTACCTGTGTAACTGTCATCCAGGCCAGTAGATAAAATATGTCCAGGACCCAAGAAGGCTCCCCTGGGTCTGCTTCCCAGTCAAGATCATCTTCTCTGACCCCAAGACGTAACCACTGTTTTGACTTCTCTCCCTCTCTGTCAGTTCTACTTATTCTTGAACTTTCCATGAGTGCAATCCTAAATATGTGCTCTTTTGTGTCTGGCTTCTGCTCGACATAATGCCTATGAGATTCATTCATCTTGTGTGTGGTTGCAGTTCAATTTACTTTAGATTTAAGAATTATATAGTTTTCCATACTACTTTGGACAGAAATGAGTTCCTTCTTGGTTTTACAATGTGGAGTTGCTTTCATGAATTGATTTAATTTTGTGATATAGTTTAATGAACTGGAAATGACTGTCAGCCTGAGAGAGCTGCAATGACTCTGATTTTTAAAAAATAATCAAATACACATGTGCTTAACAGCGCACATTCTGCCACTTGGTAGAAGGAAATTGGAAATTGTAAATGAGTTGCACAAGAAGAGACATGCGTGTAAACTGCATGCATTGGTGCAAAGGCCCATTGGAGCTCTTGCCTAATTCTAGAAAATTTCAGGAGAAAAACAGAAACATTTGGTTCAAAAAGCATAGTAAATTCCCTTGACCCAGCAACTACACTTCTAGGAATTTATCTCAAGGAAATAACTAGATGTGCAAAAAGTTTAGCTACAAGGATGTTACATTTATTATTTCTGATGGGGGAGGGGAGAGGAGTGAGAACTGGGTGGTGGGGAATGGTCTGGATTCTCAGTTACTGAGGAGGACTGGCGAAATAGGTTAAGGTACATGCACGGGACAAAAGCAATCAATTCTCATCTGTCCCGCAATTTAGTGCATTTCCACTTAAGATCAGCAATGAAATATTTACAGCACTTAAAAATTACCTGTGTGTTTTAGAAATCTATTTAATGATGTGAACACTTGCCTGTATATATGTTTACTGGTAACGTTGTTACTAAACAATAAACACAGGATGATCTATTTTCATAGTATTATGTAAATGCAGAACAAAGACTAGGAGGCTAAATACTGACATGTTAATTAATAGTGGTTACTTCTTTTTTTGAGGAAGATTAGCCCTGAGCTAACATCTGCGGCCAATCCTCCTCTTTTTGCTGAGGAAGGCTGGCTCTGAGCTAACATCTGTGCCCATCTTCCTCTACTTTATATGTGGGACGCCTACCACAGCATGGCCTGCCAAGCGGTGCCATGTCTGCGCCTGGCATCTGAACTGGTGAACCCCGGGCCGCCAAAGCAGAATGTGCGCACTTAACCGCTGCGCTGCTGGGGCGGCCCCAATAGTGGTTACTTCTAAGTGGTAGGATTATGGGTGATTTAAATTTTCTTCTTTGTGCTTTTGGTTTCCCAAACTTTTTATATTTTTTTCGATGTAAGAAAACTATTTCTTAAAAACAAGGAAAGGAAACCACCTGTTTTAAGACTATGTTCACTTTGCAACAGATGATTTGATCTGAAAGCTTAGTAACATGGTTCATGAGAACCTCCATCTGCGATAATTTTTAACATAGCCCACCTGTATTGTGTATTATTTCAGACAAGCAAAGCTTAACTTCCCTTTTGGTGATTATATTTTTCTGAATGTCTCCAGAAAAATCCTGCTTTTTAATTGTAAGAAAAAGCAATATATTTTCAAGTCTAGCACACCATATGCACCTCATGAGCAAAACCTACTTTTTATTTTAACATGATGTCAAGAACTGGGTGGGGAGGTCAACCTGCATGACCCACCCCGCTGCTCTGCCTGCTTCTGGAGAGAACAGGCCGTCTCCGTCTTGGAACTGGGGATGCGTATACTCAGGTTTGTTGGAGAGGCGGCTGGATTGAAGGGGTAAGTACTTTGAAGAGGGGTTTCTAGGTGTTTCAGCTTTGAATAGTTCAAAACTGGACCCCAAACCGCAATTTCAGATTAGGATTGAATGTGAAGAATTGAGACCAACAGGTCCTTGTGAAAGCTCAGGGGTCTGGGTCTCACAGGGGGTGAGAAATAAATAGACACTGGACCATGAGGGTGCCTCTTGACTGGAAATCTGGGGCTGTGCACTTGCACTTTGTCATCTCTAATGCTTCTTGGTTTTGTGTCTTTTTAAAAAATATATATATTTTGTATATCTCTCTTGTCTCTTAGAGATCAAAGCAGACGTCTGGTTTGGTAAGAGTTTCTGTCAACATCTGGTGTTCACTACAGTCCTATGAAGTTTGTTGGTTTTGTTCTCATCTGTCCTCAAATTTAGTGCATTTCCACTTAAGGTCAATAATTTTATGGACATTGCAACAGAATAAAAATATTATTTCTTCAATCTTCCTCTTGTGTCCACATTAATCTCTTAAACTCTCTCTGTTTCTGTCTCTCTCCCTCTCTCTCTCACACACACATACAGCCCTAAAGCGAGTCCTATGGAGACATTAAAGACCCAGATTTGCTACAATCCTATCTATGAAATTTTCATTTATGACGCCCCTCCCTCCCATGTAACTTCTTCGTCAGACTCTACTGTTCTTCAGACCAGGACTAAGAAAGCAGAAAACCTTTCCCCTCCGCATTCCCGATCTGTTTTGTTTGTTTGTTTTCTGCTGCTGTAAACTTTCCTCCTGTGGAGGCCATGCTGATTCTCCTCCATTTCCTTCTGAGGCGGAGGTAAGGCTTTGGCACGGAGACGGAACCATGAAACATTGGCGCGGAGCTGCACATAATGAGACGTCAGAACAGGCATGCATTTAGACATTCTTCCAGCTGGCAGAATTCTCAAGAACCACCATGCAGTCGCCACCTTGGCTGTGTGTGACCGGGAGCCCAGGATGGCTGGCCCTGTTGTCCAATGACTGCAGGTCTCACTTCTGTTGGTTTCAGGGTCACTGCCCAAACTGAAGGTTAGTAGCGAGTTGGGGACTCAGTTTTGTGGTCCTTCCCCTGCAATCCTGCTCTTATGAAGTGCTCTGGAAACAGACCCCCTACTTTCTATTGTGGAGCATTCTCCATGGGTTTTAGTTAGTTAGAATTCAGACAAGGAAATTTGCTTGGCCTGTTATAGTCTTTTTTTTTCCTGTGAGTTGCATTTTTTGTGTTTTTACCATTAATGTCTGCTTTTGTAATCTTATCTTTTCTTTTTCCAATTGATTTTCCAGTGAATGTGACCAAGTTTGTGGTCATTTTCATGATCAACGGTTGCCAGATTTAGCAAATAAAAATACAGTGCATCCAGTTAAATCAGAATTCCAGATAAATAGCAAATAATTTTTGGTACAAGTATATCCTATGTAATATCTGAACATATTTATGCCAAAAAAATTATCATTATTTATCTGAAATTCAAATTTAACCGGGTGTTCTGTGGTTTATCTGGCAACTCCATCTTCATCCGTCTTCAAGGCCTGTCCCTACTTAGTTAACAGCTTCTTAAAGGAGCGCTCAGGAGAGCAAGCCCAGTCAGCATTTTGTCCCATTTGTGGTTATACGTTGCTGGTGCGGAAAGTTAGAACTCCTGATGGAAGTCAGTTTTCTGGGATGATCTGTGGAATTTGATGAGCTCTGCCTGACCTCTGGGGCTTTGTCTGCCATGTTCTTTATGTCTGGAGTTGCCCTTCCTCCCCTCCCCCCCCCCCACCCTCTCTCTGTGCTTTGGCTCTTGCCTGCCTGGCTCCTACACCTAATTTTACTTTCCATTTTGAGGCCATGTGTTTCCTCTGAGGACCTTTCCTTGACCGCGTAAATATGAGGAGGAAGCACCGTCCTCTGCATGCTCACAGCATCCTGACCTTCCCCACAAGAGACCCCGCCATGGCCCTCAGTCTGTGAGGAGAGCACTGTGTCTTGCCAGGCCATTGCTGTGTCCTCAACAATGTCTAGTGCGGTCCCTGGATGAATGAGTGAATGAGTGAAGGAATACATCTGGAGAACTGGGGCTGGGGAGGGGTGAATAGGTGAACTGAAGAGTCTCCAAGAAGAAATTTCGTAAGAGAAAAGGAAGACAAACGTGCTTGGTTCTGGGAGAATGGAGCAAAGCCAGAGGGGAGGGAGGATGTAGAGCAAATGCCTTTCAACCATATTGTTGTCCGGCCCAGACTCAGGGAGTCGCGCTTAAGTCCCAGGGCAAGGAAACTCCAAGAAAGAGTCAAAGAGAAACAGCTATTCTGCTAGAAACTGCAGGGACGCTGACTGCGTGAGTCATGCTCAGCTGTATCTCTGCAGCCGCTCCAGGAGTAAGAGTGTAAAGGTGGTGACGGGTAGCTCACAGCTCTGGGGTCCCCGAAGATGGGCACTGTCACTCTAGTGAGCTCCAGCAGCACAGAGGAACAGGGCAGACACCCAGGGCAAATATGAGCACTTGTTCCTGTGCCCCCGAAGGCTCTCAGATTTCCTTGAGAGTTATCTAAGAGGGGACTGGAGTTTTGGCAGAGTTGATGGAGAACAGATCCAACACTGCTGATTGTAACACATGGCGACCCTGTTTCCTTCCCCCACCCCTGGTTGGTTTGGCCTGGGACACATTGATTGTATTCATATTTGCTAGCTTCTTTGTTCAGAATACTCATAAATAAAGATGATGGCTAATTCTTCCTCAGGCACCCTACAAGGTAGTTTAGAGTTTCTCTCTGTAGTTAGATCGCAGGCTCGGAAGGAGTGGAGAATTTTATGAGGCAGAGGAAAATCTGCTAATTGGCCTTGTCCTCCCTTGGAGCAGGGTTATGACAATATGTCACGTAAGGGCATTACTTACTAGTATTTTTAGGAGAAATGATTTGCTTCTTATAATAGAAGAAAACCTTTCAGATAATCATCTGTGTCTGCTTCTAATTAAAACAACCTACAGTTGTGCAAAATAGGAAAGCTATGACCCTTCTTCCTGCTGTGAATTTGGATAAAAATGAATGAATGAAGGACAAGTTTACACAATGAACATATTTGGATGTCCCTTGGATTGGTGTGTTTCTTCTCTTTACTATATAATGCAGTGCCAACATTTACGTCTTCCTGCTGAGACCGTAAATGGAAGGAGAAACAATGTTGTTTACAACAAAATGTTCATATTTGTCTTGGCTATCACTGAAAGGAATAGTTGTAATAGGTGGGCAGAAGCAGTCTTAAGATACTTGTGGTGAGAGAATTAGTCACTTTCTTTCCAAATCTATTTGCAGATATGAATGCATGTCAAGGCTGTGGGCCATCTGGAAGAGGAGGCTGGACCTCGGACCCACCCCGCCCTTCCTGGGTTCTCTTGACTGGGCCATACGTTGCAGCCACCTGGGGACCTTTACTCCCCTGATCCTGGAGGACTGTCCTTGGCCAATTAAGCCAGAATTTCTAGGGTGGGCAGGCACCATCTTTTTAATAAAAGTTTGCAGTGATTCTAAAGTGCAGGTTGAGAACCACTATTCTGGAATGTACAAAAGTATTTGCAAACCTGTGTCAACAATAGAGATCAGATTTCAGAAAAAGACTGTAGGTCTCTGAGGACAATTCACTGTGAAGGCCTGGAAGACCCAGCAAGGTGGGGTCGGTGGCGCTTGTGCCAGTCGGCCATCCTGCCACCTCTGCACGTGTGTGTGCTCTCCCCATGGACTCAGCAAGAGGGCCCTGAATATCAAAAAACAGCTACAAACAAGGAGGCCAACATTTTTTTCAGTGTCTTAGGAAAGTTTTTTGATGCTTGGTAACCTATTGAGTGAATGTGAATTATGGAAAAGGAAATAATGAGCCAAACCTGGCCCTTCAGATGCACACACGTGTGTGTGTTCGTGTGAGTGTGTGTGTGTGTGTGTGAGAGAGAAGGAGAACATGTCTCTCGAGACTCAGTTTTCCTGGGAACTCATCCTGACCACGAACAAAACAGAGAGGGCATGCTCACCCTCTGTGGAAGCACTGCCGCCCAGATGAGTCAGTTGAGACGTGCGACATCTCTGCAGCCAGTGGCTGTGGCAGGGGGTGGGGAGGCCAGCGGGACCGGGCTAATGAATTGCGGAGTCCCCTCTCTGGGACTTGTGGAGCCTTGATGTGAAATCTGTGCTCGGCTAGTCTTGGTGGTAACTGAAAGAGTTTATCCCCAGGACCTAGCGGCCATTCCCTTTTGGATCCTGGGATAATTTAGGGAAGGCAATGACTTCTTGGCTTAGAGAATCTTCTAAGGTTTTACTGACCACATGGATTCCACTATACCGTGGGAGGCAGGTGATGTCCTGGCCAAGGCTGACTTAGAGGGGAACTTTCACGAAGATTTTATGTCTCAATAATATATCTTCTACAGTGTCCTCCCCCTCCCACCCACTCAATCTCATTAGAACTCATATTCTATCAAGAGAGGCCAGAGGGAGAAGTGGCTGCTGTGTATCTTGTCGTCTCTGACAGCCGGTCCATAACTCCATTCTAAGTCCCTCCCTGCAGCAAGGTAAGATTTGCACTTGAAGACCTCAGGTGACCTACATTTTATAAGAGTTGTGGGTCCCTACCTGACAGCCCTGAAAATATACAGGCAAGAAGGTATGGAGATTACAGAGTTGGTCTAAAGTCATTGGTTGGGACCAAAGAAGGAAGAAAAAGAAAGATAATTTGCAAATATCCGTTCAAGGCCATCCCACATGGGAAATGTTTCATTTATGCTGGGATCACAAAGGAAGGTTTGAAGGTTTTTCTTGAGCTCTGTTTCGTTCATTTTACTTTACCATTAGTCCTTGATATTTAATTAAGACTAAGCCTCAGCAACCTCCGACCTCAGCAACATGAATGCATCAATGGTCCTCAACATCACTAATTACTGTAACTCTAGAAATGATGCAGTCTGGCTGTGGGAACCTCCTCGAGGTCCCCTTTTCATTTCACAAAAACAATGACGGGGTTACAGTAACAGCTTTTGGGGTGGAATTTCAGCCTTGAGCAGCACTCCAGGGAGACGACCTGGAGTCTCGTTCATTCCATTCTACTCGGGCCACAGCAGATTCAGCCTGTGGGGTGTAAAATCTGGGCGAGAGTCTGCAGGAAGATCCCTGAGATTGGGTTATTAATGCTAGTGCCGCTGTAGCTCTGAAGCTCACTGTCTTGGGTCACCCAATGATATGCAGCAACTGAATATGGCTTCCTCAAGTGCCTACTAGTTAAAGGATATAGTTACAGCATCAGAACCTGCACTTGTGGAACTTTCGATTTCTTTAGGGAGACAAGACACAGAACCTTAAGTAGGAGAGGAAGTCTGTATAGGAGATATATGTCAAGATAAGCAGGTAAGAACATAAGTGGGTAGGAACAACTGGAGAAAATTGCTTGGAATAAGTAGGATTTGAGAGAGGTCCTGAAGGCTGGGAAGGATAAGTGAAAAGATGAGTGTGTAGCATTTTGGGTGAAGGAATAGTTGAGCGAAGATAGGGAGGAGGGAAAGAGGGTGATAGATTTCAGGGATGATGAGGAGACTATCAGCCAGAGCGTTCGTCCCTGAGGGCTGCTGTGACAAATTACCACACGCTTGTTGGTAGAACAACAGAAATTTATTTTCTCACAGTTCTGGAGGCCAGAAGTCTGAAACGAAGGTGTTGGCAGCGTTGGTTCCTCGTGGAGGCTCTGAGGGAGAAACCATTCCATGCCTCTCTCCCAGCTTCTGGGGGCTGTCAGCAATCTTTGGTGTTCCTTGGCTCGTAGATGCGTCACTCGGATCTGTGCCTCGATCTTCGCATGCCTTCTCGCCTTCACATGGGCCTCCGTGTCTTAAATTCTCCTCTCCTTTCTCTTGTAAGGACACCAGTCATTGCATTTAGGGCTCACCTTAAATCCAGAGTAACTCCAAGATCTTTAGCTTAATTTTGTCTGCAGAGACCCTATTTCCAAACAAGGACATAGTCACAGATACCAGGGGTTAGGACCTAGACACGCCTTTTTAGGGGACACTATCCACCCGTTGCAGATAGTCAGGAGGTTAAGGTTGGATAAGTGGGAGAGAGCTGATGGCAGCAGGTCTTCAATTTGTTTTTTGATGTTGTACTGGGGATTCCAGTGTAAAGAGCTCAGTTATCAGTCAAAAATGGACATGTTTGGGAGAAAGGTTGTGGGGTGGACTTATGTGGGGTCATTTTCATTGAGGACAAGGGAGAAATCACGGTGGAGGAAAGAGGAGTAAGGTGCGCATTAATTTTATGTGTCACCTTGACTGCACCACAGAGTGCCCAGATTCAACATTATTTCCGGGTGTGTCAGCGAGGATGTTTCTGGATGCGATTAGCATTGGAATTGCAGACTTAGTAAAGCAGATCGTCCTCCGCAGTGCGGGTGGACATCATCACTCCATCCACCGAAGGCCTCGATACCACAAAAGGCGGCGGAAGGAGAAATTCATCTGCTCTTCCTGCTTCCTGCCTGTTGAGCTGGGACATTGATCTTCTCCTGCCCTTGGGCTGGGACTTATGCCCCCACCTTTCCTGGGTCTCCAACTTTCAGATGGCAGATCCTGGGACTTTTCAGCCTCCATAATCATGTGAGCCAATTCCTCATAATAATGTTTGCTCTGTTTCTCTGAAGAACCCTGACTAATACTATGCATGAGCTTGGTCTAAGGACTGTAGGTCATCATCAGTGGTAAGGGGTGATTTGAATACATCATAGGATGGTTTTCTCTGATTGGTCTCTAGCTAACCCTCCTAGGCTCCTACCAGGGTTCTCAGCCAGAGTCAAGGTGAAATCTGAGTGAAACCAAGGTCAAAGGCAGCACTATGTTGCATTCTAGCATAATGTAGGTGGACAGAGTAATAACCTCTCAGATTTTCAGAGCACCCAGGAGTGGAGTATGGTGCTTTGGAAGCACCAGGGACGAAAGAATTCTCAGTTAGCTGTGAGTTAGGATCAGGAAGGACCTGGAATCAATGTAGCCAACATTGGGAGCAAACAAGGTTGGCCAAGACGTAGGTGTGCAGCTACCCAACATGCTAACTCAGAAGACACCACACCGTGCTCTTCCTTCCTGACTGAAAGTTTTTGCACATGTGTCTTGCCTCCCCATCTGTGTTGTAGTCTTCTGGAGGACAATGACTGTGTTTTAGGTTTATATCCCTTCAGTACAGTGCTGAGCACACAAAACACACTTAAAAGCTTATTGGAAACAGACCACCAATTTGCCATGTCATTTACCAGCCTCTTATTCTTTTCAGAACTATAAACAAACAAACACAAAAACACCTCAACTATACATCAATGGTGGTGATGGAGGTTTTGTTCTAAAGTGGAAGAATGACATATCCACTGTCAGGCTTTGTATTGCCCCATACATTTCTAGGCATAGACTGCTGACCACATAAACTATCACCGACTCGATAGAGTGAGAAGAATGAGTAGGAAGGGGAGATCCCATGAAAGCATCAAAATTCATTCACTAAAGGTCATTACCCAGAAGCACTTCCATTCTTTTCAAAAGCAACTAGAGAATGGAGGGTATACAGACTGTGTAAGATGCGACTCTAAGTCTGTTAGAACTGGCTTAGCTTGAGGCCTTGCATGGAGCCCTTAACACTTAGATTAATTTAATGTTTCAGCCTTTTTTCTTGGGAAAAAATAGAAATAACAAATTGTTTTTGAGAACTAATGTTTTCGTGAAAGTACCACCAAAATCTGAGTGCATCTTTCTCAAAAAAGATACATTTCACATTATTGCAACCATGTAACAATAAAAATGATACTTTCAGAGTTATTAGGAAAAATATTTGCCCATAAATTGTGCCATTTTGGTGTTTAATATTATCACTAAAGAGCAGACAGTTTCTGCATCAACAAAGGAAAACATCAACAAAATGAAAAAGCAACCTAGCAAATGGGAGGAGGTATTTTCAAATCATTTATCTGGTAAGGGGTTAAAATCCAAAATTTATAAAGAACTCATACCACTCAATACCAAAAAACAAACAATCTGATTAAAAAATGGGCAGAGGAGCTAAACAGACAATTTTTCAAATAAGATATAAACAGATGGACAATAGGTACATGGAAGGATGCTCAACATCACCATTGCAAATCAAAACCACATGAGATATCATCCCACACTTGTTAGAATGGCTATTATCAAAAAGACAAGAAATAACAAGTGTTGGGTGAGGATGTGGAGAAAAGGGAACACTTGCGCCCTGTTGGTGGGAATATAAATTGGTGCAGCCACTATGGAAAACGGTATGGAGATTCCTCAGAAAATTAAAGATAGAACTACCATATGATCCAGCAATTCCACTTCTGGGTATTTATCTGAAAAACGATAACACTAACTTGAAAAGACGTATGCGCTCCTGTGTTCGTTGCAGCATTATTTACCATGACCGAGACATGGAAGCAACCTAAGTGTCCATCAACAGATGAATGGAAAAGGAGGTGTGGTATCCATACATGATGGAATATTATTCAGCCGTTGAAAGAAGGAAATCTTGCCATTTACAACAACATAGATAGAGCTAGAGGGCGTTATGCTAACTGAAGTAAGTCAGACAGAGAAAGACACTTACATATAGGATCTAAAAAAAATCCCCAAAAACAGACCCTTAGATACAGAGAACAGATTAGTTGTTGCCTGAGGTGGTGGTGGAATGAGGGGTCAGTGAAATGGGTGATGGGAGTTAGGTGGTACAAACTTCCAGTTATAAAATAAATGTCATGGGCATGTCCTGCACAGCATGGTGACTGCAGTTAGTAATACTGTATTGTATATTTGCAAGTTGCTAAGAGAGTAGGTCTGAAAAGTTTTCCTCACAAGAGAAAAGATTGTAACCATGCGTGGTGACAGATGTTAACTAGACTTATTGTGGAGATCATTTTGCAATATATACAAATATTGAATCATCATGGGGTACATTGAAACTAATATAATGTTATATGCCTATTATATCTCAAAAAAAAAAACCAGGGAAATGAATAGCCAAAAGTACCTTGAAGAATTATTTTAGCAGGAGTGACCACAATAAGGGTTCACAGTTTCTTATGCCCATTTTCTTTCTTGAGGTAAGGAGAATTTATAAGCTGTTAACTTTGTATGCTCTGCATGAACTGTTGTAAAACTTTCAGATGTGCATTGAATTTAGTGTGTATTGAATTTGTTTAACTACCAAAGATTCCAAAGAGGAAGGAGAAATTAACCAGAAAGTTTTATTTCAAGAGCAACTTGTGTTAATTAAAATATCGTTAGCAATGGTTCCATATATAAAGTTAATAACTTCTCTAATATAGCCATTTGTCATTTACAGACACCAACCCACAAACCTGAGTAACCAGCTGTTTTCCCTTAACTTAGTCAGGTTTAGGGCCAAGCACAGATTTTTCTCTGGCTTGTGTTTGTAAAATAACTTCTTGTAATCTGCTTTATGTGCGTTTACACATAGAAAAAGAAGTAAAAATATATTACAAAGCCTTTATTCTTACATATTAACTATATGAAATTTAATTTCCTGCCTATCAAAATACTTTTCCTTTTAATTAATTGTCAATTAGTTTCTCTTATTCTTCTTGTAATACACTCCTGAATTACTTTCCTACCTGCTATAAAATTCTATGAAACTATTCATTATGTGTTAGAAAAATATTATTCTGGATGCAGATCTCCAAAAGCTTTTTTAAAAAAAGCTATTTATCATCAAAATCAAAAAAACTTTTGTGCTTCAAAGAACACTTTCAAGAAGGTAAAAAGACAACTCAAAAAATGGGAGAAAATATTTGCAAATCATATATTTGATAAAAGACTTGTATTCAGAATACATAAAGAGCTCTTACAGTCAATAATCAAAAGGCAAATAACCCAATTAAGAAACAGGCAAAAATTCAAATAGACACGTCTCCAAAGAAGATATACAGATGACCAATAAGCACATGAAAAGACACTCAACATCATTAGTCGTTAGGGAAACGCAAATCAAAATCACAATGTCATACCACTTGACACCCACTAGGATGGAGGGTTATAATAAAAAAGACAGACAATAACAAGTGTTGGTGAGGACTTGGAGAAAGTGGAACCGTCATATATTGCTGGTAGGATTGTAAAATGGTGCAGACACTTGGGGAATCCGATTGGCAGTTTCTTGAGTAGTTAAATATAGAGTTAGCATATGATCCAGCAATTCCACTCCTAGGTATATACCCAAGAGAACGAAAACATGAGTCCACACAGAACTGTCATACACGTGTTCATGGCAGCATTATTCGTAGTAGCCTGAAAGTGGAACCAACCCAAACGCCTGTCAGCTAATGACCGGATAAAGAAAATGTAGCATATCTGTACAGTGGAATGCTGTTGGGTTGTGTTATGGACTGAACGTCTGTGTCTCTCCCCCAGATTCATAAGAGGAAGCCCTTATCTCCTTGTGCTGATATGAGGAGGTGGGGCCTTGGGGAGGTAACTCAGTTAGATGAGGTCATGAGCGTGGGGCCCGGTGACAGGGCTCCTCATGAGAAGCTTCCTTGTAAGAGCTTCCTTATAAGAAAGGAAGAGACAGTGGAGCTGCTTCTCTACCGTGTGAGGACACAGCGAGAAGGTGGCCATCTGCAAGCCAGGAGGAGGGCCCTCACCAGGAACCAGATCTGCCAGCGCCTTGCCCTTGGACTTCGCAGCTTCCAGAACTGTGAGAAACAGACGTCTACTGTTTAAGCCACACAGTCCATGGTATTTTGTTCTAGGAGCCTGAGCTGACTAAGACACGTCGCGAGAAGGAATGACATAGTGATACACACTACACATGGATGAACCTTGAAACCATTATGCTAAGTGAAGACGTCAGACACAAAAGGCCACCAAAAAAAGGAAAAAGAAAAGAAAAAAAACGAGCAGAGAGGGAGCAGGTCTGTTAAAACCACCTCAGATCAGCTAATAGCGATCTGCTTGGGCCTCGGTGCTGCCGCTCACTTCTGACACAGGAGAGGCGAGAGAGATCAGAACATCCCCCTCAGAAGCGGGCAACTGTTTGCACACACGGGGCCGCCCTGGGTCTGCCCCCGACATGCTGGGTCAGAGGCACCTGCTTAGACGAGTGAGCCAGGAAGAAATCTCGACGAAACCAGTGTGCTTAATACCTGAATCTTGTGAGCACTGCCTTTGGTTTTTTTAAAACTGTTTCAACAGTCTTGTCTGTACTTGAACAAAATTTCTTTTTAGCAAGAAAAAGCATGCAAGTAATTAGACTTAATCGAATAGACTGGCTTCTTTGTTCTAAAAGCACTTGCAACAAAACTCCACCTTCTTTTAGGGGGATGGTCGCAATCCATAATTACTGAAACCTCTTGTTCCATCTAAGAATAATGGCAAGTGTCATGAGGCTACTTTTTAAATATTTTTAAAATTTATTTCTTTTATTGTGGTAACATACACATAGCATAAAATTTACCATTTTGACCATTTTTAAGTGTATAGTTCAGTAGCATTAAATACATTCATATTGTTGCATATGAGGCTACTTTTTGAACTTTATCTTTTACTTGGTCATTTTTTTCCTTCAAAATATAAGAGTTGGGGCTGGCCCCGTGGCCGAGTGGTTAAGTTTGTGCACTCCGCTTCAGTGGCCCAGGGTTCACCAGTTCAAATCCTGGGCACAGACCTAGCACTGCTCATCGAGCCATGCTGTGGTGGTGTCCCACATAGAAGAACTGGAAGAACTTACAACTAGGATATACAACTGTGTACTGGGGGGCTTTGGGGAGAAAAAAATAATAAAACAAAAAAATGGAAGATTGGCAACAGATGTAAGTTCAGGGCCAATCTTCCTCACCAAAAAAAAAAAAAAAAACAGAGAGAGAGAGAGACAAGTTCTCTTTGTGACACTCCTGTGTCACTTCTGCACATCCATTTCAGTGAGGGTCAATGTCCTCCTAGAGAGAGCTCTGGCATCAATAAGATAATTCTGAATTACTTCATCTACTACTTCTTAGGTAGGTTATGTGAAGTCTGGATTAGCAAATTCTGGATGAAAAAAGATCCCAAGGATCTGCCATGACCAACGTCAATGGAAAATTCTTTCTTTAAGATTGCCTTCATTCCAGTATACTGTTAATCCGCTTGGCCCATCGGTGTCATACTTGTTAAATTCTTTTGCTAAATCTGGGCAGACAGAACTATGGCACTCCTTACTTCCATAGCTGCTTCCAGGGGCTGCTCTGGAGGAATTCCTGCTTCTCGGCCTCTGAGCAATTGCTGAATGAAATACGTTACAGCTCGCCCTGTGATTGGAACGTGCTTACCTCAGCTGCCAGTCACATGCTCTGCAGCCACAGGACGGACAGGAGTGACACCGTCTTCTCTGTCTGCTCCATAGCAGTCACTATCAGTTCTCCTGCTTGTTTTGAGGTTCAGGATGCTGTTAATGCAAGAACAGCCCGCACAGCCGTGTGCAGGCCTGGAGTGTTGAAGGACGCAAACAGTATTTCAGCGGCGTATTCTGTTTTCTGGAGTATTCAGTGGCGGTTTAATCAAAAGAAAGTAATGACTTTCAGGTTCTTCCTTGAGTATTTAAAGAACGCTTGCTCTGTAGACTTTTCCATCAAGGCACAGTCTCCGACTACGCCATGGTGAGCAGCCACTTCAGGGTACATGTGGCTTTTCTATGACTTCACCCCAAGTAAAGAAGTCTAGGACGTCGACCCTCTCATCGCCCTCTTTGGCACTTAATGGCCCACTTTTGCTGACTCCTTGATAGCAATACATAAAAAGACAATAAACTGTGCTTCCGTGTTTCCAGCGTGTTCCAGTTTTGCACACTCGGGGCCACAGTCCACCTCGCCAGCTGGTAGCTGCCCGACCATCTTCCTTCTGCTCCTGCTGCCGTCCAGTCTGTGCTGGCTCGGTTCTGAGATTGACGGCAGGGCGTGGGGACTATCTAACCCTTCATAGCTGGACTGCCTTCTCCTACAACTTCCTCCTCTCACACTGCCATCCTTAAGATGGCCACAGGTGCCCACGCCCCAGTCAGACCCAGGCTGGCTCACACCGGAGTGCTCTGTAAGATTGTTTAGAAATGGAAGTTATAGGGGCAGCAGGAGAAAATTTTGATTTCTAGGTTTTCTTTGCCTCATTGTTTATCTCAAAAGACCTAAAAATCCAGCTTAGCCTAGAATACAGTGTCACCTTCAATTTTGACAAGAATCTAATACAGGTAGGTTAGAAATCAAGTATGAAAAGAGCCAGATGGACGCAGTGCCAAGGCTACGATCCCTTAGGAAAATGAACAGGATGGAATGGGTGAGATCACGGATGATGCAACTCGGTGTGGTCACCAATCGAATGTTCAGGTTGAATCCACTGGTAGAAGGTGACGTGTCTGGAGGAAGACGGGGGAGGAGAGAAGTTAGGCACGCTGAGGCAGGTGGGTTGTGGCAGGTTACTGCAGGAAGTGTATTTTCACCAGCAAGCTCCCTGGGCAATGCTCTCAAACCCAGATCCACATCTGAGTGATCCATGTGGTTAAAAAAAGCAAATAACAGCTGCCTGGAACCCACCTGAGGCCTACAGAAACAGGATCTCCAAAGGTGGCTTTTGTACTTTTAAGCTTTATAGGAGATGGGTTGAGAAGGGCTATTTGAGCCAGAGCAATCATTTTGCAATGTCCCAGAAACTAGTTTCTACCTGTAAATAGCTAGGAGTGGCCTGAAGAGTTAATAGTCTCACTCCCCAAAAGGGCAGACGTTGTGGATTTCCACTCACAGTCAAGATAGATTTGAACTCAAGAGGGTAGTTCTACGTTGCGAGGCATGTTAAGAACATGCAAGTCAAAGAAGTCACGAGACGCAATGGGGAAGTGAGAAAGGCTTCGACGACACAGAGCAGAGCAGAGGCAGCAGGTGGGTCCCTGCCACTGGCCTCTTGTTGGGGTAGCTCCTCAGTGGGGGGGCGGGGGGTGTCTCTCCAGAGCAGGGCAATGGGGACCAGTGCAACGACAATGCTGTCCAATACAGAGCAAGACTGAGTAGAAGAGGCCAAAACAGGCACAGGAATCAACTCCCGCCTGATGTTGTAACTGAAGACGCTGCCTGTTATCTTGGCTCGATCCCTAGGAAGGAGGGCTGGTGACCAAAATAAGGATCACAACAGGGTGCTAAGTGTTTGTACTGAGCTGTAGGTGCATACAGGTTGACAGCTTTGTAAATTCAGGTATCAGTGTATCCACAATATTTTATTTTAATTATATTAAATTTATAGTGCACTAAAAGCTCCATGAAATCAGACTTGGTCTATTTTGTTTGCTGCTGTATCTCCAGTATCAAGAACAGTGCCTTACACTTGGCAGGTGCTTGTAGAAGCTCAATAAATGTTGAGTAAGTCCATCGTTCCAAAGATGAAGTTAAGACCAGCAGAAACGCCTGACCCCAGCTGAGCCTCACCACCACCAGGTTGGGACGATGCACCGTTGTTCCCTTAACAGGGGCACGTGTGAAATTAATGTCGAAGTTTGGTCTTAAGTTAGTTGTTTACCTTCTTATTTAGTCTCCTGTTCTTTCTAGGGGAGAGTTAGGGTCTTAATTCCTTCTTCTTCTCAGTTAAAATCAAGTCTCACATCCTTCATCGTACTAAGTGGCATAATGTCAAGGACTTCATGGTAGCACTCTTCCAAGGGTATTTACATCTTCTAAATTGAAAGGATGATGGCTTAGTGTGGCATTTGAATCATCATTTTCATAACGGGGAAATAGTTCTTTTTCAGTAATCAATTGTTCTTGCATTGAAATTCTTATTGACATTCAAAATTTTGAGAAACAGTGTGCAAAGTGCTTTGACATACATTGAACTCTGGACCGAGGATGAAACTCTTAGCAGAAAAGAGAAGCTGTGTCTGGGCAAATACGGGGACAGGATCTGTGTTTCCCCTTTCCTCTTCTTTTTCAGAGAATGATTCCTCTTTCGCCCTGACTCTGAAGGATCTGTGAATGTGTCGGCAGTTCTCCTTGCTCCTATAGGAGTCATGCTAATAGTTACCAGGATCTCATAGCATCCTTAGCATTCGATTTGATTCTGGGGAGAATAACCCAGGTAGCACTCCACAATCAAGCGACTAGAATAGCATTTGAAGTGTTTGCCTAAGTGTCTGTGGGCAAGGTCAGCCGTGCATTCCAAATATTCCATAGACCACCCACCCTGAGAACTCTGTTGGGGCACGCACACACACACACACACACACACACACAGGGACCCGCCACTAAGAGACACGCGCTCAGGAGTAGGCAGGTCATGGTCACCAGCCTCTGGCAGCTTTGGCAAAAGCATCAGTTGGCATTTCCAACTTCTGGGGTTTGCTTCGCATCCAGGGCCCACATCAAACACATTGCTGCAATTAAGCAGACGGTCTGCCACAGTAGGTTTCATGGGAATGCTTTCTTGCTCTTCTCTGACACATATAAATGAGGTGAAAAGTCCTGTTTTGCTTTCTTCAGAGGCTGAAACGTAAAGATTATAAAGGACGGGTCCGATCGTAACTTAGCAGCTCTTGAAAACACATTCTGCAGCTTAAACCAAATCGTTTTCTTCCTGTGAGTAAATTATCCAGCATTATGACTTTCTGAAAAGCCTATACCATCAGGGTTATGCCTTCTGTTGTTTTTCGTTTGAAGTTGTTGTAACATTTACTCCTTATTTTCCTTTCAAATGGGAAAATTGGTGAAAATACTTTGTAAGCTGTGATGTGCCATTCGTGTTTAAACTGCCAAGATTTCCAAGGTTTTGAAAATTGCATTTGGCACTATTTACAGCAAGGATTTTTTCGTGCTTATTGATTGTGTTTCTGGTTGTATTTCGGCAGCAGATGGCTCCTGTCTGGGGCGTTCGTCTATAAGAAGCTATGATTCCTTTTGCTTGCGATGCCGCGTGCTTTGAAGAAAGGGCTCTGTAGCTACCAGCAGAAGCCAGAGCCACATCTGTGATTCAGATAATGCCAAAGGCGCTTCTGCTTAGATAATTGTATGAAGCCAGGTGAGATTAATTAGGGACACAATATACTCACAACGGAGGCATCGGCTTTGGTTCCATTCCCGTGGCTCCCTGGCGCCACTGTTAATCTCGGAATTTTAGGTAGTGATGGTAGAGTCCAGACTCACCACCACCGTCAGGAACTTGGAGGAGACTTTCAAGGCACCAGGGCTGAGGCATCTCCCTACCACTGCTCTTTCGCCCACTTTTGCAAAGGAGTCGCTTCAGTGGGAGGAACAGAGCAGGGGAAACCCAATCCTGAGGGCGAGTGAAGGTGCAAGGGCCAGGTCTTCGGCATTGTGGTCAGGTTGGGGTGGCTGCCGGGAGTCCGAGGCTTTAGGCGTTTTATTTAGCTTTTCCTCCTGGAGAGCCTCTGACCCAACCTCAGTTCTTCAGAGGTGGGACCTGGATGGAATGGGCTGAGGCCAAACCAAGGATTTGGGGCAAAGAGAAATTTATGTTCTTGTTAAAGGCAAGGTTGACTTGGGATGCCAAGAAATGTCTGCGTCCTGCAGTCCAAGTGAGTTGGTGGAGAGCAAGAACTCTGATACGGAAGGTTAGCAGTGGAGAACGGGAAAGATGGAGTAAGCTAGGCAGACCCTGGAGAGCCCTCTGAAGTGAGGCAATGACGCGTTGATCCCTTTGATTCCTTTTGGCTTGAAATGTGACTGATGGGAAAGCAATTCCTCCTACTTGGGGTTTTCATTGCCTATAGCTCCTCGCATCTGAATCGCTGGATCTGAGAACTTGCTGAGCTAAACGAGGACTTAGAGACCCCAGGTTTTCCTCCTCCCCATCACCAGGTGGTATTTTGATGCGCTTGTCTGGGAACTATTCCTAATAGAGAGGTCTGGACATCAAGCTTCAGGAGTAGAAAACTTCCAGGAAATATCATACCAGGTTTGTACACTAAATGATTATTTCTAAAGATGAGTACATACTTATTAGTGCACTCGTGCAATCAGAATAATTAGTCAAGGATGAGGAAGGAGTTAATTCAGCTGGCCTGTGACCCGGTTTTCCCCTGACTACAGGAGATGTTCTGGGTGGGATGGGGGGAAGAAGGCGGGTGACCCTAGCTAGTCTCCCAGTCAATATGGCTTTGGACCTCCAGGTAAATACATTAATGATATATGTTGGCAGGAGGTTTTCTCTCTGAAATGCTTTTGGTAAAATGTCCTTGAAGATTGACATGAGAGCTGGGGTATAAAACAGAGAAGTTTCATAGATGAAATGTTCCCTTACTATGTGAGGCAACCCCATAGATCCTTCTTTGGAGAGCTTGTCTATCACTCTGTGCCAGAGAGGATGTGCTCACTGGAGAAGAAAGGACTGGGGAGCTGCCCCTGATGTCCCAGAGGGACATCTCTCTGCTCCATCTGAGCCCCTGGATCATTACGGAAGCTTGATGCTGGGGAAGGTCTTGATTCGTGTGAGTCTGACCCTTCGTTTCAGCTCAGGCAATGATCAAATAGAGCAAAGAAAACAAAGTGCTTCTAGTACATATGCCCATCCTCTAAGATCCATTTTCTGTTCTTAGCTCTTTTTTTTTTTGATAATTTTCCGCATTTAATTTATGGAGAAGAATAAAAAAAAGGAAAGCTTTTAATCAAGTTCTTTAAGTATTCAATGAGTTAATTTTTTCTGTTTTTGTTGTGATAAAATATAGATAACATAAAATTTACCATTTTATCCTTTTTTTTTTTTTTAAAGATTTTATTTTTTCCTTTTTCTCCCCAAAGCCCCCCGGTACATAGTTGTGTATTCTTCGTTGTGGGTTCTTCTAGTTGTGGCATGTGGGACGCTGCCTCAGCGTGGTCTGATGAGCAGTGCCATGTCCGCGCCCAGGATTCGAACTAACGAAACACTGGGCCGCCTGCTGCGGAGTGCGCGAACTTAACCACTCGGCCACGGGGCCAGCCCCCATTTTATCCATTTTTAAGTGCACCATTCCATGGCATTAACACTATTACATTCACAGTGTTGTGCAACCATCATCACTATCCATTTCCAGAACTTTTTCATCATCCTGGACAGAAACTCTGTGGGCATTAAACACGGCCTCCGCATCCCTCCTCCCTGAGCCCCTGGTAACTTCTAGTCTATTTTTTGTCTTTGTGAATTTGCCTACTGTAAGCACCTCACCTAAGTGGAGTCATACACTATTTGTCCTTTTGTGTCTGGCTTATTTCGCTTAGCATAATGTTTGCAGGATTCATCCATGTTGTAGTATGTATCAGCATTTCACTCCTTTTTAAGGGTTAATAGTACTCCATTGTATGTACCTACTACATTTTGTTTCTCCATTCATACCGTTGATGGACATTTGCGTTGTTTCCATTTTTTGGCTATTGTGAATAAGCTGCTATGGACGTTCGTGTACAAGTATCTGAGTCCTTGTTTTCAATTCTTCTGGGTATATATCCGGAAGTGAAATTGCTGGATCATATGGCAATTCTACATTTAACTTTTTGAGGAACACGGTACTGTTCTCCACAGTGGCTGCACCATTTTACATTCTCACCAGCAATGCACAAGGATTGTAATTTCTCCACATTCCTGCCAGCACTTCTTTTCTTTTTTTTTTAATGATTGCCTTCTTAATGGGCATCTTAGCTATTTTTTTTAGCCAAGTCTTATTATCAAATAACAATAAGATTAATAATATTTTACTACCTACTAGCTTGTCCCTATGAGCAGCTGGTTGCATCTTTCTGTCCAGCTCTGCCTCTGGAACAGCCTTGCTCCTGGTGCAAAACTGTCAAGTCCGAGCTTCTTAGCCATCTCTTTGGAGGTCTTTGTCGATGTCATACCCCTCTTGTCACCTCCAGCCTGCCTGTTTGGGGAATTGATGGGTGAATAGCAGAGAAACCTGTTGGACGATTTGGAACCACTAGCATAATGTCATTCAACAAAGATAGCTCAGGAACAAGTTCCTTCATCGGCCTTCTCTGCCGGCTCTTTCTCCAGTGTGCCGTCTTAGTCGGCTCTGACCATCCATGCAGGTGGAAGGGGATTTGACGTATCTTTCCTGAACCTTTGCTCTGTTCATTGTTCTGTTCTTTTTGGTATGGTTTGCCTTCTAGACAGCCGAAAGGCATATTTGTGTAATGAAAGTAACTTTCATTTGCCAATGTGATTATTGATATTTTGAATACAATATTCAGTGAGTTATCACCGAGGAATTTCTATTACTGATTATTTAAGCCATCATTGCCTTAAAAGTGCATGCATATTCTGAATGTCACAGATTGTTCTTCGGTTATTGTTGTTTGTAAAAGTAACCTCTGCTCACTTCAGATCTTTAGGGCCTGTCTGCTTCTGTTATGGCTGAGCCCAAACATTCAGCTTGCAGTTGGCACTACAGAGATGGGAGGCCAGGCTGGGGCCTGTTCTCTTTCCTGGGTTGTTGATAAATCTGTCAGCCAGGTTGTGGGGGCAGGATTTTTTAAGCTTTGCCAACTGGCAACGGATGTCCTCCAGGGGATGAATGTGACACCCTAACTCCCTGCTACAAAAAAATACACACATACATAGTAACACTCATTTGCTGTTTCTGTGATATACTGTGGGCTATGGAAATCTCTCAATAGGATCAGTCAGAAGCAGCTGAGTACAATACATCCTTTGCTTAACTTATTATTTTTTTTAATAGAAAAACTGATAAAGGTCTTGTGTCTATCTTTCTGGTACTTTCCATAAGTAGACAGTTTTATAAAATAAATCTGACGGTACTGGAAATAAAAATTTAGATTCTTCACTTGAGAAACTAGGATCTTGAGTTGGTGTAAGAGTTTCTAGAGAGATGGGTGATTTTAACAGATTCTAAAGTGGTTTGTCAGCTTTTGAGAGTCATCGAGGATCTTGCCATTCGAAGCGTGGTCCGCGGACCAGCAGCATCACAATTGCCGGGGAATGGGTTAGAAAGCAATAATCTCAGGTCCCTCCTCAGAGCTGAGGGAAGAAGAGTCTGCATTTTAACAAGATCCCTAAGGGACTTGTAAGCACACTCATGTTTAAGAAGTGCTTGTCCAGAAGAGCCTCTCTATTTAAATTTAGAGGAAGATTTCCTTTAAATCGAGTCACAGACTATTTGAAATGCACAACATGCTCCTTTTCCTCTACTTGAGTAAAAGAAGACCCGAAAGATGAACTTGAAAATACTGCATCTTCATTCAGTGCCTATTCATGAAATTTTGTCCGTATCTTAATTGAAATACTATTTCTGAGCCCTTTTAAATTTCTCTGTAATTTACTCAGTATCAGTTGTAACCTTAAAGTGAGTTTTCAGGGATATGATCTGTTCCGTGTAGCTTGGGGTAGATTACAAACTGACAAACCTTTCTGGATTGTAACCTGATTTCAGCTCCTCCACAGCCTCTGGAGAGAGACTGAAGAAAGTCATGAGACAGATTAATAGGTTACTGTAACATCTTCTTTCATAACTAGTTTAACAAATACAAGGATTTTATTTTAAAATTTTAGGTTTTATTATGTTTTTAGGTTTTATTTTTATATTTTATGTATTCATTTATTTATTCACAAAATATTTATTAAGGGCTGGAAGGTTTTTTCCCTGAAAATTTTTTTTCCTATTCTGGAAGTGTTTTAGAATTCAATACAAATACAATTTGAGTAAATTAAAATATAGCAATTGAGGATACAAAATATATATTTTATTTCTTTATTACTACTTGATGTGTTTTATGTAGAAATGCTGCATGAAAGGATCATACATTAAAACACACATATCAACCAAAGTAGTTTTAAAATACCTCTTTTAAATTTCGGGTGGGAATTACATTTCAAAATACTTAGAATTTTCGTCCTTAGGTGCATGTACATGATTCATTGCATATAATGTGAAATATGATTCACTTTCATCCCATAGCTTCCATAAATAGCTCTGACATTAGAACAAACGTTTAAGTCCATGTGTAAAGTCTGGCAATACTCAGGCTTGACTTTTCCAATTACTTTTCCCACTAGAAGTGTCTAAGGATGTGGAGTTGTTGAAATATCTCTGCTACTTTGCCTTGGAAAGTATTTCATGGTGTGCTTTGCAGAGCAATTGCCACATCGAAGGAGGAGTTTATCGGCTCCTGAGAGAATGTAGAGTTCCAAGAGTGAGTGGCTTTGATGTTTAACAAGACGCTCAATGGTAAAACTGAACACCATGCTTTCTTCCTCATCTTTTTTGGTAGTGATCATCACATTTTAGAAAAATTAAGAAATCTCAGGCTCCTTCACCTGCTGATAACGCTGTATTGTGGCCCCGAGCATGTACACACACAGATGTCCTGTTCTCAGAAATAGACGAGAGGGCATGAGGTCATTTGTGATGAACATTCTGGTCCCAGATTATTCTGAAGGGTTTAGTGACAAAATATACAATAACAAAGTCATTTGGCCCCCATTAAAGTTGTGTGTGAGCTGCTTGTTTTTAAGAAAATACTCACAGACATTAAATTGATAATAATTTCAAGATATTTTCATTGTTTTGTGCAATGTGCGAGCAGAGTCTGATGTGGCTGTAATTTTTGTGTTTTGTAGAGAGACGGTCCATAGACATTCCCAGGTAGAGTGTCATCCTTTTGTTAGCTCTCACAACCTTTCTTAGTTCTCCTGGAGAAAGGAAAGCACCCAGACAAGCCAAATAAATTGCCCAGTTTCACGCTGTTCGACGTTGCAGAGTTAGAAAACAAAGTAACGACCTTTCAGTTCTCACTGTGTTTAAATTACTTAATGTTTACTGTGTTCAAAGATGCTGGAATCCAGCTTCTTCTAGCACAAGGGGGCTCAGTGTAGACAGCATGAGGAAGTCCCAAATAGGAGGAAGCATGGGGAAAAGCTGTGTCCTAGCACACACCTTGACACTTCCTGCATTATCTCATCTTATATTTATGAGGATGGAATATAATTAATGCCCTCTTAGGTAATCATGAAATTATTGAGCACAACTCCCTTGACTGCATGTTGCTGTGGCTGCCCGGGGTGGAGGTTATAGAGGCCTGGCAGCGAATCAGACATGGACTATCGGCTTTCAAGTATTCTTCTCTAACCCTCGCCACGTGAATATCACCCCCGGGTCAAATTATCATATAGGCCCAGACAAGCTTACTTTACTGTTTATTTCTCTGCAGGGGCCGCAGCACGGGTGTGAGACACCCAGAGAATCAGCAGGCATTTTCTTGATTGTACTTAAAAAAAATGGTTTTCTTAAGAAGATATACACGTTTCTGATACGAATTCCAGAAGTGGAAAAACAATAGTTTTGGAAGTCAAACATGTAAAGACAATCAATAAGATATATTACTATATCTTGTCCCTGTAGGAACACTGCCACTTTCCCCTCAAGGCCAACTCTTTAAAGTTAATATAGTTTAAAAATTGAATTGGGAAGGACTAGTTGGCATTTGATAGTTAAATATATATAATGAAGCAGAAAAAATAAAAAAACTCCAAGAAAGACAATCGCATCGCTTTATTTCACGGAATAACAGCTGCGATGCTCATTTGCTGTCTTTTCAGGCTAATAAAATTTATTCTAAAACAGCCTTCCAAATACCACTACGAAAGCCAAGAATTTTTTTCTTTTTGGTAGAAATCAAATGACTTCTTGCAATACTATTTTATGGAAACTGCTGATTATTTTACCATTTGGGGATAAAGATATAGTCTCAAGAGCTGTCGAAATTCAACTACATCAAATTCAAATCACCACTTCTTACGCTGGGCTGCTGAAAACGTCTAATTCCAAGTGCATCTCCATGTCGTTGTTCACTAAATCAACGCACAATTACTCCGACAGTGACGGTCAGGTGGCCGTTCATGCGGCGTTTTGGCCCGGTCTGGGGTGTTCTTCTTTTGCCCGTATTTACCACTGACTGATAGAGAGTCCCTCTCGTCCTCTCTCACCTCTTTGTTGTTCCTGTGGGGGAAGGAAGGGAGTGTGCCAGGCCAACGGTGGTGTCGCTTTAATTAGCCCATCCAGGGCTTGATGGAGAGTAGGACGAAAATAGTAAATACATTAAATGTTAGAGAGCTCTCCTTGGGGTGAGACGGAAAGTCAAACATTAACCTTCATGAAGAAAGATATTTGGCGCTTCTGCCAGAGGAGTCTGATGAGTCCTGGTCTAGGTTTTGTTGCTTTCATTTGGGTCTTCATGATGACGTGTGCGGACGTTCCCGCTGAAAGTAAGGATTATGCTGTCTGTCATCTTCTTTATGTGCTTGATTTCAGCTAGGCTCTCTTTTATATGTCTTTTCATTAATTGAAACGGTAATAATGATAATAGTGAAAACTAATGTTTATTTTGAATTTTATTTAAAACTAGTATTTATTGAGTGTGCTTATTCTGGCCAGTAATTATTATATTTGACATATGTAAATGAAGTAATGTATTATTTGCAATAGTGGGGAAACAATGGTAGGTGCTATTATTACCCCCTTTGAAGAGGTGAGGAAACTGAGACACAGATAGGTTCAGTAATTTTCCCAAGATTGCGCAGCTAGTAAGAGGTATAGTCAGAGTCCAAATCCAGAACCTGTTCCTTTCATGCCTATGTTAGATAGCTATTTGCTCACGGGCAGAGCACACGGTAGCTGCCACCGCTGGCTGGTGTGGGTATTGTCTGTCGGTGTACTGGGGAGACTCACAGGGTATTGGCATGGAGATGCTAATAAATAGAATCAATTTTCTGCATGACATTCTGAGAACGGAGGTGGTGAGAAACCGTCAGCACGGTCACATGATGGCCTCAGCTCCTCCGACCCCTTACAGACTGCCGGCTCAAGGCAGCTGAGTCTCAGGTTAGCTATCTGAGGCTATTGGCATGTGCGTGGAGAGTTCTGGGCCACACTGCTCTGGATAAAGCACATGGACACCATGACTCAGTTCCAGCTAGTCCTCCAGCTTGTACTTGGAAAAGTTGCAGGAGGATAGAACAAAGATTTTGAAGTAAAAATTGTGACAAGAATAGAATTGGTTTTGCCATTAACCTTTTGCTTAGAGATTCACTTTTCTTTTGCCCAGTCAGTAGCTATTGGGCAAAATAGAATTTTTGCGGTGTCAATGAATTTCGAGTTTGTCAAATTTTAATAGAATGTCACTCTCCCTGCCCCAATCCCTTTTTTCTCTAGCTTGGCCCTTTTGCGTTCAACTCAGCCAACTGTTGTTGACCAAGGTTCCATATAAGCAAAGCTCTGTGTTATGAAGGGCAAGGCACAATCCTTGTCCTCAGGGCACAAATAACTCTACAGCAGGATGGCCTGTGATGGGGGATGTCGTGGCTATAACAATGAAGCAGCACAGAACATAGACGCAGGAGAGATTATTTCTGACTTGGGAGGGGAGGATCAAAGCTTCAGGGAGAGAACAGAATTTGCAAACGTTGAGGTGAAGAAGAAAGGTATTCTAAGTAGAGAAAAAGTGTAAGCAAAGGTGAAAGATTGCAGTGCATGTTGAGGTGGTGGGAGGGGTGAGGCTAGAGAGGAGAAGCAGAAGAGTGATACGAGGGATCGAGAGAGGAGACCTTGAGCCTAAATTATGTGCGGCTTGACTACTATGTAGAGCTTGAGATTGGTAGATGCCATTGTAGGAGGTGAGCAAGTAACGGGTTTTAGGAATCTAACTATCCTGACCCTCAAGGCAGGATTTTTTTTTTAGGTGAGGAAGACTGGTTCTGAGCTAATATCTGTTGCCAATCTTCCTCTTTTTGCTTGAGGAAGATTGTTGCTGAGCTAACATCTGTGCCCATCCTCCTCTATTTTGTATGCGGGACGCTGCCACAGCATGGCTTCAAGAGCGGTATGTAGGTCTGTGTCTGAGACCTGAACCCACAAAGCCCCAGGCCGCTGAAGTGGAGCGTGCAAACTTAACCACTACACCACTGGGCTGGCCGCCATCAAGGCAAGATTTTAAGAGCCTAACTCTCTGTGAAGGAGGCTTGTAGAAGGCAAAGGCCAGAGGCAGAGACCAGTTGGGAGGCTTTTAAGATAGTTTGGGGACAGAAGTAACAGGACCTGAAATCCGGAGAACAATGGGAATGGAAAAGAAGACATGGACAGAGGTGGACCGATGTGTGTGGTTGGCTGTGCTGGGGGCGGGAAAGGAGGGAGAGTCGTTGGTGTTCCTCACCTCGAGACGAACGAGATAATCTGATGCAACTGACCGAAACAGAGAGAAACAGGGACCAACCTATTTTGCCTTTTTTTTTTGCTTATTTTTCTTGTGGTAGTTGGTTCCAGGGATCACAGGGAAGAGATTATTTCTTGAAATGATCTGACGATATGTTTCTCAGCTCTCTCTATGTGATATTTTTTGAAGGAGTAAAGTAGAAAAGAAATCTGTAAAACATTTTCTATTAGAATAATAAAACTAGTAGGGTATAAAATAGATGAAGGGATTCTTGAGATGTGTTTGTTTTTCTTGTAAAAGTGAGAAAGCCCAACAAGTTCAGCTGTGTAATAGCTGTGATAAATGGTACCGTGGGTGAATGTATTAGGTTTGAACTCCTTGTTCTCCTTGGATCACCCAGAAGTTTCATTAATTTAATCTTGCCTATAAAAGTAGTTTGGGCCTGTTTTATTGAAGCAACTTTCTGACATTTTCTTGGCACTTCTATTTCTGTCCTCATCTAAACAAGAAGGACAGAGACCTGCACATTTAAAAGCATGAACTTTCCTTGAGTCACCAAAATTTTGCTGTAATTAAAGGAAGACTTTACGTTTCTTTTTTATGTTTATGCTAAACATTGTGTTTATTCTAAATAAGTTAAAAATGTAGCTTTTGGGCCTGGCTGGGTGGCGTAGTGATTAAGTTCTCACACTCCACTTTGGTGGCCCAGAGTTCAGAGGTTCAGATCCCAAGCACGGACCTACACACTGCTCATCAAGCCGTACTGTGGCGTCCCACATACAAAACAGAGGAGGATTGGTACAGATGTTAGCTCAGGGCCAATCTTCTTCAAGCAAAAAGAGGAAGATTGGCAACAGATGGTAGCTCAGGGTCAATCTTCCTCACCAAAAAATAAGAAGTAGCTTTCTAGTAACACAAACTTGGCCAAGCAACTTATTGTGGATTTGCTGGGAAAGTGACTGCTGCCCAGCAGAAAGGAGAAGAGTGAAGCAGTAGTTGAGGACAGGACAATCCCATGTTCTTTACATTTGTATTTCAATGTTTTGCTCATGTGAGTAAGAGAACCACTGAAGAAGGGAGAGCAAGTGCGTGTGATTGAGAATTGGGATGATTTCCACCTCCTTGTCCTCTAGCCCAACTTGACGTATCGTCATACAAAAGCCTGTCCAAGAAGCTCCTGCCTGTCTAATCTCTCTCTGACTGTCATCTCCAGTTTGTTGACACAGGCTGGTTGCCTTCCAGTTAGGTAGGTAGCCGGGTGCCTCAATTCTTAGTCTCTTACACTCTCCTCTCAAGATGGTCAGCTTCACACGCTCCGGTTCCTGCTTAAGCTCTGTTATAATTGAATATTTATTTCCTGTCTACCAAGTCATATGTACACATTTCTTTCTTACCCTAGGAACTTTGTGGTTAAGGCAAAACTACTGTTTCTGTACTTAAATGATTTCATTGTGGGAGGAAATAGACTGATCATTTAAGTAAATCAATAAAACCTCTTTTGCATGACACAAGAAACACAGAAAGTTAAGTGTCTGAGATTTTTCACTTTTTAAAAAAACATTATTTTATTGAGGTCATATTGGCTTTTAACGTTGTGTAAATTTCAGGTGTACATTATTATATTTCAGTTTTTGTATAGATTGCATTGTGTTCCACACTGATAATCTAGTGTTTATCTGTCACCATACATATGTGCCCCTTTACCTCTTTTGTCCTCCCCCCTTCCCCTCTGGTAACCACTAATCTGTTCTCCTTATCTACATGTTTGTTTATCTTCCACACATGAGTGAAGTCATACAGTATTTGTCTTTCTCTGTCTGACTTATTTCGCTTAGCATAATACCCTCAAGGTCCATGCATGTTGTCACAAATGGTATGATTTTGTCCTTTTTTATGGCTGAGTAGTATTCTATTGTATGTATATATACCACATCTTCTTTATCCATTCATCCGTTGCTGGGCACTAGGGTTGCTTCCACATCTTGACTATGGTGAATAATGCTGCAGTGAACACAGGGGTACATAAGTCTCTTGGAATTGTTGATTTCATGTTCTTTAGACAAATACTCAGTAGTGTGATAACTGGATCATATGGTATTTCTATTTTTAATTTTTTTGAGAAATCTCCATACTGTTTTGCATAGTAGCTGCACCAGTTTGCATTCCCACCAGCAGAGTATGAGGATTCCCTTTTCTCCACATCTTCTCCAACACTTATTATTTTTTGTCTTGTTAATCATAGCCATTCTGATGGGTGTGAAGTGGTATCTCATTGTAGTTTTGATTTGCATTTCCCTAATAATTAGTGATTTTGAACATCTTTTCATGTGCCTGTTGGCCATCTGTATATTGTCTTTGGAAAAACTTCTGTTCACATCCCCTGCCCATTTTTTCATCAGGTCGTTCATTTTGTTGTTGTTGAATTGTCTGAGTTCTTTATGTATTTTGGAATTTAACCCTTTGTCTGATATACAATTTGCAAATATTTTCTCCCAGTTGGTGGGTTGTCTTTTCGTTTTGTTAAAGGTTTCCTTTACCTTGCAGAAGCTTCTTAGTCTGACTTCGTCCATTTGTTTATTTTTTCTTTTGTTTCCCGTGCCTGAGTAGACATGGTATTCAAAAAGATACTCACTAAGACTGATGTCCAAGAGTGTACTGCTGTATTTTCTTCTAAGAGTTTTATGGTTTCAAGTCTTACCTCCAAGTCTTTAATCCATTTTTAGGACACTTTGTGTATGGTATAAGATAATGGTCTACTTTCATTCTTTTGCATGTGGCTGTCCAGTTTTCACAACACCGTTTAGTGAAGAGACTTTCCTTTCTCCATTGTATGCTCTTCAAAGATTAGCTGTCCATGGGTGTTTTACTTTTCAAGTAGTGTTGATATCATTATTTTATTTTTAAAATTATAAATAGTGTATTCTGTTTACAGAGCACATGTTAGAAAACGGGCTACTACCAGCAATTTCTGGATTTAGATCTCTTCCATCTAAGAGAGTGAGTGATCTTCTAGATCTACATGTAAATTCTTAGGAAAGGACTCTTACAGGTCAGGTGTGGTATCTGGTGTCTGAGATGACCTCCCAGTGAGCCACGCTTCCTGGTATTCATGCCTTTATCAGGTTCTTATTGCTGCTGTAACAAATTGCCACAGATTTTGTGGCTCGAACAACACAAATTTATGATCTTACAGTTCTGTAGGTCATGAATCCACACGGGCCTCGCTGGGCTGACATCAGTCTGTCGGCAGGGCTGTGCTCCTTTCCCGAGGCTCTGCGGGAGAGGCCATGCTCTTGCCTTTTCCAGCTTCCAGAGACCACCTGCATTCCTCGGCTCATGGCTCCCTTCCTTCATCTTCAAACTAGCAATGACAGGCCAAGGCCTTCTCACGCTGCCATTTCTCTGGTTCTCCGAAGCCAAGAAGGCTTCTCCGTTTTGAAGTACTCACATGATTAGATTAGGCACCCCCAGATGATATGGGATAATCTCCCTATCTCACAGTCCATACCTTCAATCACACCTGCAAAGTCCCTTTTGCCTTGTAATGTAAGCATTCACGGGTCCTGGGGATTAGAATATGGATGTCTCTGGAGGGCCATTTTTCTTCTTACCATAAGGCCCTTATAAAGGCCCCTCCCCTGCATGTGAGCTGTCCCTGTGACTACATTGAATGAGGGATGATGCCGTGTGACTTCTGGAGCCTTGAAGCTTCCACCTGGGCCTCTTGAAATTCCAGTTCTTGGATGCTCCATGTTAGAACTCAGCTGCTGTGCTGCAAGAGGCTCAAACCACATGGAGCTGCCATGTGCAGGTGCTCTGGTTGACAGCTTGAGGTGAGCTCCAGTCGACAGCCAGCAAAAGCTACCAGGCACACGAGAGAGCCATCTTAGACATCCAGCCCAGTGAGGCTTCAGACAGTGGCAGGCCCGGCTGATATCTGCCTGCAGGTGCCTGGGAGATGCCAAGTGACACTCCCAGTGAGCCCAGCAACTCACTGAACGTTGAGAGCAAACCACCTATTGTTTTAGGCCATTAGGTTTTGTTACAGAACTGGATCATCAGACAGTCAAGCTGGGATGAGGTTTCTATCCTTTGACCAAACAACTCTGGCCAGGGGTTAAGGTCAGTGTATTTGTCAAATATCTCAGTTGCAAAGACTAGAAATTGACTCATTAATCTTAGCAGAAAAATAATTTCTCAGCCACTGTTGAGAGTTTAGCTAAGCTACTCCATGGTATTGCTGCCTCGGCATCCATTTCCTTTGGCAAAGGGGTCCGTATGGGCCTGAAACTGACCTCATGCAGGCACGTACGCTAGATAGCAGCCCATAGAGTCAGCAGCGAATGTAAGTTCCTGATGTGACTCCCCCAACAGCCCTGGTGACCAACAGTTTCCCTGCCTCCCAGTGCCTGCAGGCCTTATGCATCCCTTAGATAAGACCTCCGTGGGTTTTAATTGACCAATCTGGCTGCAGCCTGGGAAACCCAAAGCCCTCTACCCATGGACCCTAATAAAGACATGTGCCCCTGTCTTGCCTCTCTCTCTCTCTGCACTCTACTTTGACCTCCCATGTTGTCCCTCAAGGCACGCTGTGAGTAATAATCTTCTCTATTTCAATTTCTCCTGTGGTCTGTGGTTGAACCACGGCTCACCACCCGGCACCCTGTGCTCCACTTAACAAATGTTAATTTAACAGAGTCATAGCAGTTACCTGCTTGGAAATTTCTGCAATTTGGTTTGGATCCTCTCTTAGGAATGTTATGACAAGTGTATTCTGGTGCTTTTCAGTCTCTACTTCCAATTTAACATTCCAATTTGCAAATGAAATTGGGCATCTTCCAGAATCGTAAGGACGATTGGAGGACCAAGCTTGGAGGCTGAGCAGCCAAGAACAATGCCCAAAAATTATGTCCAGTGAGAATACTGCTCCATCACCAGAGGCAAGCTTTAAACATTGACTCCCTATTGGTAACAGCAAAGGCGCTGACCCTGGGTATCAGGACCAGTATCGCCATTTCTCCTCCCCAGAAAGTCCATCTCACTTCACCTGTCGCTCCACCAGGAAGAGTCCCCGTGAATCCTATTCCCTTGTGTCACTAGCTCTCCATTCAAAGTCCAGAGCGGTGCATCTGATTGATAGAATGCAGCTAGTCTGTAGCTGTCAGAAGTGTCCCCACCCCTCCAGGCCTCACTAAAGGTTTTGTTGAAATCATTTGAATTTCGGTTTGGATTTTTAAAAATATGGTGCCTTGTATTTCTGGGGAAATCTTTTCTTCGTTGTATTAAAATTATAAACATATTATCGACAATCATTTAGAATGAAGTATTTTTGCCCACTGATCTCATTACTCTCTGCCAATTCCTATACACCACTTGCCTTTCTTAAAATTTTTGGTAATTTTAAATTGTTTTTCTGGGAGACACTCTTAAGTAATGTTTTTCACTTAGAATGAATGAGTAGTAAATGTTTTGAGTCTTTGCACATTCAAAAGTTTTCTCCTTTCCCCTCACATTTGAATGACAACTTGGTTGTATATTGAATTCTAGGGTCCCAATCCTTTAATTAATTCTTTAGAGATTTATCCCATTTTTGCCTAGTATTAAGCTTATAGATAACTGCTTTCAGTTTATTTTTCCTGTCAGTAACATGTTTATTTTGTCTTTTCATTTGTTCGATTTCTCTCTTTATTTTTGAAGGTCAGGACTCTCCCTAGAACGTGTTCTGGGTAGATTTCTTCAATATGTCCTCTCAGTATCAGGGTGCTTTTCCACTCTGAACACTGTTTTTCTTTAGGTCAGAAAAATACAATTTTTTTTCCTGTGATTTCCTTTACAATTGTTTCTCCTCCATCCACTCAGTCTTCCTCAGAATCCCTAAGACACAATATAGACGTTTATGGAGAAAAAGTAAAATATCTGTTAAATGAATCGACGGACACCCCATGTGATTATTGCAAGGATGAAATGAATATATAAAACCCTTAGCACAATAACTGGCACATAGAAGTGCTCAATAATTATCTTTTTAAATTAGTAATTATTTTTGTTAGAAAAATTATCAATTTTATATTATTTTTATTAATTATTATAATTAAAATTCAAAGCATAATCCCTGGGATATACTAAGACTCAATAAATGTTAGCTCTGATTAGGAACAAGAACCAGTGCAGAGCAGAGAGCCCAGAAGAACAGGGCTCGGTTAAGGAGAGTGGATAATTCCTGAGTCCTGTCGTCACCCTGCAGACTCTCTCCTCTCTGCTGAAGACTGGTTCTCCCCAGGCCAGAGGTAGCTTTGGACCCTTTTCTGCCACTGCTTCTACACACTCCCTCCCCAGTCATTTCCAAATGACAGGAGCAGTAACCGCCTGATCAGTCTTTTGAATAGTTTTAAAAAATACATGCATTAGTTATGCTTGCACACACGGTATAGTCTTTCAAATTCAGTGGCTCAGGCAAAGAAAGCATCTTTTGGGGCTGGCCCCGTGGCCGAGCGGTTAAGTTCGCGCGCTCCGCTGCAGGCGGCCCACTGTTTCGTTGGTTCGAATCCTGGGCGCGGACATGACACTGCTCGTCGAACCACGCTGAGGCAGCGTCCCACATGCCACAACTAGAAGAACCCACAACAAAGAATACACAACTATGTACCGGGGGGCTTTGGGGAGAAAAAGGAAAAAATAAAATCTTTAAAAAAAAAAAAAGAAAGCATCTTTTGTAGTACCTCTTATCAGATGTAGTTAGGTATTTTATCAGACCACATGCGTCCTCAATTACACAACAACAGAGCTTCCCTCCGCCTTGGCCTCTGCCCTCTGGGGTGTATGTTGCTTCAGTGTCTGCAGCCAGTTCAGTCAATGCTCTTAGTTCCAGGCAACACAGTAGTCACCATTTCCTCTGCCATTCTATTGCCCACTTGATTTCATTAGCTCTTATTCATAGATTTATCAGTTTCAGTTTCCCAACTTGTTTTCCCTTATTTCTCGACTTAGAGCCTTTCAAATTTCAAAGCCTTCGAATTCTTGTTCAAAATAATTGTTTTATGGAAGCCCTATATGTAAAACAAATAAAAGCTGAAGTCTTTTGGTCAAAGATCCACAGCAGGAAACACAGGTCCTGCATTTCCCTGACTGCCAGCCGATTCTGCTGTTCTCATTCACTATTACATTCTCTCTTTCATCATTACTGTTGCAGCCTCTGTTTTTTCTGGACATCCTGCGTTACAGAACCCTTCTTCTGTGGCTTCGATAGCATTCTATTCAAATCTCCATCAATATTCTTGCCATATTGAATTTTAATTTGATTTTTCTGTCTTTCCTACGAGATGATGAAGTCCTTAGGCAGGGACTTTTGTGTCTCTAGTGCCTGGTAAGAGTTAGCACACTCAGTCAAACTTGGTTCAATGACTGACTCATCGACTGTGTTCAAGATCAGAGATATTAAATCAGACAGAGTGGATTGATAAAGCAGGAGTCTAAATGATGGACAGCTGGTGAAGGATCCAATAGGTAAGCTGTCATCAGAAAAGTGATGGCCCAAAGTGAGGACATGTATCAGTCAGGACCCCAACAGGAAAGAGACAGAACACTCAAATTAGGACATTTATTTACAAAGGGACTATCTGTAAAGTTGAATGTTCTGAGGTGTGGGGCATCACGGGAGATGCCCAAGATTAGTGTAGTAACTCAGGATTAGTGGCAGTTGGACTATTACCACCTAGGCCCAACTAGACAAGGGAGGGAACTGTTCCCAGAACCCAGAAGAATTCATGTAGGGGAGGCCTTTCTGAGGGAAGAGTGTGTCAAGGGACACAGCGGGGCAGGGAGTCAGGGGAACACATGCCCTGTCCTCACTCTCTCCTCTCCCAGAATCTCTTTCTGTGCCTCCTCACTGGCTGATCCCAACAGGAAGTCTGAGAGAAGAGAGCCTGTCACTGCAGTTCATCCAAGTCAGTGTCCCAGGGCAGCAGTGAATGGAAAGGATGGTGAGTGGCTCTGGAGGGGCAAATAAAAGATGTCCAGCACAAGATATCAGGTATGGGACTAAGTCTAAGATGAGGACGCTTGTTTGCCAGATTAGAGGGATATGGGGAGGGAGTTGTTAGCTCACTATATTATTGCTGCATCACAAAGAACCACTAAATCTAAGTGGCATCCAGCAATAAGCATTTATTTAGCTTATGTGTCTGTGTGTTTTCTAGCTTGGGCCCAGTTGGGTGGTCTGGCTGGAGCAGCTTGTTCCATGTGTCTCTCTTCCTCCTGGGACCATCAAGCTCACCCGTGGATGCTCTTCTCACTCACAGAGATGGAAGACGTACAAGGGAGCAAGGCCAATTGTGCAAGTGCTTTTCCGACTTTTGGTCATGTCATACTCCATAATGTTCTATTGGCCTAAACAAGTCACATGGCCAACTCTGGGATAGAGAGAGCATGTGACTATTTCTGGACAATAATCTATCATACTCACCAAAGATTCTCCTGCACCTTTCCTCCTGTGACCTTTTGAATATTGGCTAAGGGAAACATTGACAAATGATAGAGGATTCTCTGACGGATCTTGTGGAATTCTCTTCAGCATGGTCTCTCCTCAAAGCTGTGTAGTCATATACCTAAAAAAAATTTAGAATGTATTATCAATAGATTCTGCTGCTAATTCCTGCACGTTCAGCATCTCCATAGAACCTAAATTAAAATATAATTCAACACTAGGGAGGAGAGCCACACCACATGCATGCATATAATATTCTAGAGCTGGTGAATAAACCAACTAGCACTGGCATTAAAAAAATAAAAAGAGCCTTTGACGAAGGTACATGGCATTTTTGGGATGCATATATGGCTTGATTTCAAGTATAACTTGGCAAATCCACTGGCTTTTAAAAATGTAAAAATGAATAACTTTGAGTTTCTGGTTGAGAATCAAACCCACAGATGAAAATATTTGAGTTTTGTTGCTTTTGAAGGCTAGAATGCAATGATATAGTAAATTGACATGTAGAGATGAATTATTCCATTCAGTTATTCACTTATTTTTATCATTCAATTGGTTGACTTTTATTGAGCACACACTAAATCAAGACAGTATTACTAGGTCAATCAATGGTGGTTAAAGAGATTAGTGAGACATAATTTATACCACCAAGAAATTTATAATCTTGCTGGGGAGATAAAATGTAAACAAAAAATATAGGCAAGAATAACATAAAGACTAAGGTATATTTTCTTTATAGCTCACCATAAGCTTTCTGAAAACAGGACCTGTCACTTGGTATCTAACACATTTTAGGTATTTAGTAAGAGTTGAGTGTGAATAAGAAGTGGTTCATTCCGATGGGAAGGCTCATGGTAAGTTTCATGGAGGAGATGATATTTGGGCTGAACTGTAAAAGATGAGTAAAATTTCAATAAGTGAAAAAGATGGGGGAGACAATAAGGGTGTTCTAGTTGTGGGAACAACAAAACCAAAGCACACGGATGTGTAAAATTCCCCGGCATGTCTGGGTAATGGTGAATGGTTGGATATTGCACAGCATAGGTACTTAAAGAGATGTATTGGACAATGGGGTGAAGGGGGAAGTTTTGGAAAGGTTGTGTGGAAGCCCAAAATTGAGGCTGAGGAGTTTACACTTTGGTCTGTGAACACTGGGGAGCCACTGAAGGCATTGGAGGAGATGGTATAAGCAGGTAACCCAGGTGGCTATTTAAAAGTTGGAGTGGAAAACAAGAGTGCAAACTGAGAGTGGTTAGAAAGCTCGAGCAACACATGGAGCAAAAAAGTTAGTGTGATGAGCTGGACTGGGGCAGTGACAGTGGGAGGAGAGAGGAGGAGACGAGTGTGGCAAATATTGGTGAAGCATTGTTGAAGGGCTGTGGCAACCAAATACGTGTGAGTTGAGGAGAATTTCTTTGACCCAATAGTTCAAGCCTGGGTGACTGTAAGGATGCTGGTTCATGACTGAGGAAGGGTAGTCAGGAAGAAAAGCACGCTTGGTCTGTCTTCAGTTCTGCAAATGTTGAGCTTGAAGTCCAGAGGGCACATCTTACGTGGCAATAGTCATCAGGCAGTTGGAAATTTGAATCTGGCATTCTAAAGAGGTGGTATAATGGGTTGCAGCCTGGAAATCTTGCCCAGGCTAAATTTGGAGTGGCCAGATTATTTTTTTGAGTGGCAAAATTGCAAATATTACAAAGACTTTCTAAACAAGTAGTAAAATTTTTATGGTACAGTGTAACAGTCACTATTTTTTGCCAGGCCATTTTAATCCTTTCGTTCTCCTCTTTCTGCTTCCTGAAGGCCATTAACCAAGGAAGGAATGCTTTTCTTTCTGAAACTTCTTCCCAATTTGGTGAGGCCCAGAGGAACAACATATTCAGTACAATTTGAAAAGTTTTGCTCTGTTCTTCAGCTGGGTCTGAAGGTTCCAGAACCTGTATCTCTCAGGTCTATGCCTCTGCTCTCTGGTGCCGTCTGGGAGGCGTTCACTATGGTCTAATGTGTCCACCATGACTGCGGCCTCTAACCCGGGGCAACCAGATGGTATTGCACAGCTTCCAACAACAGCAAAGCTTGACTGCAAAACCTTTTTTTGAAAACAGTCTGGGCCACTGTCCCTTCCCTCAGGCCCTGCTCCAAGCTGATCTCTGCCGGAATCCTGACGGGTTTGGGGCTTTGCTTTCCATTTTTGTCCTCATTAAAACATTCTCAATCTATCAGCATCCTTAGCTTTCCTGTTTTGTTCTGAGTTTTTTTTTGACTGTGGTAAAAAATACGTAACATAAAATTTGCCATCTTAACCATTTTTAAGTGTACTGCTCAGCAGGGATAAGCACATTCACGTGGTTGTGCAGCCGAACTCTTTTCATCTTGCAGAACTGAAACTCTGTCCCATTAGACAACAGTTCCCCATGTCCCCCGCCCCAGACCATGGAAACCACTTTTCTACTTTTTCTCTTTATGAACTTGACACCTCTAGGTACCTCACACAAGTGGAATCATACAGTTTGCCTTTCTGTGATGCTTTTCTGGTTTTGATATGTCTCCCTGGTGGGATTTGAACTCACTTTAGGCCTTGTCACTGTGCATACCCATTGACAGGATAAAGGCCAGAACCCCACTGCCATGATGCTGGGCCTTGCTTCTTCCCCGGGGGAAAATTGGATGTTTTGAAGGAATGCTTTGGTGACATGTGATTCCCCATATCCAGTCTGCTCCTCATCGAGTCACAGAACTGGAAGGAATCCTGAAGCTTAGAGCATTCAGAGGCCAGGCTTATGGCAAAGTGTGCCCCCAGCTCCCAGCTCCCAGCTTCCAGTTCTGCAGGCAGATTAAACACCACCGGCAAGAATGCAGGATCCTGCAAATCAAAAGAGTCTAAGAGTGGCAATTCAAAGAGTTAAAATATAGATAATGAGAAAACAACCACACCAGAAGTTTGGCGTTGATAACGTACTTTTCCTCTGAGGACAGTAACACGCTTATCAGATATTATCTGAAGAGTGAAGCAGTCCTTAAGAAAATCACAGTCTGTAATTGAACTCTCTTAATAAATGTCCCGCTGGGGACCATGTTTGATTTTAAACTGGAGAGATCTCTCTTGAAAACTTGGAAAGGGGCCTTGGTCATTGATGCTAATCTACGGTGTCAGAGGAGTCTCTTGAAAGCAGGGAGGGCCTCGGTGGATCTGGGTGTGGGGGGTGTGGGTACTTCAGAATCATAAATAGTATTTCCAATATTCCAAAGAGATCGAGGAGATGTAACAGGGTCTTGGACCTGTGACCTCCATCTGAGTAACTTAGGTTAATATGTCCCTGGGATTTCTCGCGGTCTTCCATCAATTTAACAGTTTGTTCCTATTGCTCAATAAAATGTACTGTTGGAAAAGCGAGTGTAAGCATTTTAGTTGTAGGAGAAAAAAAAGAGAGAGAAGGAGAATGAGAGAGAAAGAGAGAGAGAGCTGGCTTCAATTGTCTGTTTTTTCTATTTAATGGAGACACCAGGGACTAGAAATATCCCGGGGCTGGATGCAGGCTAGATTCAAGGAACTGGTTAACACAGATAGCAAAGTCTTTGCAAGGAGCCAGGACCCAGTTTCACTTTCAACTATGGCATTCTCAATACAGTCCAATCCTTAACATGTGGGCAAAGAAATTCCCAGTGGGAACTTGGAATGAGGTTGGAAACTCTGAGGAGCGAGGCAAGAGTGTGACCTGGCTCCCTGGACCGCTGGCCTGGAGCCAGATCCTCTGCTCCTTTTCAGAGATGGAATTGAGGCAGAGAAGAACTCACAGAGAGAAAAGAGACTCTTTTTGTTTTGTTTGTTTGGTTTGTTGTTGTGTCGGTGGTGGTGGCTCTTGGAGAGAAGCGTTGCCGCGCATCATCCGGGCCATCATCGAATAATACTGTGGACTCTCCATTCTGGGCTGTACAGCAGGGCTAACCTGTGTCTACCGCATATCTCACTCGTTTTTTCCTGTAGTCAAGTCTCTTTCCCTGCAGGGTGTTTGGAGCCACTTTCTACATCAATATCATCAGACTTCCTTGTTAGTTTGGTGGCATGTTATTCCGGGACATATCAGAGGAGACCCTTCTTGGGAAGTAGGTGCAGGAAGCAGTAATAATACCTTTAAAAAACCTCTTTCTTCTTGTTTCAAGTTAATGTTTTTTAAATTTGATATCTATATTTTCCCACTGTGACTGGTTTTGGGTTGTGGGATTTTAAGGAAATTCTCAAAATACAAAGTTAATTATTTACTGAGTGCCAATGAGAGAGGGATACAGAAGGAGAAATGTCGTGGTCGTTGCCCAAAAGGAGCTTTTGTGTAGTTAGGAAGTAAAGAAGGCACACACAGGACCATTAGTGAACAAAGCTCTACGACATGAGCTAATCGTTTGGAATCAACGAGTGCCTCAGTCAAACCACGAAACCAACCAGTGTGGATCGGAACTCCACCGAAAACAGGAACATGGCTGGGTCCCAAAAGTGTAGATGTGAGTATCTTTGTTGTTTCCCACCCAACACCCCCTCCTTCTTCTTATAATAATAATTCTCTGATTTTGCTCTGAGGGAACTAACTGCTCCTTTACCACTTTCAGCCCATGTGTTTCAGGTGATTTCTACTCCACTCTTGGCTCCATGGGCATGACATGACCCTAACGCTGAACCATCGGTGAATGCTGCTCCTCTGGCCACAGCTGGTTCAGGGATGAACACAGGACCCAGTTCAGGCTAATCAGAGCTAATAAGATTCAATACAAGGACTTTCTGAATTATCAGAGATGAGGCCTCTTTTTTTAATGGCAGCCGTTGTGCCTTCATAAGGGACAAGCATGCCTGAGAATGGAGCCAACTTAGGCAGGGAAGAGCTGAGAGATGGAGAGAAACTGAATCTGGTGACATCATTTGAGTCGCTGAATTCAGCTGTGTCTGAAACCATATTCTCTGTACATTTTAGTTATGTAAACCAAAACTTTCTCCTTTCTTTTCCTTTTTTAAGGAAGATTAGCCCTGAGCTAACACCCACTACCAATCCTCCTCTTTTTGCTGAGGAAGACTGGCCCTGAGCTAACATCTGTGCCCATCTTCTTCTACTTTATATGTGGGACACCTGCCAAAGCGTGGCTTGATAAGCAGTGCATAGGTCTGCACCCAGGATGCAAACTGGTAAACCCCGGGCCACCAAAGCAGAATGCGTGAACTTACCGGCTGCACCACCAGGCTGGCCCCAATACTTTCTCTCTTTTACTTAAAACATTTGGCTTGGGTTTCTGTCACTTGCAATGAAAAGAGACCCAACTTGCGCAACAGGACCGGGAGAGGCAGAAGGACAAAAGCAATCCAGTAAGAGGAAGGGCATGAGGGAGGGTAGAGAGGCGCAGGGATTACGCCATTCCGGAACAATGGTGGGGAGGCTTTCAGCCTTGGGACAGAGGCTGGTGCTAGGAAATGACTGTGGACATTTAAAGAGGGTCAGTTCGTAACGAGTCTGGGGAGTCAGGCACAGACCTTCAGAGTCAGCGTGAAGACAGTGGGAGCTGCAGTAGGTTTGGATATGATGTTGTACATCTCTACTTTTGGTTGACGTAATTTCTTTTTCAGCATTCCTGGGAATGCCTAAAATATGGAATAGACACTCATCATAGATTTGTACTAATCAATATAAGTATGATAAATCAAATTAATTAGAGTTCAAACTAGTTAAACACTGAAACAGACAAGGCCACTTGATTTCCTTGGACTCACTTGTTTATCTTGTATGGGTGACAGACCTAGTTTATGATATATAAATCCATAAGTTAGCTTTCCGTGGGGGTTTCTTAATACTAAGGCATGATGTTTCACTCTTACTCTTTGAGCTGTTTTGTTCTTCAAATTCAGGGTCCAGAAGCTTCACTGTGACTGCCGGCAATGACATGGCATTTTGAGGAGGCTCTCTTTGCTTACGTTGACTCCTGTGGATCACGTGCACGTAAGAGTGTTTTCTGACTCTTCCATTGACCATACTTTCCCTCTATGCTCCCTGGATGTCTCCCACCCTGCCGGCTTGCCTCTAATAGATGTGTTGAGGTGATAGACTTGTCACTGGCCACTGGTGGTCAGACAGGAGTAAGCAACATCTTGGGCCTCTCCTGAGTATTTTCACCCTGGCTTAGTCCCAGCCATGGTCAATCCTTCGAGTTCCTCACCTCTTCCTAGAAAACCTCGGCTAGATCTCAGAGGCCTCAGATTTACTTTATAGCTCCTTGGCATAGACTTGGTCCCAGATCTGGTCAGAGATTTACACCAGCCCTGCTGACCTGCGTTGAAGGAAAATAGAGGTTCAGCATTGCTGTGCCTCCAGGGTATTACTGGACAGACCATTGAAAGGGTGAGATGTTGGTCTTACCTTCGTCGCTAAGATACTTGTTAGAAGGCCAGTCTGGAGTTCAGATTAGATTCCCCAAAGTGAAGTTAATGCTTATGTCTGCTTCAATACAGGGCCAGTTAATTACCATCCAGCAAAATGGCGTGGGCTTACACCAGGCCTTTCCAAGAAGGAGCTAATCAAGGGGAGGACAGGTGGGGGGGAGAAGGCGAGCTACGGAGTGGGCTCTCGTCCCCTTGATTTACAGAAGGAGTGCGACGGCAGGGCCTCTTGCTGCGTGGGACTCTCTCCCCATAAGAGAAGCACTCAGCTGAGGTCTGAGATATGAAAGACACAGCTGGCATCACACATTCCCATGCTGTGGCCCCACCCATTCTGGAGCTCCGGGAGTCTCCTCGTAAGTACTTCAGCTCCCTGCTTCTGAGGAACACAGGTTCCTTTACCCTTCTCATGAGCAAGCTCTTGGTCCAGGCTCTTTCTGCACCAAGAGCTCAATACCACAGCAATCAGTCTTACGCTGGTGACATCTCTTTCTCTCTCTCTGGGATTTAACTGAGTGGAGTGGCTGGTATCACTTTCGAAGAAACACTGGGATCACCTGGCCTAGCTTTAAGGGAGATGTGATCTGGCTCCCAGCCTCAGCCAGGCTTCAACTCATTTCTCTTTTTCTTTCTTCTTCTCGGAGACTTTACACACTAATCTGACTTCTTTTCACTACAAAGCAGTCATTTCTTATACCTGTCTCTTAGGAAGTGGATCTTTTTTTTTTGTCTTAGATCAGTGTTTCTAAAACAGCATCAGCGCTCCCAGAAATACCTGGGCAGTGAATAAACAAGCACCCTCCCAGCCCCCAGCCCCACAGGCATTGATTCAGAAGAGCTAGGACGAGGCACTCCGGGTGACTGTCATCACACTGTGCAGCATCTGAAAACCTATGCCTTCGAGGGACTTAGTACTTTGCTTGGCTCCATTTTGTCTTCAAACAGGTGAATTAAGCTCTTGAAAGGTTTTACGGAGATGGCGAAGCAGCTGAGAAGCAGAGGCTGGCTTGACGTGCGGCTGTGGGGTGAGATGAGCGATACTCCTTGGTCGGCCTGGCTCATCTTACTCGTCATTTCCTGCAGGAGAACAGCTTGAGTGGCTCTCTGCAATATGTCACCTAGAAGCAGGAAGCCATTTCGAACCCACGTGTTCCCAGCACTGAGTCATCTCTAAATGTCCTGAGCTTTCCAATGACCTTGCTGACAGAGCAAGTCAAAGTCGGGAAGCAGGTAAGCAACCTGCTTTGCTGTGCTGGCGAACATCTGTATTTTGATTTGACCTGTTCAATAGAGTGTAGTTAACTATTCAAACTCCATTTCACTCACTGGGACTTCGAAGTTGCTTTTGGAGTGGTATGGAGATGTTTGGAGATTTTTTCTTGCCTTGAGCTTTGTTTGGGGTTGGTTTTAATAAAAGACTTCAGGGGACAGCTATTCCAGAGGGAAATCTGTGTTGAGAGAGCTGAGTCATACTTGCTTAAAATGAATTCCCTTCAGGGATTGGATTTAAAATGTGACCATTTACTTAAAGACCATGTCTACTGCTTAACTTCACAAGGAGTTGCATCTCATGTAAAACCGTCAGATGCAAAAGGTATGTTTTGGAATGTGAAAAACTAGCACTCGCTGACTAATGTGGCTCCTTCAGGAAGGATTAGTGCCGGGCACACAGTAGGTGCGCATAAATGATCATTGCTGAGGGAGGAGTGGGATTTCAAGGATGAATTGAGATTCTACTGACTGAGGAACAGCTTTGTGTTTAGTGAGAACAGTAAAAATGTCCTCTTTATCTGCTGATGTTTATGAGTGAAATATTTCCCGATGGCCCTTAATCGGTAAGTAACGGGTGTTTATAAGCTGACTCACTTTAAGCACTTTATGTTTTCCTTTGCTTTAGCAATTGAAGATAATAAAAAGCATTGTTGCCTGGACAGCAGCTGTGGTTTTATTCCCAGAAAGGATGGCTCTGCTGAGCTCACTATCTTTCACAGTATCAGCTGGTGCTGTTCATGCGCGGCAAACACAAGCAATTCCTCTTTCAATGAGGTGGAAAGTGTTACATGTTTGACGATGAACGTTTAAACTTGTTGATTAGGCAAATTAAGCTGTCTGACTGCTTTCTGACTGTTCTGTACGGGCGGCTGATTTTCCAAAGGCTAATTTTCAACAGAGATTCTTGAAGCTGCTACAACCCTTCCATTAAAAAACCCAAAAAACCCCCTGTAATTTAAAGAAAATGATGCCTACGGGAGTGGATTATTTGGGGTTTTAGGAAGTTGAAATGACAGCCTTGTTAACTGTAGCTGTCTTTCTACAAAACTTTAAATTGAAGTTTCAACATGGGGAAGGCTTTGAATGAGACATTGATATTTTCTACCCATTTTTTAAAAGAATACACTTGTGAGAGGAAGTGGAGCTTAATACACTATTATTTTAGCTAAGTAAGACAAGTGCACACTGTCCCTGAGAGGGGCTGGGAGGTCTCCAGGAGGTCCTGAGTGGAGTCTCCAGGAATTGTGGGCAAATGCCCCAGAGTCGGGTATGAGGAAGTCAGTGTCAGGTGCTTCTGTCTTTCTAAGCGCCTCTGGGGACAACTTGACCTACAAATACCCGTTCTCCTCCTTCCCTGATCTTACTGAGGCTGCACGAACGAGGTGCTGCCACATCATCATCATGCTGCAAACCAGCTGTGCACCAAGGGGAGCAAAATAGGCCTTAGAAAGAGGCCATTTGAGCAAGGTGTTCTTCATTGTCAACTGAGGGGAGAAAACTGTACAATGTAAAGAAGTGCCCAGGGCAGGGATGGCACATGCTCTTTCAGGCGAAGTCTATTTCTTCACAAGAAATGAGGTCTAAGCTATGTTTATGGAAGTGTACATTTATCATGCAGATGAGAAACGGTCTTCATGGTAAAGAGCAATATTGCCTTCAGAGAAGCACTTTAGGGAAAACCATTCTCGTCCCACTTTATCCCTTCCTCTCTGTCCCCCACTTCCCTGCACCCATCAGACCAGAGCAAATATCCCTCCTCAGCCTCGTTTAGTGCATAATAGAGTTTTCTTTTGGATGCCAGCCACACGCAAGAGGTAGAAAGCTGAAAACTCGAGACCATAGTGTGCCCCTCTCCTTGTGGAAATCTGGTCGAGAAAAAAAAGACGATACACTGAAGTTGTGAAAATTTCAAAACACAAGACAGGACCTAGAATCTTTAATACATAATTTAACTGTCTCTGGTAGGTTTTTAATTGAAATATATGTTAATTTTGGAGTAATTTGTATTTCTATAATATTGTTTTTCCTATCGAAGAACATAGCACACATCTTTCCACTTCTTCATATCCTATTTTGTGTCTTTCAAAAGGATTTAAAATTTTCTTCATATAGAATTCTTGCTAAATTTACTCCTAGGTTTTTTATTGTTTTCTTTTTTTGTGAGGATTGGCCCTGAGCTAACATCTGTTGCCAATCTTCCTCTTTTTGCTTGAGGAAGATTGTGGCTGAGCTAGCATCTGGGGCAGTCTTCCTCTATTTTGTATGTGGGATGCTGCCACAGCATGGCTTGATGAGCAGTGTGTAGGTCCATGCCTGGGATCTGAACAGTCATCTCTGGGTCGCTGAAGCAGAGCACATGAAGTTAACCACTGCACCCCCGGACCAGCCCCACTTCTAGGTATTTTTTCTCTTTATTGTCATTAACAATAGAAGTTCCTTCTCATTTCCATTTCTCAATGATTATTGCTAAACAGGGAAAAATGTTTGATTTTAAAAGATTATCCTGCACTTAACCACCTTATTAATTCATATAAATTTTCTCTTGGTTTTTTTATACAGTCTTGTCAGTAAAGGGATTAACCTTATTTTTCCAACGATTTTTACATAGTATTTAATTTTTCTAAAATTTGTGTGGCATTTGCTAGCATCTTCAAAACAGCGAATAATAATTGTGATAGCCATCATCTCTGTCTAGTTCTTGGTATTGAGGAAAATGGCTTTATTTTTTCATTATTTATAATGATATCTGCTATTGATTTTTGATAAATAACTTTTATTACATTTAAGTACTTGCCATTTTACTTAATATCTCTATTAGAAATACTGGGCTAACTTTGAGTCTTTTTTCCCTGCATTTATTGATATTGCATGGTGTTTCTCCTGTAGTTTTTTGATATACTTTGTTATGTCAATAGATTTTCAAATGTTGGACCTCCCATCTCTTCCTGGAATAAGTTCTATTTGATCATAATATATTATTATTTTCATGCATTGATGGATCCTACTCCACAATATTTTATTTAGAAGATTACATAAAATGAGTCTAAAATAAGTATTTCTAAATGATCTAGGTTAGAACCTCTTTGGCAGCTTTATACGTAAACATGTAAATATTTGAAGTTGTGCCTGCAACGGCTTTCCTTCGCACAGCCACTGGTGCGACCTTGTCCATTCCTCAAGGCTCACCCAGTGCTGTCTCATCTGTGAAACCTTCCTTTGTCTTGGCCCTACTACATGAAAACACTTCTTATGCCAAATATTCTTGACATGTTGTAACATCAAAGCATAATTTTCAAACATTTAACATGACACTTATATAAGTACATAGTGAGCGCTTGTCAAAGATTTATTTAACTCGTTAATGAGGGGACCACAGTATGAAAAACTGGTTCAAAAAATTCTCTGATGAACAGAGAATTCTATAATTTTTGGGGGATGGCATGCTAAAATAAGTTGTCTAAGTTAGAGACAAAACTGGTCAGTGTCCTAAAGGGCAATAAAGTCTTACTATTTGGGGTTATTTTTTTCTACTGAACAGAAATCATTTGCATCTCTGCTGGACAAAACTCTATAGGTTTTTACATAACCTCATAGAATCAATATTAAATAGCAAGTCAAAGAAAGGTACAGTCTCCCAGAGAAATAAATAATCCTTGGGTGGGCCTGTTAGATGATGTTCACATACGACATTGAAAGGAGAAAGCCAAATGCCATATGATTTCACTCATATGTGGAAGATAAACAACAAACAAACACATAGACACAGAGAACAGATTGGTAGTTACAAGAGGGGAGGAGGGTCGTGGGGGGGCACAAGAGGTAAAAGGGCACATGTGTATGGTGATGGATGGCAGTTAGAGTTTGGGTGGTGAACATGATGTAGTCTACACAGAAATCAAAATATAATGATGTACACCTGAAATTTATATAATGTTATAAACCAATGTTACCTCAATTAAAAAAAATTTATGAAACAAACAAAAAGAATATGCAGACTTCCTTTTTGGATACTTTTTCCTTAACAGTAGTAAATAGCACAAAAGGACAATCTACTTTATATTTCAATTATTTGCATGTCTGACCTATGTCAGCTTGGGGTAGAGGAAAGCACATGGATTTTGAATATGTCACACAATCTAAGGCTTGAATCTTGACTTTGTAAACCCAACCCTTACCAGGCATCGTTTGTGCTGTTGGAGAACGGGTTTGGGAAGCTTGGAGGCATAATAAAAATAGATTTAGGGCTTGGAAGCATCAGGAGAAAGCACACGTGGCACATCTCTGGCATTCTCATAGTAACATGGTGGCAACTCTCATGGTAAAAACTCAGTATGACCACATTTCACCAGCCTGAGGATACAAACAGGGTCACAAGGATGCCAGGAAGCCACAGTTCCTGTTTTTGCCTTTAATTGCATAGGTAGCACTTTCCATATCCTTGCAAAGGGACCCTTTCCCCTAATATTTCTGGGTTTCCTCCAAAGGGGTGCCCATTTGACCACAATCAATATGACAGGCACAGTCGTCCCAACATATTCTCCTTCTGGGCCTTGGGCTTCTCTTGCTCCTGATGCCCTTTGAAGCTCCCCATGGCAATGGAGAATGCTGGAGAATGGAGAAACCAAGGGGGCTTTCTTCTGATGCGCCCAGAGCCAATAAGCTGTCTTTTCTACCACTTCCAGCTGCCTATTCCCTTTCCGCCTATAACTGGGTATCTTAACAGGACGGCTCCTTCTGAGAAATAGAGTTTGGAGACACTTTGTTTACTCAAGGACAGTGTACTTGGATTCACGTGTGTGAGCTCTTGCTTTAGGGTAAAGGAGATTTTAAACAGCTATTACTCAGTTGTTATTTGAGTGCTAATTGGTACCAGCTGCTATGGATAATGATACAAAGGAACATTCCTGACCCTTAAGAAGCTGGTTCCAACTATCTAGTTTAAGTAGGATAAACATACCAAAGGGTCAAGTAATTTTGTAAAAATTAAGAAATTGAGTGAAACGCTATAGGATGTGAACCCAGCCCATGGCATTTGCTGTTAGGCTCTCAGTGGCAATGCGGGGTCACTGTCCTACATTGTTAGAGACAACAGTGAAATTGAAGGAAGTTTTTTCTCCAGAGAGAGCTCGAGTAGGGTTTATAGACTTAGCATGAAGATGGTTTTGTGTTTAAATATGAAATGTCTAGGAATTCATGCTGAAATCTTCCTGCCTCCCTGGCAAGATGTTTTTGATTTTTGTTTTTTTTTGCCTGGCAAACATATTGACTTGGAAAAACAATTCAAGAGCTCTTGTCGTGCCAACATGAATGTGTGTCGTGTACCATGTGTCTTGTCTGATCTTGTAAATCCTTCACTCCTGTCTTCGAAACACAAACATGCAGTTTCTTTAGCTAATTAGTCACTGCATTGCACTCTTTCATTAAAAAGAACAGTGGATTTACAACTATAAAGATTAAGCATGAAGTTATGGGGAGGCAAAGATGTTGAAGTATAAGAGGTTTTCAGTGTGCAGGAGGACAAAAAGTTGTAGCTTTTGAAGTAAGTACTAACCAGAAACTACATCCGTCCTGAATGAAGGCGTTTCTTTGCTTTCAGAATTATTGAGTAGGACTGTTCAGGTTAGAAGACTTATCTTTGATGAGAAAGCAAATCGCCATTATTTTTTAAAAGTCTTTCTATGACACAGATTTGTTGCTGAGTCATGTCACATCCCCTTTGTTTTATGATGAATGCTGTCTAACTGGGAAACTGAAAAAACAAAGAGGGCCTGGGCTTCCCTTCAGGTGAATTGAGTTAGGACCTCTGGGGCAGGTGCTGCTCTTCCTGTATCAGTATGTTTTAAAAATCCCTCCAGAGCGAGCCCTGAGGATCTAGTGGTTGAAGTTCAGCTCACTCAGCTTTGGTGGCCTGGGTTCGGTTCCCAGGTGTGGAATCACACTGCTCATCTGTCAGTAGCCATGCTGTGGTGGTGGCTCACATAGAAGAGCCAGAAGGACTTACAACTAGAATATACAACTATGTCCTGGGGCTTTGTGGGCAGGAGTGGAGACGGGGTAGGAAAGAGAGAGAGGAAGACTGGCAACAGATGTTAGCTTAGAGTGAATCTTTCTCAGCAAAAAAACCAAATCCCTCCAGGTGATTTCAATGGGCAGCTAGGGTAGAGAATCTTGGCCCTATCCCAGCTACACCACGAGATGTGGTTATGTTTACCTGGTTGTCTTGGAATTAATTGGAGTGTTGTGTTGGCATCTCTTTATCGCAGCATCTAAAGCTTGTATAACCCAGACACTAGGCCCTTATCATAGGTGGGGGCGGGGAGTCAAAGTAACAACACATCTGGCTGGGTCCACCTGCAGAATTCTAACGAATGTTCAGTCCTTCACTTTGAGTGGTGGATTCTGAAATGGTTGGATTCTACCTGGTGATAGAGAATAGGTCTGGTTTCCTCGTCCCTGAACCTCATTCATGGGAATGCCTCCTAGTGGGCATTTGTTTGTCGTAACTTCTGTTGTATAGAAAAATTTCTGTGGTCAAATATGTCTTTCTTTATGTATGTGATTTTTACCTTTTTATTATACCTGAGCTTCTTCTGCCCCAAGATAATATTGACCTATGATTTCCAGTGGTACTTCTGATCATTTTTTTCATCTATATCTTAAATCCATATGAAAAGTATTTGAAGTAGTCTTCTATTTTCTTCCTGAAAAGTTGGCCAATGTACCACTGTCATTTACTGACATCTTTACCAATTTTCCATTGATTTGAAATGACACTGGCCATATTTCTTTGTTTATAGTTGAATCTTTCTTCTAGGCTTTCTCCTCTATATCTTTGATCTTTTATTGTTCCAAAATTGTGTTGTTTCTGACTTTGAAAAAAATGTCTTTAGTGTTTAATGATTAAATAAGATGTTGGCATGGAAAGTCTGAGAAGATCTTTATCAGAAGAAGGTATTTGTTTTCTTAATTTTTAAGAATTGTTAAAATCTGTAACGGTTTTATGAATTTTATAATGATCATATAGTTTTTCCAACATATGTGATGAATTATATTAATAATGCCTGATATGAAACCATCCTTGCATTTTTGGCATAAAGCTATGTCATCATGGATCAATCTTCTAACATAGGGCTGGATTTTATTTTTCTGAAATAGTTTGCATTATAATGGAATTTAAAAAAATTATTTGACAGAACCCAGCAATTACTAATATTGGCAATTTGTATAGAAAATGAGTTTCAAGGTATAAGGAGTAAATGGGTATAAGGGAGCAGAGGCAGTCAGTCTTAAAAAGAAAAGTGAGGAATAAAAATGAATTTCCAGTTTAATCCTTCTCAAGAGTTATAAGTTTAACCTGTATGTTGAAGGAGCAACACATTTAAGGTGTAATCAAGAGTACTTTTATTCATGTGCCATCCCTTATTTAAATGCATTCTGTGAGGATAGTTTTCCCTTTACCTTTGGCTCAAATCTCTGGCTCAGACATGAAGTCTACTCTTACTCAAAGAGTCTCATTTCAGTGAACACAGTATTGAGAATCGTGAAATAGTGAAAACTAGGTTAAAATTCCTCCTCTGTGTCAGCTCCGGCCTTCAGTTGGAGCGGTGGATCTGGCTGGACTGTTGGTTTTTCCCTCTTCACCCTGCGGCTTCTTTTCCTCTCCCCTCTTTTTAGCCGAGGCTCCTTATCCCTCCAAGTTTGAAATATGGAGACTGGAGAACAGGGCAAGGAGCAGGAAAGGTGTTACTTGCCTGGCCCCAATTTATGAAGACCTTGGCTTCTTCAAGCCTCTCATGGGGGCTTGGGGCTTCCCCGCTGAACACTAACAACATCTCATCTGTTGTTCAGTAACGAATACATTTTCTCCAGCCGGGTACTTAACATTCCCCCTTCCATCTTTCAAGTCTCTCAGGACAACTTTAGCCTTTTTGGGCTGGGGTCCTCACCCCTCCAGGCAGCCCTCTTGGGTGAGTTCTAACATCTGACCATCTCTAGCCCAGGATAAGTGCTACGTTGGGATTGCAGACTGTTGTGGACCGAAAAAGTCCCCACCCCCCAAATTCACATGTTGAAACCTTAGTCCCCAGTGTGATGGTATCAGGAGGTGTGGCCTTTGGAGGTGACTAGGTTTAGATGAGGTCGTGAGGTTGAACTCCCGTGATGGGATCAGTGCCTTTATAAGAAGGGACACCGGAGAGCTTCCTTCCTTTTCCTGTCTCCGCCACGTGAGGACATAGTGAGAAGGCACCACCTACAAGCCAGGAGGAGGGATCTACTGGAACTTGACCATTCCATCGTCTTGACCTTGGGCCTCCCAGCCTCCAGAACTGTGAGACATCAGTGTCTGTTGTCTAAGCCACCAGTTTGTGGCATTTGTTATAGCAGCCCGAGCTGATGAAGACACAGCCTGTTTAAATGCAGCTGTCATGCCCGCTCTTTCTTTAGAGCAGGGGCTCCAGCCGCAGCCTCTCCCTTTCAGTCTGGTGACTGACACTTATCTGGGAACTCTACTGTGTGTCCCCAAACCCAAGGGATACATATCAAGCCCACCAGGTGATCTTCTTGAAGACCCTCGCAGGAGGTTTGAGGAGAGTTAAGGACCCACTTCCCTAGGCTCCTAATCCACCATCAGTTCTCTCTAGAGTTTTCTCTCCATTTAGCTTCCTATTCTTCTAAAAGGCTGGAGGTGTTGGGTAAGCCAAGGGTTGCAAAACTGGCTCAGCAGCCTCTTTCAGAAGCCCTGCACAGCCGAGCCCACAGCTGGGCTGTGACAGTAGCAGGTGCCTATCTCCCCGAGGTCTCAGCCTAAACAGACACAGGAGTCCTATTTTCATATCCTGTTACACAAGAGAATATTTGTCTCATTACTTTGAATTAGGTATTTGAGTAAAGACAGCCTAGAGAAAAGAGAAAGAAAGGGCCATTCAGGAACAGTTAGGGATCCAGCTTTGAAACTCTGGAGTAATTCAGTATCATCTTATCTGGACCACATCAAAATCGGACGGTTTTAGCCTGCACTGGATCTTTCTCTTTCTATTTACCAGCCACGGACTCCTCATTCCCTCTATTAGTCTTTGCCTGACATTTTTTGAAAATCCCTCTATTAAAATTCATGTCTCCTTTTTCATCTTCCTCCTGGTGAGTCTTCTGCTTCCTGAGGTAGCTCCTTTTACCTATTTCTTAAATCTGGGTTTTGAAAGTGTTTTCCAGAATACTATTCCGGAGAGAGAAGCCACAAAAACAATGATATGTAATTCCATGTACTTGGTAAACTCTGCACACATGCCAGATCCGTCTTTTGGTGATTGAAAATGCGTACAGCATACCAGAGGGTTGAGAAGTCCTGCCCTAAAGAAATTGGTTTAACTTTTTAAAGCCAAGCGCTTCTCCACCTTATTTGACTATAGACTGATAATGTCACTCTCGTTCCTCTCGTAGGACTTGTGTTCTCCACAGGACGTACCTGGGAAATACTGATTTCTACCACACCACTTTGCCATCGAGCCCTTGGTAGGACGTTGTCTTGGTTGTGTGTGACGTCAAAGGGAACTCAGGGAAGAGTGAGTGGCTATTGCCTTCTTGTGAATTTATCCCGTTTGGATCTCTGAGCTTTCTCTCAAATCGTACCCTGTTGATCTTTGCTTGTGAATTCCCTTTCATAATTTCCATTTTAGAGTTTCATTAATCATAGAAATTTCCCATATTTCCAATTGCATTACTTATTTCCTCAGAATGATAATTTCCCCAGTTTTTCCTTTATTCAGTATCTTATTAGTCATCCTCTTAGGAAAACATTTATTTCTTTTCTTCTTCTTCTTTTTTTTTTTGCTGAGGAAGATTCACCCTGAGGTAACATCTATTGCCAATCTTCCTCTTTTTTTTTTTTAATGTGAGCCACCACCACAGCATGGCCACTATGGACAAGTGGTGCGGTTTGGCACCTGGGAACCGAACGTGGGCTGCTGATGTGGATAGTACCAAACTTTAACCACTAGGCCATCAGGGCTGGCCCTAGAAAAACATTTTTAATCATGTTTTTAGTAGACAAGTAGTATATATTTATTTTAGAAAAATTAGAAAATACACATAAGCAAAAGAGAAAATGATCACCCATAATCCCATCTGCCCTAGAGATAACTGTTCACTTTTGGGATAAATGTTTCTAGATTATTTTCTCTGTGTGCACAGAGGTCCACTCTGTACATACTATTTTTACGTATGGATATATATCTCTTCATACGTGTCAAATATACTTCTATAAGACTTTTGTCATGGCATCACATTCTATTAGATTCTGTAATTTAATTGATTTCCTATATAGGTATTGTGGATGCCATTCCAATCTTTCACAATTATTCGCAAGTCTGGTGAAGATTTTTTTTGCCTAAATCCTCGCAAACATCTTTGATTATTTCCTTAGGTTCCAGCAATTGGAATTGATTAATGGACATTTAGGTAAAGAGAATGCACAAAACTCTGAGTCTAGCTGTGTGTTCCTAAAATATCCTTTGCAGAAGGCACATCAATTCACTATCCTATTTAAATAATATTAACATATTTAAAACATTTTTGTTTTAATACATGTCAGATATTGTCAACAGTGTTATCTTTCTCAGGTTGTTAGCTCTTGTGTAAAGGATGGTGTGATAGAGGGAACATGGAATTCCACAGATTTAGGATAAAATCGGTCTGTGTGACTTAAGATAATTTATTTAACCTCTCCAAGCCTCAGTTTCTTTGTCAGTAAAATTGGGATAAAAGTTTCACATCAGGTTAGCTGTACCTAAACAATAGACAGCCAATTATTTCTCCAGCAAAAATTGTAACCACGGACCCTCTAGGATCGGTTCAAACTGACCCCATCTTATCAACAGAAGGTTCTTCAAGGGCAAGCCAAAAATTTGTGAGTCTCATAGCCAGACCATGCACAGAGGAGAAAATCTTGACTTGAAATGACCATGGAACCAAAGATTCTCCTCCCTACAGAACCAAAAGACCAAGACCCAGCTGGAACTTGAAAGTCAGGACCTTATCGGAAGGGAGGGGTCTGTTGTCCAGGAAAATCTTGTGTTAAAGCCTCTTCCACACCTTATCATAAATATTTAAAACCTGACATAAATGTTTAAAGCCTGCCAGTTGAAACCTGCCCTGCCAGCATTTCCACGTACCAGCCCATTCTCCCTAACCTCTTAAATTTTGCCCCAAATCCTAAATCGAGGAGACAGATCCAAGAGCCTTCTGCCTCCTGTCTCCTTGCAGATTGGCCTCACAATAACGTGTTTTCTTTCCCAAAAGCTGATGCCACAATACTTGGCTCTTTATGTGCATCGGACAAGAGAACCCCAAATTTGTGCAGTAACAAAATGGGCAATTCAGCAAAGAATTGCAGTTCAGGGTCTGCAGCCATGGCAAGCTGAGTGCAAGCCCCCCGCAGCAAGGGAGAAGAGACGTTTATGGAGGGGAGAGGAGGTTGGGAGGGCTGTTGCAAACAAAGGGTTGGAAGTGTAGTGGCTTTTCACTGGCTGGGTTGTGACAGTCTCTCGTCGGCTGAGCTTCTTGCCCGTGAAGAAGAGGATGTCTTCCTTCTCCCTTCAGGGCTCTGCTCTCAGTGTAGGGCATGAAAGCTCCCCCTTTCCACCTCCTGACTGCATTTTAACGAAGTTTCTGTTTATTAGTTTCCACAGGGTACTGGGGGATTATATTTTGCACACAGAAAATGTCCAATTAAATACCTTATACATACACATAGATCACTTACGTAATGCCTTTATATTCTAATTGTATGCCATATTTTCTCCCATTTAATGATCAAAACCCTAGGGAGAATCATTGTTTCCACTTTACTCAGACATGAAGAGGACAGGCACTCACCAAGTGCTTTCACTGTCAGAGACACGCAAAACCTTGCTCAACAGGAAGAACTCTAGTGTGAGAAATATTGGTTTAGTCCCAGGAGTAAATGACAAGAGAGCTGACGTCTGGATTCTGTTGCCTCCTGTGATGTTAAGATATAATAGGAAATATATATTTGGTCTTTGTCCCTGGTTCCTAGTACGGATCTTCTAAGACTCTTCCTTCCTGAGTGGTGGGGGTGAGAGGACCACTTCTTGTTATTCATAATAAGCCTTTCACCATACCTTACTTCATGCTAATGAAGTGACTCTTCCAGGTTGGCGGCTGGCTGCCAGAGGAACCAGCCATGTGATCAGAGGGTTGTAACTTTCAGCCCCACCCCCTGACCTCGGGAAAGGGGAGAGGGTCTGGGGATCAAGCTAATAACCAATAGCCAGTGATTTAATCAATCATGCCTATGCAATGGAACCTCCAGAAAAACCCTAAACAAAGAGACAGCTTCTGAGTGAATATATTGAGTTGCTGGGAGGATGGTATGCCTGGAGAGGCCATGGAAGCTCTGTACTGCTCACCCCCATACCTTGCCCTATGCCTCTCTTCTCTCTGGCTGTTCCTGAGTTATCTCCTTTATAATAAACTGATAGTAGTAAGTAAAGTGTTTTCCTGAGTACTGTGAACTATTCTAGCAATTATTGAACACAAGGAAGGGGTTGTGGGAACCCCTGATTTGTAGTCAGTCGGTCAGAAGTAGGGGTGGGGCAGACTTGTGACTGAGGTCTGAAGTGGAGGGCGGTCTTGTGGGACTGAGCCCGTAACCTGTGGGGTCTGAGCTAACTGGGTAGTTTGTGTCAGAATTGAAATAAACTGTATTTGGTGTCCACAGAGAATTGGAGAATTGCTTGCTGTGGAAAACTCACACATTTGGTGTCAGAAGTGTTGGGAGTAGAGGAATAGTTTTTCTCTTGCCTTCCATCTGGCTCCAAGCCTGATGTGCTACGTGGTTCAGTTAGGCCTTGGTCACAGGGTGAGTGTGTAAATAGAATAAATTACCAGAATAAATCAATGAATGACTGAATAGACTCTATGAAATGCCTCTTGAAGGAAGTAAAGAGAAGATAGATGAGAATTGCACTGCACAATGTGCAGTAAGCCATGAGCAAATACAGACTAAAAATATAAAAAGATTATATTAGATAACAGATTTATAACAAGAAATTGAGTCATCCCAAAGTGTTACACAGTGTTATACCTTCATAGATACTGTGCCTTTCTACCAATTTCCAGAGAAAGAATGAAGAGTCTGACCAGGATGAGAATCATCATGTATACTGGCATTGGGGAACCTTGGCTGTGACCTGGATCCCTTTAGACAAGGTCTAGATCCAGCCCCTAAAAGAGCTGTAGGGTCATTTGGAAGACAGGAGAATTCTAATCAAGTAAGAACTCATCACTCACTCATCAATAAATTGGGTAAGTTTTTGTATTTGTGGAGCCATTTTGTTATATGTTCCATGGTATCTGAGATTCTCCTTGACAGGACAACATTAGGGATGCCTGGTGGATCAGTGCAAAATCTAACATTACTGTAAGCCATTTGTTTTTATTGTGGTGAAACGTATATAACATAAAATTTACCATTCCAACCATCTTAAGTGTAGGATTCAGTGACATTAAGTGCATTCATGTTGCTGTGCAACCATCACCAGCATCCATGTCCAGAACCTTTTCATCATCCTAAACTGAAACTCTGTACCCATTAAGCAATAACTGCCCAATCTCCCTCTCCTCAGTCCCTGGTAACCATGATTCTACTCTCTGTCTCTATGAATTTGACTGCTCTATGTAGCTCGTATAAGTGGACTCATACAATATTTGTCCTTTTGTGCCCAACTTATGTCACTTAGCATAATGTCTTCAAGGTTTATGCATGTTGTAGTGATATCGAACCTGAGGTAAGTTTGCTCACCCGTTGCACAGCAAGCCAATCTCTGACACTGGGTGTAATGGAAGAAAGTAGGAATTTTATTATTGCACAGCACTGAGCAAGGAGAAAGGGCAGCTAACGCTGAAATCCCAAACTCCCCAAAAAGCTAAAAGGAGGGGTTTTTATTTGGGGTTTTAGGGAGGGGAGGGGGAGCATCTGGCCTTGCTGGTCAGAGCTTTCCCACCAGCCTGTCTTTGGTCTTGAGACTACTTGCAGAGAGGAGGGAGCCCGTGACCTTGCTGGTCAGCAGCTTCCCCACCAGCCTGTGTCTCTTTGCCGGGAGGAGATAATGAATACAGGTGCTTGTCCTTGGTGGTGTCCATCTCCATGGAGGATAGTGGATTCTGAAGCCAGGAAGCCAGGGAGTAAGCAGGGAAAGAGAGTTTTGGTTTTAGCCCAATATATGCTGAGTTTAATGTAGGAAACTGATATCAGGGTTGGTATCAGTAGCATGTATGAGAATTTCATTCCTTTTTCAGGCTGAATAATTTTCCATTGAATGTATTGATTTATCCATTCATCTGTCCACAGACATTTGGCTTTGTGAATAACGCACTATGAACATGGGTGTACAAAAATCTGATTGAGTCCTTGTGCTATGGACTGAACTATGTCCCCTCCAAATCCATATGTTGAAGCCCTAACCCACAATACGATTGTATTTGGAGATAGGTCTTTAGGAGATAATTAAGGTTAAATGGGGTCATAAAGGCAGGGCCCTGATCTGATAAGATTGTGACTTTATAAAAAGAGGAAGAGAGCCCTGACCCAACCATGTGAGGACACAGCACGCAGGTGGCTGTCTGCAAGCCAGGAGGAGATTCTCACCAGATACCAAACCCTGCTGGACTTTGATCAGGGACGGGGCTCCAGAACCGTGAGAAGATAGACTTCCACTGTTTAAGCCACACAGTCTATGGTATTTTGTTATGGCAGCCTGAGCTGACTAAGACATCCTGCTTTCAATTCTTTTGGTTGTATACTCAGAAGTGGAACTGATAGAGCATATGGTAATTCTGTGTTTAATTTTCTGAGGAATTGCCATACTGTTTTCCATAGTAGCTGCATCCTTTCAGCTTCCCACCAGCAATGCACAAAAAAAGGTTCCAATTTCCTCACGTCTTTGCCAACACTTATTTCTGGTTATTTTGATAATAGTCATCCTGAGGGGTGTGAAGTGGTATTTCATTATGGCTTTGACTTGCATTTCTCTAATGATTAGTGGCCAATTAGTGGCATTGGCCATTAGTATATCTTGGGAGAAATGTCTATTCAAGTCCTTTGCTTATTTTTTAACTGGGTTGTTTTTTCTTTGTTGAGTTGCTGTAAGTCATTTTTAAAAGAGTAATATTGGATAGAAAGTATCTTTTTAAGCAAAACTCCCCATTTTCCATATAATACTGATTTTCTGGAATTTCCTTGCTATGCTTAAATTTCATTTTTTCCTGTTAGAATTTTTTCATTGATTTTTTTTACAATTACTGGGAAACTGAGATTTTTATCTTAGCATCTGTGTTGTGAAATGCTGATGACTGTACTTTCTGGTACGTGGTCTAATTTAGTTGCTAGTTGGGCAACCCATTTTGGCTAATTGGCCAAACCATATCTTAAAAAGCCAACATTTTAGAGGATAAAATTCATATCTTCTGTTTAATTTTTCAAATTATTTAAATAGTGATGTCCTCCAAGATCTTATAATACAGTAAATCTCTGTCTTACCAAATTGGATATGAGAAGAGGCAGCTCATGACCCTCAATGGAGAAATAGCTTATCATCAGGGTGTTTTTTTGTCTAAGAGTAGATGACTTAGACTAAATTTTTTGCCATGATAAGACTGCGTACTGAGCTGTGTATTGTTTCCCAGGGCTGCTGTAAAAAGCTCCACAACCTTGATACCTTAAAGCAGCACAGATTTATTCTCTTACGTTCCTGGAGGCTCAGAAGCCCCCAAGCAGTTTCTGTGAAATCAAGATGTCGCCGGCCACACTCCTCCCGAGGCTCTAGGGAAGAATGTCTTCCCGTGTCTTTTCCAGCTTCAAGGATTGCAGCATTCCTGGCAATCCTTGTTGTGTGGCCTCTTCCTCCATTCTCAAAGCCAGCGGCGCAGCATCTTACTCCAGCTGTCGCATGGCTTTCTTGTTCCCGGTGTGTGAACTTGCCTTCTGCCTAATTTTTATCAGAATACCTGTGATTGCACTGAGGAGACACCTGGATAATCCAGGCCCCTCTCCCATCCTGGGATCCTTAAATTAATCACGTCTGTAAAGCGTCTTTCTTGCCATGTAAGGTAACATTCACAGGTTTCAGGGAGCAGGATATGGATATTCTTTGAGGGAGCTTTTTCTAGCCTACCACAACCTCTATATGGCTTTTGGGAAATTGAAAAAGAAAAAGAAAAAAAGGAAGTTGACAACATCATAGATGTCATTGAATCCTAGTTCCGTAAACAACGTTTAAGTTCAGTACAATTCTCCTGTTTTAATCATGCTATCCGCCTCATTTTTTCTTTTCCCATTTTGTTCTTAACCACTTGCAGTTTGGCTTGTGCTCCATGCTACTGACACAATGCTTTCTGAAGTTTGTCAGTGACTATCGAGCCAAACCCTGGAGCATCTCTCTGGTTTTCATCCTCCTCATTCTCTTTGAAGCATTCAGCATGGACCACTTATGATAAATGAAACTCTCCCTTCTTTAAATGCCTGACACTCACTCACCTCCTGGCTCCCCTTCTTCCATCAAAATCATTTTAAGCTGCCTTCTTCCCTCTTCTTTGCTGTCTTTCACTCTCCTAACCCATGAAATTGAAATTCTTTGAGGTTCTGTGCATGGCCTTCTGGTTTTCTTCCCATAACTCAGAGTCTTTATCCTCTCTGGGGTTTAGCTATGTATTAATGAGACTTGCAAATCTTTACCTTTAAATATGCGTTCTAACGATATGCCTGTGACAGGCATCTATGTCCTGCTCTCTTACAGGTCATGTTCCCACAGGCATCCTGATGTCATCTCCAATCTAGCATTTATAAAAACAAAATTCATCTCTCACTTTTCTCACCAGCTTTTTTCAATTTCCATGCAAGTCAACGACGCCACCATTATGCTAGACATTTTGGTATCTCATTCCTTACAACTAGGCTTTGTTGTATCTCTTTGATTCTAAGTGAAAATAGTTTTTGGTTTTGTTGTTTTTGCCTCAGTAGTCCAGAACAGGACTCCTCGGCGTGGTCCATGGACCCACAGCATCACACCACCTGGAAGCCTGTTAGAAATGCAAACTCTTCATCCCACCCCAGACCTTCTGAATTATGACCTGTACTTTAGCTGTGTTTTCACAAGCTCTCCAGGTGATTCTAATGCACTATGGCGTTCAATAACCACCATTCTACAGTCAAGTCTAGACGGTATCACTCCAGCTTAGATTACTCCAACAGCTTCTGAATAGAGGTCTCCCTGTTTCCAGTGACATATCTTATGGACAATTACTTCCTTATTAAATTCCTATTCTCTTTGTCAATCTTAATTCGTGTCTTATAGCAGGATGTACTTCATGCGTATGAAATACACGGAAACTTGCCTGGAGCACAAGTTTCAGGCGACAAGACGTCTAGGATTAGTTAATGCACTTCCTGGTTTTCATTCCTGTTTTGCGTGGTAGGCTCTGTCAGGTTTTTCCCCCCACCTTTCCTTCTTTGCTTCTTTCAATGTTCCCAGCTCACTGGACTTAGCTCCTTCCATAGGAAACTTCAAACCAGAAGTCTTGCTCCATCTAGGAAAGTTGACGGGAAAGAGGCTAGGAGAGAGGAGAGGCAGAGGGCTGTGGTCCAAAAACTGAATTTGGATTGCAAATGTGAGTAGGAATTTGAGCGCTGACTGCATGGCTGAGGTTTGTCGTGTAGTAGCAATTCTGCTTTTTTTTTTTAGGGAAAAGAATTTAAATAAAATTTCCAAGCCTGTTAAGTTCCTCTTTGCTTTCTTCATGCAGCTAGACTTCGTGGCAGTGGTTTATTTGAGGTAATCTCCTTTCCTATTTTTCAACATTACTTAGGGCCAAGGATTCTAGGAGGAAGTCCTTTTGTTGGATTATTGGCGTTTGGAAAGAAGGAAGAAAGTCTCCGAATAACCTAATTACACACTCAGTATCTGCCCCACCACTCCTGAATATATTGATTTAACTAACATTTAGTATTCCATGAACACCATTAAAAAATTAATTAAAATTTGTCAGTATTGAGACATATGCTGGAAACAGAACACCACGATGCTTAAGAGGGACTCTGTCACGTTGCTCACGGTTTAATGTGGGAGACAGACTGGTAAACAGACCCTTAAAAGATAGCCCACATCAGTGTAATTGGCCCAAGCCCCTCTGCTTTCAGGATGTCAGAGAAGCTCTTAATTCTGCCCCACATGATGAGAAATTCAGCAGTGTAGACTCTGCTCTGAGTGGCACGTCATCTGTTCTGGAAGAACAGAACAGCAGTGGCAGGACAATTTGTGCTATGAAAATGGCAGAGTCAAAGGTCCCTGAGATTGTTTTCAGTTGTAAACCTGATTTACTTATTCTAGGAGAAAAAAAAAATAGTAGCAGGATCTTACCAAATCGTGCCTATTTATTTGCTATGATTAGAAGTTAAATTTGATTGTTTTATCAATATGTCCAAGATAGAGTTGAAATGATAGATCAACGCATTCGTTCATATGATAATTTGAGTCCCTCTGAACCAAGATAAAATTTTTGAAGGAAGTGCTGAGGTGACTTACATCTTTGACGATTTTAGGTTCAAAAGCTATTGAAACTGTAAACTTTCCTAGAGATTTCTTGGTGAATTACACTTATGATTCATCCTTTTTCAGAGAAGAAGCTCGTAAGATAATAAGAGCCAAACAAAATCATTTATTCAGAGGTTCCATCCCTTAATGAATAAGACTATCAATTTTACATTGTCTATTTAACAACCAGTAAGAATTTTGTAGTTTGCCATCTGTATAGTATAAGACCATTGAGAATAATAAACAAAGTCGAATACCCATAATCTAAAGAGAGTGCAAAATGTTCTTTAACTAGTTCAAAACAGATTTTTTCCTCTCTCCCTCCCTCCATCTCTTCCTTCCTTCCTTCCTTCCTTCTTGTTAAACTGGAGGAGCAAGGATTATCCTTTACAAATTTCTGACAAATATAACTTGCTTAAGCATTAGTTTACCTTAAAGATTTCTTGGCCATTTGTAGGAATATATGATATGGAACCAACTTACCTCACATTTTGGCAGTGATGCACTTAATGCAAGTGCGAGGAGTGACACCACATTTTAAAAATTATCTCATGCACATGAATTAGTAGAATGACATTTCCAGTATGTCCCCCATTGATTTTAGTGACTATAAAACAATCACCAACATTTACAAAGGGCCGATGAGTATACAGAACACAATCCTAGGCATGGCGTACATGATTGGAAACAGTCTTTCCCTTAAATTCATAGTGTTCTTGAGAAATCTAAACTGATGTGCAAAACCATGGAGAATATACATTGCTGCCTGGAAATAGAAACAGTAAGTGGGCACTTTACTAAATAAGTAGAAAAAATGAACAAAGTTATCCTCGGTTGTGAAGCCTTGAGAGTAAAGTCCTTTGCTGGTTTGCTCTGCAGAAACTCCACCAGCTCTGTACAGGTTGGTAGAGTTCCAGACTGATGTTTATATGAAGTTGTGTTTATATGACATGGAGAACCATTGGCATGTATCTCTTTGAAGTTTATTATAAGCAGCATAAATCAAATCAAATCTTATAATAAGTTGTGGCAGCTTTCTGCCTCTGCTGGCACATTTGAAAAGCTCCACCTGCCTGTTTTAATACAGAACCTCTGGCAATCAGAGAGTGGTAAGTGGAGTTACATGACATTTTAGGATATCATTTCAACTCTATTTAATCTCATCTTCAGTCCTACTTCATATCAATGGTCTGTCTTGTCACATCCTCTTAGGATTTTTTCAAAGACATTAATCTTTAAAAAAAAGTAGTTTCTGCTAATATAATTTTTTTTAAAGATTTCATTTTTTCCTTTTTCTCCCCAAAGCCCCCCAGTACATAGTTGTATATTCTTTGTTGTGGGCCCTTCTAGTTGTGGCATGTGGGACGGCGCCTCAGCGTGGTTTGATGAGAAGTGCCATGTCCGCGCCCAGGATTCGAACCAACGAAACACTGGGCCGCCTGCAGTGGAGCGAGTGAACTTAACCACTCAGCCACGGGGCCAGCCCCCTAATATAGTGTTTTATAACCTCTCTTAACCTTTGTCCTACTGTGATAAATCTTGTGTCTTTCTTTAATGTTATTTGAAATTTTAAAATAGAATATTGTGACAGACACTGTTAATAATAACCAAATATTCTCGCTCTTCTTTACATTTCCCAGTCTCCTCTGTGGTTGGGTTGGGGCCATGTGACTAATGGGTCAAGGCAGTTAAGGACCAGTATGCCTCCCCCTTCTCTTTCTCTCTTTAATCTGTGTACCTGCAAGTAAAGAGACCCAAGATGATGGAGTTGCCACATTGAAGAGCCTGGGCCCCTGAGTCACTGCCTGGCCAGCTGACTTGCACTGGATTGACATGAGTCAAAAATAAACCCTTGCAGTTAAGCCACTGAGATTTCAGGATTTACTTGTTATTGAGGCATAACCAGAATTACTTAAATAATGTCAAAATCTTGAATAAAATATGAATCAAAGAAATGGGATAAAGGGCTACTTCCCATGCCTGTTTCACAACCACTGGATGGGGTTCGGATTATATCCGTGAGTTTCTGAGTAGTGCTTCAGGAGTACTTTCCAACAATGAAGTATTTTCTGCCTGCGATGAAGATTGAAACTGCCTAAGGAAGCTGTTCCCTACTTGTTGTTTTTCAGTATACTGGGGTTCCATAATGATGCCAAAAAACCTTTGTTCCTAAAAATTAATTTTAACTATTGGTTTAAATGACTGAAAGTTATTCTTTCCAAAGATTTACTTTCTATACATTTTTTTCTGATTATAAAAGCAGTGTATGCCCATTGTGGGAGAAAAATTTTAATAAATACACAAATAAAAAATGTCCCAAATCCCTCATAATGTTACACACCAAGAGATAAACGCTAATACTGTTGGGTGACGTTTCCTTCCCGTATTTTCCTTTGTCTGTGTGAGTGTGAGTACATGTTCTTATTTTGAAGTCTTGCAATATGGTTTTCTCTCTGTTTTTCATTTAATTACACCACGAGCTCTTCATCATGTTATTTAAATATTTTTTGTAAATATTGTTTTAGCTTTTTGTTTCCATTTTAACTGGGGCTTCCTTGAGCTAGATTTCCTTTTGGTTAAGATGATACCTTGGGGGGAATTTTCAGTCTGCTTCTTTGTTGGATGGGTCCTGATAGCCACATTGAGCTTTTGGGAACAAATGAGTGGAATTAAGACTGTGTGCATGCGTGTGTGTGTACATATTCAGATACACAACATACACACACCAAATGGATCGACTTGTCTGACAGTTCTAGCTACCATCCACTTAAAAAAATTGTCTTTTATTTTAGAAGTGGACTAACTTGAAGGGCAGTATGGGGTCTGTTATTTCAACTCAAGAAGCACTTACTGAGCACCAACTTACGCCAGGTGCTGCCAAGTGCTAGAGATAAGATGATCATTCCTGCCCTAAGAGAGCAACAAATGGGTTCTTGGCTGCATGTCTGTTGGATCTGAGGAAACACCAGGCAGACACCACTTGGACAAATAACACAGGGTGCACCTGTCTGAGTGATACAAAATGAAGTTAGTACAGTTGGGCTGCTCAGCAGAGATCCACAGCGTTTTCCAAAGAAAGTACGAATCTTTGCCATGACAGGAAGCACCTGTGAACAGACAGTTGCTGATGGTAGTGTCTAAGTGCGTGAGGGTACGTTATACTTTTTGGGAGCATGACTCCCCCCCTTGTGTTCCAGCCTTCTCTATAAGGTTGAATTAGGCTAGAGACCATCTCATCTGGGCAAGGTCAGCTTCACGGGGGTGTGACCAGTGCAGTTGCTCAGGACTCACAGTCAGAAGGGGACTCTGCACTTGGGGTTTAATGCTCTGTTGTTACCATCTTAAGATTCTTAATAATTTATCTTTGAATTTGTGTTTTATAAGTAAAGTCTGATGGGACAATGAAAGATACACTGGGGGCTTGAGCTTTGGCTCACGGGAGGTCCCACCCCCGTGTTTCCCTGGATTGGCTTCTTAGCCACCTGTTCCTCTGCCCCATTCAGTGATGTCTGTTGCCCTCCATCCCTGCTGGGGACCTGGGCATGGAGAAGGTCAGTTTTGGGTACTTGTGCTCCACTTCGTCACAAGACAGGGATCCTGGCTCCAGGGAATCCCCACAAGTGTCTTTTTGTCCAAGGAAGAATAACATTAAGTAGCAAAAGAACAACAAAAAACCATCGTGATAGGTCAACTGAGATAATGCAGAAGGAAGGAGAGAGTTTTCTTTATCCTGCTTTTTGAACAAAGCATCCTGAATTTTCATTTTTCACTGGGCCCGACAGATTATGTTGCCGGCTCTGCATCTGGGCCAGGGGTAGGTCATCAGTTTGAAATTATACAACATTTGGTTGCCATTCTAAAGTCTACTCAAGTCCCAACAGACATTTCACTCTTTTTTCAAATCACTCTCTTTTGCTCCTCCAGCCCCAGGCTGAAAAGGTCTGACTCAGGAGACTTTCCTGAATTCTGTGAAGCAGAATCAAACGAGGATCGGTAAATTACCCACGTCTCTGAATGCCGTATGAACAGCCTTTAGTTTAGCTATGGGATCTATTTAGCATTATCTAAAATACTTATTTAGTATGAAAAGTCCTGTATTCATGTCATTATTATTCTCTGTTAGTCTGAAAATAAGATATTCATGAGCACTGTAGCATTTCAGATCTGTGAACAATCTTTATGTCTGTAGATGTAGAAGAAAAAAAGTAAACAGAACACATTTTAAGCTAAAAATTGGGGAAAATCAGATCTGAACTGACATGAGGGATTGGCTCATGAGCCATATACTTATTTTTAACCCAAATCTGCTATTTATTCATGCATACATTCATTCATTCAACAAATATTTACTGAGTACGCTATATGCCTGGAACTTTGCTAGGAGCTGGAGCTAGGGTGGCAAGCAAAAAAAGATGTGGCTCCTGACTCTATGGAGCTTACAGACTAATGGTCAAGAAGGGCATTCATAAAATAATGGTATGATTGAGTGTGTCATTACGAACTGAGATATTGCTCTGAAAGAAAGGAACAGCCTACAGGAGCAGCCAACCTGGCCTGAGAGGTCAGGAAAGGCTTCCCTGTAAAGGGAGTAGTTGAGCAAAACCTGAAGAGTCTGTAGTAACTAGGTGAACAGGGCCGGGGAGGGAAAGGCATGTGCAAAGACACTGCAGTCGGGGGTGGGGGTGGAAGAGTACGACCCATTTGAAGAACTAGAATGTCAGTGTGGCAGAGCTCAGAGAGAGAGAGGATAGTGTGAAATGAGGCTGGGGCCGGGGCAGACCATGCAGGGCATGGTAGACCAGGTTAAGAACTTTGATCTGCAGCCTGCGGACAACGGGAAGAACAATGGGAGTTTAAGCAAAGGCTGAATAGAAGTAGGGTTGTGTGCTAGATCAGATTTATGCTTTGGAAAAGATGACTCTGCCTGCAGTGGGGAAAATAGTTTGGAGGGAGTCCTACGTGAATGGAAAAGACCTGTTAGGAGGCTGGGGCAGTAGTCCAGGTAGAGGTCGTGGCAGCCTGGACTAATGGGTGATATGGAGACAGAGTCAAATGGATTCAAGAGACACTTAGAGAGCAAAATCAATGATCAGTTGACTATAGGAGGGGAATGGAGGTGGTGTCAAAGACAATTTAAAGGTTTTTGGCGTGCATACTTTGATAGATGGTGAGTCCATTCATTGAGACAGGAAATATAAAGAAAATCAGGTTCAGAGGTAAATATCATGAGGTCCATTTTGAAATGCCCCCGTCATCCAAGTGTAACTGTTGAGGACATTCTTGTACATATGGGTGAGACTTTATGGTATTGGGTTTATAGATGGGTAATTGAAAACTGGTAGACGATTATGTTCCTGCCAGCGAGACAGGAAGAGTGCTGTATCTTGAAAACAAAGGGAAGATAGTGTTTCAGGAGTGAAGGACTGATTCAAGGTATTGAATGTAGCCTAACAGATGAAATAGGAAGAACACTGAAATATCAGTCTTCATTCATATTGGCAAGGGCTGCTTGGATGGAGTGCTGGCGTGGAAGCAAATTGGAAGGGTTGGGGAGTGAGTTGGAAGCAAGAAAATGAGACCACTGTAGGCAGCTCTAGATATGTGTGGCCATTAGAGAGAGGAGAGAAGACAGCAGCTGGAGGAAGATGTGCATGGCAGGGTTTTAAACTGGTGAAGCTCTGACTGACGAAGTGAGCAGAGAGGTTCTGATGTTATCACTGAGAAAAAAAAATATGTGTTTATAATTTTTGCTTAATGCTCTTTGGTTTCATTTTCAAATGTAGCTTTCCTTCAAATGTTAGATTGTCACTTGCAATCTTTCCCATGGTAAACATTTTTTTAACACTAACTCCATGACACTCATGATTGCCTGCCTTCTCTCTGGAGATCCAAGGTGAATGCTGCACAAAGTTCCTCATAAAAATAAGCGAGATGTGAATATTTCCAAATAGTTTTCATATCAATTCTGTCTGATGTAATTCCCAAAGGTTACAGCACTGGGTTTGAAGAAATATTGGCTTTGTGGTTTTTGTGATTGCATGCGTTAATTCTCCGAAATGGTATATTTTTGGAACAGGTCACAATGGATGAGTAAGATTTAGAATAGAGTTGGCAGAACATTTTTTTACATGTGTGATGCAGTTAAAATCATAAATAGCAGTGCTTTTTTTCAACTGTGTTTTGAGAGAGCCAGTTATAAATGGTGTGGAAAGCCATGGATCAGCTTTCACCTTCCATGAGACTGTTAGAAGTATTGTCTGTGAATGCCACAGGCACCTTTGTGTCTTCTACCCTTCTTGTTATAATGGATGGAGTCAGTGTTTGTAATTGTGGACACATTTTGGTGAATGCTCACATTCCTTGGACCCCATTCCACTATGCTGCTTCTCTCTCTTTTTCCTCCTGCTACACTTTTGCCACAGGTTCTCGAAGTTTAACTAGGATGCTTCTGAAATTTTTTCTTTCTTTTTTGTTTTCCTCTTCAAACTTTTGTTGGTATCAATTCAACTCTTACATTTGTATAAATGTCTCTCAAGTTTGCATTTTACCTCAGATTTTTTTCCAGACTTATTTACCCGCTTGTTATATTCTTATTGCATCTCCGATGTCCTTGTCTTTTTCCCTCAAACCAGGTACCAATTCCCTGTCTTGGTTTTCTGTTTCTATGAGGTCACTTTCCCAATTACTTGGGCTCAGACAGGGGCAGCTTTCGTTCCTCTCCCTTTGTCACCAATCCAAAGAATTGTAAAGCTTCTGATTAACTCCTTTTAAAGAAATGAATTCAGGTACGTGGCATCAGATCAGTAGAGAACAATTTCTGAAAAGCAATAGCTTTCTGCTTCTCTCTTCCCCACTGTACTTCCATTCTCAGAGGAACTAGACTTCAACAGTTTTTTATTCTCCTGGTTACTTCAAGAACTGTAGGCAATGTGCTTACACCTGTATCGATTGATTATCTATCAACGTCACGTCTATTGACTCCCCAACATAGAAGATGAGTCTTTTGATTCTTTACTCTCCTCTTCTGATGTTTTGATATTTGTATTTGTAGTTTTCATTCTTTTATTTTTTTACTTTTGTTACTTTAATCTAAATAAGCATCTATTTCTTGTCCTTGAAGGCTTGATTTTGTTTCTTGATTTCCTTTTTGTGAAATGAGAATATCAATCCCTACCCTTTCCTCTATCTTTACTGTAGTCCTCAGTTACTCTCCATCTGCACCACTTCTAAGTTTTCTGTTTGATTATCTCTAAGGGTTAAAACCAATAAATATCCCTACATTATCATATATATATATATATCTCTAGATCTGGGCCCCCATTACATTTCTTTCCTCCTAGATTCAGTGTCATTATTCCAAGGCCCAAAAGGATCTGTGTTTCTTTTCAGGTCTATTGAATTCTCTCTGTTTGTTTGTTAAGGAGAAATGATTATTAAAAAATTAAAATAATAGTACATATGTTTCTGCATTTTAAGGCTTTTCTTTTTAGAGCTGTTTTAGATCACAGCAAAATTGAGAAGGTACAGATGTTTCCCATATATTTGCTGCCCCCATACATGCATAACCTCCCCTATCATCAACATCCTCCACCGGTGTGATACATTTGTTACCATTGATGAACCTACAATTGACACATTATCAGCCAAAGCCCATAGTTTACATTAGGGTTCACTCTTGGTGTCGTACATTCTATGGGTTTGGATATATGTATAGTGACATGTATACACCCTTATAGTATCATACAAAGTAGTTTCATTGCCCTAAAAATCCTCTGTGCTCCACCTATTTATCCCCCTCTCCTCCCAAGCCCTGGCAACCACTAATTTTTTTACTGTCTCCGTAGTTTTGCCTTTTCCAGTATGTCACATGGTTGGAATCTTTTAGTATGTAGCCTTTTAAGATTGGTTTCTTTCATTTAGAAATATGCATTTAAAGTTCCTCCACATCTTTACAGGGCTTGACAGCTCATTTCTTTAGGTGCTGAATAATATGTTGTTGCCTATCCACAGTTTATTTATCTATTCACCCACTGAAACACATCTTGTTTGCTTCCAAGTTTTAGCAACGATGAATAAAGCAGCTATAAACATCGATGTGCACATTTTTGTGTGGACATACGTTTTCAGCTCCTTTGGTAAATACCAAGGAGCATGACTGCTGGATCACGTGGTAGGAATATGTTTAGTTTTGTAAGAAACTGCCAAACTGTCTTCCAAAGTGGCTGGACCATTTTACATTCCCACTAGCAATGAACGAGAGTTCCTGTTGCTCTACATCCTCTCGGCATTTAATGATGTCAAGTGGTGTCTAGATTTTGGCCATTCTGATAGGTGTATAGTGGTATCTCATTGTTTTTATTTGCTTTTCCCTGATGACATATGATATGGAGCATCTTTTCATAAGCTTATTTGCCATCTGTATATCTTTGCTGCTTGGATGTCTATTAAGGTCTTTGGCCCATTTTTAAAAATCAAGTTGTTTACTTATTGTTGGGTTTTAAGAGTTCTTCATATATTTTGGATACCAGTCCTTTATCAGACATGTCTTTTGCAAATATTTGCTCCCAATCTGTGCCTTGTCTTTTTATTCTCTTGACAGTGCAATTTGAAGAGCAGAAAATTTTGATTTTAATAAAGCCTAGCTTATCAATTCTTTCTTTCATGAAATGTGCCTTTGGTGTTGTTTTAAAAATGTTTTTGCCACACTCAAGGTCATCTAGGTTTTCTCCTTTGTTATCTTCTAGGAGTTTTATAGTTTTGCATTTTATTTTAGGTCTATGATCCATTTTGTGCTGATTTTTGTGAAGGGTATAAGGTCTGTGTCTAGATTCATTTTTTTGCATGTGGATGTCCAGTTGTTCCAGCACCATTTGTTGCAAAGACTATCTTTTATCCATTGTGTTGCCTTTGCTCCTTTGTCAGAGCTCAATTTGGTATATTTATGTGGTTCTATTTCTAGACTCTCTGTTCTGTTCCATTGATCTATTCTTTGCCAATAACACACACTGTTACTGTAGCTTTATAATAAGTCTTGAAGTTGGATAATGTCAGTCCTCCCATTTTGTTCTTTTCCTTCAATATTGTGTTGTTATTCTGGGTCTTTTATTTCTCCATTTAAACTTAAGAATCGGTTTGTTGATATCCACAAAATAACTTGCTGGGATGTTGACTGTGATTGCGTTGAATATGTAGATTAAGTTGGGAGGAACTGACACCCTAGCAATATTCAATCTTTCTATCCACGAACATGGAATATCTCTCTATTTATTTAGTTCTTTGATTTTGCTGATTAGAGATTTATAGTTTTTCACATAGGATCTTGTACATAGTTTGTTAGATTTATACCTAAGTATTTCATTTTTGGGTGCCATTTTAAATGGTATCGTGTTTTTTAATTTCAAATTCCACTTATTTGTTGCTGGTATATAGGAAAACAATTGACTATTGTATATTAATCTTGTATCCTGCAACTTTGCTATAGTCATTTATTAGTTCTAGTTTTTTTGTTGATTCTTTTGGATTTTCTACATATTCAGTCATGTCATCTGCAAATAAAGATAGTTTTATTTCTTCCTTCCCAATCTGTATACCTTTTATTTCCTTTTCTTGTCTTGTTTCCTTAGCTGAGATTTTCAGTACAATTTTGAAAAGGCGTGGAGAAAGGAGACATCCTTGCCTTGTTCTCATCTTAGTGGAAAAACTTTAGGTTTCTCACCATTAAGCATGATGTTAGCTGTAAGTTTTTTATGGCTATTCATTATCAAGATGAGGAAGTACCCCTCTATTTCTAGTTTACTGAGAGTTTTTACCATGAATGGGCAATGGATTTGTAAAAGGGTTTTTCTGCATCTATTGATATAATCATATGATTTTTCTTTTTTGGCTTGTTGATGTGATGGATTATATTAATTGATTTTTTAATATCAAACCAATCTTACACACCTGGAATAAATCCCACTTTGTCATGGCCCATAATCATTTTTATGCATTGTTGGATTATACTTGTTAATGTTTTTTTGAAGTTTTTCCCGTCTATGTTCATGAGAGAGAGATATTGGTCTGTAGTTTTCTTTTCTTGTAATATCTTTGTCTGGTTTGGGTATTAGGTTAATGCTGGCTTCACAGAATGAGTTAGGCAGTATTTCCTCTGTTTCTGTCTTCTGAAAGAGATAGAGAATTGGAATAATTTCTTCCTTAAATGTTTGTAAGAATTCACCAGTGAAACCATTTGGGCCTGGTGCTTTCTGTTTTGGAAGGTTATTAATTATAGATTCAGTTTATTTAATAGATATAGGCCTGTTCAGATTGTTTATTTTTTTTTTACATGAATTTTGGCAGATTGTGTCCTTCAGGATTTGGTCCATTTCATCTAGGTTATCAAATTTGTGGGCATCGAGTTGTTCATAATACTTATCACTCTTTCACTGTCCATACAATCTGTAGTGATATCCCTTCTTTCACTTCGGATATTAGTAATTTATGTCTTCTCTTTTTTTCTTGGTTAGCCTGGCCACAGGTTAGGTTTATTGATTTAACTGATCTTTTTAAAGAACCAATTTTTGCTTTATTGATTTTTCTCTCTTGATTTCCTGTTTTCAATTTCATTGATTTCTGCTTGAATTCTTATTATTTCTTTTCACTTGGGATTTAATTTGCTCTTCTTTTTCTAGTTTCTTAAAGTGGAAGCTTAGATTATTGATTTTAGGTATTTCTTTTCTTGTATATGCATTCAATGTCATAAATTTCCCTCTAAACACTGCTTTCACTGCATCCGACCAATATTGATAAGTTGTGTTTTCATTTTCATTTAGTTCAAAATATTTTAAAATTTTCTTGAGATTTCTCCTTCAACCCATGTGTTATTTAAAAGTGTGTTGTTTAACCTCTATGTATCTTAGGATTTTCCATTTATCTTTCTTTTGTTGATTTCTAGCTTAACTCCATTGTTTTCTGATAGTAGACATTGTATGATTCATATCCTCTAAATTTGTTAAGGTATGTTTTATGGCCCAGGATGTCCTCTATCTTGGTGAGTGTTCCATGTGAGCTTGAGAAGAATATGTATTCTGTTCTTGTTGAATGAGGTGGACTATTGATGTTGATTGTATCCAGATGATGGCCGGTGTGTTGAGTTCAATTATGTTCTTAGTGATTTCCTGCCAGCTGGATCTATCCATTCCTGATGAAGGGGTATTGAAGTCCCCAACTAGAATACTGGATTCATATATTTCTCCTTGCACTTCTATCGGTTTTTGCCTCATGTAGTTTGACCCTGTGTTGTTAGGGTTATACATGTTAAGGATTGTGTCTTCTTGAAAAATTGACCCCCTTGTCATTATGCAATGCCCCGCTTTATCCCTGATAAATTTCCTTGCTTTGAAGTGTGCTCTGAGATTAATGTAGTTACTCTGGTTTCTTTTGATTAGTGTTAGCATCGTATATCTTTCTCTATTTGTTTACTTTTAGTCCATATGTGTTTTATATTTAAAGTGTTTCTTGTAGACAACATTTAGTTGGGTCTTGTTCTTTGATCTATTCTGACAATCTGTCTTTTAATTGGTTCATTTTGGCCATTAATGCTCAAAGTGATTATTGATATATGTGGATTAATATCTACCATATTAGCTGCTGCTTTGAGTTGTTGTCCTTGCTCTTTGTTCCTATTTTTGTCTTCCACTCTTTTTCTGCCTTTTTTGGATATGCCTGAGTGTAGTTTTAGGAGGGCATTTATCCTGTTTGGAGTTCTCTGATCTTCTTGAATCTGTGGTTTGGTGTCTGACATTAATTTGGGGAAATTCTCAGTCATTTTTGTTTCAAATATTTCTTCTATTTCTTTCCCTCTTTCTTCTTATGATATTTCCATTATGCATATGTTACACCTTTTTTAGTTGTCCCATAGTTCTTGAATATTCTATTCTGGTTTTTCAGTCTTTATTCTCTTTGCTATTCAGTTTTGGAGGTTTCTATTGGTATATCAAGCTCAGAGCATCTTTCCTCAGCCATGTCCAGTCTACTAATGAGCCCACCAAAGGCATTCTTTATTTCTATACAGTGCTTTTCATCTGTAGTCTTTCAGTTTTAGAATTTAGGTTCTTCCTTAGAATTTCCAGGTCTTTGTTTATATTGCTCATCTGTTCTTGCAGATGCCTACTTTATCCATTAGAGTGCTTAGCATAGTAAACACAATTGTTTTCAATTCCTGTTCTGATATTTCCAACATTTCCGCCATGTCTGTTTCTAATGTTTGCTCCGTCTCTTCAAACTGTTCTTTTTGCCTCTTAGTATGTCCTGTAATTTTTTTTTAATAGCTGGACATGACGTATCAGGTAAAATAAACTACTGTAAATAGGCCTGTAGTAATGCGGTGATAAGGTATGGGGGAAGGGGAAGCGTTCTATAATCCTATGATCAGGGCTCCATCTTTTAGTGAGTCTCTGTCTCTGGACTGTGAACTTCACAAATGCTTCTCTTTTTTCCCTCCCCACCCCAGGTGGAAAGGATGGCTTGAGTGGTCTGGAGGTGGGTATTTCTCTTCTCCCACGTGGTAGACCAGAAGAGGCTAGAGCTGGATATTTTCTTTCTCTCGTGAGGAAGGCTAGAGCTGGCTGGAGTTGTGCATTTCCCATCCAGGTCAGTTAGGCTCTGATAAAACTCTAGCAGCTTAGACTCTGGTCAAATGGTTTCTCCTGAGGGTAGACATTTTTAAGAAGAACAGAGTCCTCTGGCATAGTTCAAAATGATTCCTTTCTGCTTCTCCTGATGGAAGTATAGGGGATTTTTCTATGATTGTTACTCTAAGAACCTGGTTAAAGTCCTAAAGATAAAAGTCACAGAAGTGAGGGGGTTCCCCTATGACTGGGTCCCTATGGAGTTTTTACTCTCAGATTTGTCCTCTCTGAGCCTCCAGCAATTTGTCAATTACAGCTCTTACTTTCCTACTCAAGCACTGGTTTCTTTAGAGATTTCAGCTCCAGAGTGTCTGCTCCAGCAGTTGTGATTCTCTGAATTCCCTTGTCAATCTCTCCAATTTCAGAGGTGGCAGTTTGCACCGTGACCTCAGTTTTGCGGATCTAAGAAGAGTTGTTGATTTTTCAATTTGTTCTGCTTTTTACTTGTTAGAATGAAGAGGTGATTTCCAAGCCCCTTACGTGCTGAACTAGAAACTAGAAGTCTTGAATTCTCTTATAGTACACTGATTGCTTAACATCGTTTCCCATTTCAGCTTGCTATATATTTAAATGTAACTTTTTTGGAGGAGGGAGCTTTGTGATTCTTATCCTGCTTTATTATTATTTTTTTAATTTAGATTTAATTCACAGATCATAAAATTTATCTTTTTAAAGTATATAATTCAGTGTCTTTTAGTACATTTGCAGAGTTGTGCAACCATCACCACTATCTAATTCCAGAATATTTTCCATTACCCCCAGAAGAAATCCCTTTAGCAGTTATTCCATGTTCTTCTCTACTCCCAGACCCTGGCAACCATTAATCTACTTTCTGTCTTTAGATTTGTCTATTTTGGACATTTCATATAAACAGAATCATAAAATATGTGTGACTTGTGTGCAGATTATTAGACTTGGCAGAATGTTTTCATCAATGTTGTGGCATGTTCATCCATGTTGTATCATGAATTAGTATTTCATTCCTTTTTGTGGCTAAATATTCTATTGTATGGATATACCATATTTATCTGTTTATCAGTTGATTGAAATTTGGATTGTTTCAACTTTTTGGCTGTTAACGAATATTGCTGCTATGAATATTTATACAAGTTTTGGTGTGAACATACCTTTTAATTTCTCTTTGGTATATACCCAGGGAATGGAATTGCTGAGTCATATGATAATTCTATGTTTGAATTTTGAGTAACTATAACTGTTTTCCAAAGCAGCTGCATCTTTTTACATTCCCACCAGCAATGTATGAGGGTTCCAATTTCTCCATGTCCTTGCCAACATTTGTTATTGTCTCTCTTTCCAATTAGAGCCACCCTAGAGAATGTGAGTAATATCTCATTGTGGTTTTGACTAGCACTTCCCTAATGACTAATGACACTGAACGTCTTTTTATGCATGTATTGGACATTTGTATATTCTCTTTGGAGAAATATCTATTCAGATTCTTTGCCCATTTTTTTAATGGGTTGTCTTATTGATGATTTGTTAAGAGTTTTTTATATATTCTGGTTACTAGACTCTCATCAGATATATGATTTGTTGTTCTGTGGATTGTCTTTTCACCTTCTTGGTAGTGTCTTTTGGAGTATAAAACTTTCTAATTTTAATGAAGTCCAATTTATCTATTTTTTTCTCTTGTTGCTTGTGCTGTTGATGTCATATATATGAAACTGTTGTCTAATCCAAGGTCACAGAAGTTACATCTATGTTTTTGTCTAAGAGTTTTATAGTTTTACCTCTTACTTTTAGGTCTCTGTTTCATTTTGAGTAAATTTTTTTATGTTGTGTGAGACAGATGTCCAACCTCATTCTTTTGCATGTGGGCATCCAACTGTCACACTGGGTGAGCTCTGAGTCAGGTCAAGTAAAGACATCTTTGTGACTGCGGTCTTCCAGGGAATGGCCAGACAGGTCAAATAATGACAAATTCTTGGGGAATGAGGAGTTTGCCCAGTGGCCGCCAGGCTGCTGGTTCTCACCATAATCATGGAGTGCTGGTTTTCCAGGCTACTACAGAGCTGAAGAGTGGGGGACGGGAATAGAGCAAGTCAAAATGCCACAAAACTCACTGTACTTACTGAGATCCAGTCTCTTGTCTTGAATAAATGCTCCCTGGACGGTTGGTTAATTTCCAGAGTTCTAAAAAAGTTGATTCTGGCAAGTTTCACTGGTGTTCTCATTGCTTTTATGGAGGAGAGGTTTTTCAGAAGTCCTTAGTCTGCTGTTTCACTGATGTCACCTCTGTGCTATTTTTTTTTAATCACATTCTCACTATTTTCTCATCTCTCAGTCATATTTACTGTTTCATTGAGTCACTGTCCCCCAAACCCTGGAGATCAGAACCTGTATCCTCCTTATCCAGTCTTTTGACATTCTCCCTGGGCCTATAGCACGGCTTTTATAACAGAACATTCTGGATTGGATTCACTGTTTTCTAGATACAGTGCCTTGTTCTCTCTTGCTTTGTCCCTCTTTTTTTCTGTTAACATTGTCAAGTAATTTCCTAAGAAAATGATATGTGAGAAGAGAATAGGTATGTATTCTTGCATTTGTGAAATGTCTTGTTCTCGCTTTCACTCATTTTTTTTTCTTTTTTTGGTGAGGAAGATTCACCCTGAGCTAACATCTGTTGCCAATCTTCCTCTTTTTCTTTTTTTCCTCTGCAAAGCCCCAGGACATAGTTATACATCCTAGTTGTGAGTCACTCTAGTTCTGTGTGGGACGCTGTCACAGTGTTGCTTGATGAGTGGTGTGTTGGTCTATGCCTAGGATCTGAACCTGCAAACCCTGGGCCACTGGAGCAGAGTGCATGAACTTAACCACTACACCACAATGCCAACCCCATTGCCTTCACTCTTGATTGATAGTTTGGCTAAGTATTGAATTTTGGGTTTAAAACTTTTCCTCAAAATTTGAGGGCATTGACCCTTTGTGTTTCTCTCTCTTATCTATTGCCACAAAAACGATGCATAACAAAGTACCTGAAATGTGCTAGCTGACACAAGTCTAGCCATTTACTATTACTGCCAATTCTATGAGTTGTTTGGGTAATTCTTTTGGTCTCAGTAAAGGTGCTTATGAGTCTATGGTGAGCTGAGAGTGGCTACAAGACTGCTGATTTTTTTTTCTTTTTGATGAGGAAGATGGGCCCTGAGCTAACATCTGTTGCCAATCTTCATCTTTTTGCTTGAGGAAGGTGGTCCCTGAGCTAACATCTGTGCCAATTTTCCTCTACTTTTTATATGGGATGCCTCCACAGCATGGCCTGATGTGTGGTATGTAGGTCTGTACCCAGGATCCGACCCCATGAACCCCGGGCCACTGCAGTGGAGTTCGTGAACTGCTATGCCACTGGGCCGGCCCCTAATTGTTATTTTTTGTCTTTGTTTTGCTTTTTTTGGTTGGGGGGAGGGAAGAGTCTTTCTCTTTTGCAGTGTTGGTTCTCCTCATATATGTACCTGATAGTCCTTGGTTGTTCATTTATATTCATGATTAAAGTATAGGGTAACTAGTATGTGCCTCCTTTATCATTTTATGAATAGCTTTATTTTCTAGTTAAATGTCTCCCCTGAATGGAAATTCTTGTCAAGAGTCTGGTGGAGTGAGGCGTTTCCATCGGCTGCCTCGCTTTGACAGTGGGGGTGGGGTACGGACAGAGCTGTGGGATGGGACAGCCCCTACTCCAGCACATAGTGAGCCTCTTGTCCTCTCCATTTGGACACTTTACTGCTTCGTAGCGTCAAGTCTTTCTGTCTCTCAGATCTCGAACTAGATTGCAGGGTAGGAACTCTATTATATTCATAATCTGCCTCACAAAATCCTGCTTTGCACAATATAATTACTTAATAAAATTGATTGATTAACTTGTTTTCAGAAGACTTTAATATTTGAGCAAACTTCCTCTTTCTGCCAGAAAATGTTACTGATCTTACTTGTAAGGAAGAAGCTCACTTCCGGTTTTCTCCAACTTGTTTTCCTTACTAGGATCCTCTAAGTAGTTTAGACAATTCCCATTCCAATAACTAGATTTATTTTGCAACTTCAGAGTTTCCTGGGATTTCCCATACAGTCATAGACATCTGCAAGATAATCTGGGAAAATTTTCAAGTCAAACAGAAGAAGTACAAGAACATCTAACTGAAATCCTCATTGTTTCTGACGGTGCTGAGTCTACTGAACGTTGTTCTTCCTTTTAACTAGACGTGGGATTTAAGAGAAGGTAGAGATTGAATTTTATTGATGAAAAAATTGTTTGAATCCCTACATCACATATACCCTTGGACACCTTAAAATCTATGTTTTCTAAGTTGTTTCTCTTTTTGGTAAAGTTTATTTTGGAAAATTTCCATAATACGCAAATGTAGAGAGTATTATCATTAACTTATATATCCATCACTCAGAATTAGCAAATGTTCCCCAATTTGGTTGAATCTACCCCCTGCTGCTTTTTTTCTTCTGGAGTATTTTAAAGCAATTTTTAGTTATCATGTCATTTCACTTGTATTTTTTTTTTTCGTAATCACTATGTGGTTATCAAATGTAACAAAATTAAAATTCCTTAATGTCATCTAATATGCATATTTAAAATTCCTGGCATCTCGAAAATGTCTTTTTGATTTTTTAGAGTTAGGATTCAAAAAAGACACATACACTGCGTTTGGTGATTATGTGAGTTTCGTGTCAGAGTTCTTCCTGCGCCTTTTTCCCTGTCACTGTTGTGTTAGAGCGTTGGGTCTCTCTTTTTCTTTTTTTTGCCTCAGGACTCCTTTACACTCTTAAAAATTATGGAAGACTCCAAAGAGCTTTAATGAAAGTTGTTTCACTTAAAAGAAAACCCATTGCATGTTGACATAATTAAAATATTTTTGTGAAAAACAATTAATTTTCCAGAACAGAACAGATTTAGTGAGAAGTGTAGCACTGTTTTCTACTTTTGCAAATCTCTGATGTCTGGCTTACTAGAAGGCAGCTAGCTTCCATGTCTGCTGCTGCATTCAGACTATTGTTTTACGTTGTTTTGACTGACATATATGAAGGAAATCCAGCCGCATACGGTTATGAAGTCTGGTAGCTTTTGAAGAACTCCACAGTGTACTTGTCAGAAAATAAAAGTGCAAAAGGCAAATAATATGTCAGTGTTATTCTAGAACAGGTCTTGGGGACCCTGGGTGGGCTTCTGCTCCTCAGGCTGAGACGCCACGGCTCTCCCATCACAGGGGGATGTTCGTCCTGCTCTGCCCCATCGAATGGCTTTAGGACTGAAGTGTTGGGGAAGAAGCTAGAGCAGGGCAATACAAAAACCTTGAACTTTCCTTAGAAGTATTGAGATTGGTCGTGGTATTGATGTGTTAATTCTGAAACTGTTTTGTGTGAGAAAGTATATGAATAAAAATATTGATGTTGGGAACAAAGTTTCCTGCTGTAGGTAAAAGGAAAGGAAAATATGGAATGGGAAAGGTGGGGAAGAATCTTGTGTTAATGGATTTGAATAGGAGATATTAGTATGAATATCTCCTATCTCTGTAAATTCATATCAGTATGAATTTATGATGTTTAAAAATACATGTTTTTTATTCTCTCCAATAGAAAGGCCTGGAAACAAAAGCACCACAGGAGCGATGAGTTCACTTGGTGCGCAGGTCATGCTGTCTGCATTCCTTCTTTGGAGAAATGCCTGATTACAGTCCTGGGAATGCAGGGCACAGGTGAGCCTTGAACCCCTTGAGGTGCCAGCAAGCTAAGGTGTGCACAATGAAGGTGGGACCCCAGAGGGTATGGGAGCTGCCTGGAGGGGGTCCCAATGGACTTAAACTATTTTTGTTTTACCATTACTTAGATATTTAATATTTGTACCTATTTAGGAACTCCTTGTTTCTGTTGTTCTTATACAATTTTAAAAGTAAAACAAATTTACAAATAAGCAAATAACATTATAAAATCAAATGCAATTAAAATGATTTGTTTTAATATGCATATTTTGTTGAAACTAAATTACCTTTTATTAGGTGTAATATGTTTACTTTGTGTGTTTGAACTTCAATCCTACAATGAAGAGAATGCCTGCTTGTATAAGTATGTTGTACAGACTATCACTAATCATTTCAAGCCCTTGTTGGCTAGTTCACCATAACCAGACTTCACCCTCAAAACTCTACCAATGAGAGACTGGCCCCATGGCCTAGTGGTTAAGTTTGGTGCACTCCGCTTCAGCGTCCCGGGTTAGGTTTGTGGGTCAGACCCCAGGCGTGGACCTATACTACTTGTCAGTGGCCATGCTGTGGTAGCAATCCACGTACAAAGTAGAGGAAGATTGGCAACAGATGTTAGCTCAGGGCTAATCTTCCTCAGCGACAAAAACACAAAACCAAGGAAACTCTACCAAGGAATACTCCTAAATGCCATTCTCAATGATGTATCACTTTAACCCTAAAGCTTCCATTTTATTCAAGATAAGGTTATCATTGTGTTATTATGGAATTCTACATTACAGTGGCATCTAATCTAATTACTAGGCAAGAAAAATACCTGAAGTTTTCAGTTTTTGCAGATGTTGAAAAATAATAATAGTTTAAACACTGAGTGTGATCTCAGACTAAGATCCGTCCATAAATACTGGCAGTGATTTGTGCACCCCATTTAAAAATGACACGACTGTAAGTCAGGTTTCCTTTTTCCTTTTCTTCATCCTTAACTAGAAATTTTGAACTGTGGAAAACTTCTTTTACAGAAAATTGGGTGTGATTTGTCCTTTGCTTGATGTGGGTACATTTATATACTAAGTCCACATTTATGCTATTTCTCATAATTTGTGATAATTAAATTAGTGCATTTCTCCACCAACCATGTTGCTTCAATGTTAATATCTTAAAGAGTCTGGTGGAGTGAGGCGTTTTCATCGGCTGCCTCGCTTTGACAGCAGGGGGTGGGGTACGGACGGAGCTGTGGGATGGGACAGTCCCTACTCCAGCACATAGTGAGCCTCTTATCCTCTCCAACATACATTTGGGCACTTTACTGTTTCGTAGAGTCAAGTCTTCATGTCTCTCAAGATAGATTACAGGGTAGGAACTCTAATAATTCAGTCCAAATACAGTGCAGAACAGTTAGCTTGATGTTAGGTGGTACCAACCTAATAGCAGTTAGTTATGCTTATGCACACAGACAAAGTTAAATTCTGTGATTTGAGTGTTCATTGGTGCTCCCATGATTGTCATACTTGGGGACACATGATTTAACTTTGAAGTGGCTTTTTAGGTGATGCAGAATACATTCACATAAATTTTAAAATTGTCAAATAAAAAATATAAGGTTTAAAAACTTTCCTAGAGCACTCATAGCCCACAATATCCTTACTACTCACACACACACACACACACACTCACACTCTCACTTACTCTGGAACGACACTGTTGGAGACACCCAATTGATGTGGATTTGGAACCATGTTTGGGAAAGGTTTTAATTGGTTCTGTTTCCTCATGGGCATAATCCAGCCCCCCAATTAATTTGATAGAAACACTTCCAATTGAGCTTTATTCACTAACTTTCTGTATTTGCTAAAGTTTTTTTCCCTTATAAAGTCTGTTTCCAGTACTCATAGCACACTAAGCCTGTAGTTCACAAAGCTGTAAGCTACTTTCTAGCACAGCTGTATACTTCTAGTACCGCCAATTAAATTGTTTGTTCCAAAATCTGTTTATTCTAGTTGTCTTTTACTATACAATCTATGTTATAATTATATAATCTAATTAGAAACTATATAAATCAATGAGATAAATATTGGAAGGAGAATTATTTCCATGCAACTAAGGTGAATGCCCTGGATGTTGATAAAAACATGGCACTGTGCTTGCTGCCTAAGTCGATGTGAATGGGACGGCTGAGCCTGGAGGCGGGGATCACGCTGGTCCAGAACGTGCCTTCACTCAGACTGCACGACAAGGCACGCTGTGTTCTTTCTTCCCCTGAGACTACTTGGAAATTTGAATGTGATACTGTGATAATTTTCCTTATATCTGAAGATTGGTAAATAACTGTAGTTAAAAATGTTTAAAGTACTAATAAATATTTGGTTGTCCACATTAATCAACTTTTACTTTAAACAGCTATCTACTAGTCCTGAGTATATCCTATAGTCCCTTTGCCTAAATCTTTAGTCCTAGCTGGAAAATAAATAGTGATCCTAAGATAGTTATTCAATTTTCTCAGATGAGCTTTTGTAACACGTCCTAGTCTTTGCTTTCTTTTCTTTTTTTAAAGAAGATGATGTATATCTGTTTGGTCCCTGAGAAGGGAAAGGAAGAAATTAGAAAAGACTCTACTGCAGTTATCCGAAAATGTTGTAGATGTCTATTGTTCTTTACTCACAATAGATGTACAATAAAGACTTGCCTAGTTCCAAGTGAGGAGAGCCAAAACATTTGTTTTTAAAATCTAAAAATGTTTAGGAATTCTTCAAATGTCTTTTTGAGGCTGGTCTTTGAATATCTGTATTCCTGTCTCCTCATGTTTTCTGACTTGTGCTGGAGTGACCTGTCTGAATGAGGGGTGATCCGGTTATATGCTTATGGCAATTGAAGCTGCTCTTGACTAAGGACCCAAAAGAAATGGTTGTGTGATGTCTACGAGTCCATAACCTGACTTGTCTCCTCTATGGGCTCATGCAGCTCTGACCAACACCTATGTAGCTATTTAAAGATGTGCTGACCTGTGGCCTGCTTATCTAAGCAACAGAAAGTTCTGCAGACTAATAGCTGAGATCTTTTAACAATTCTTAAACAATACTGGAGAGATTTTATCTTTGAAAAATAAATACATACATGACTCACCATGTGCAAATGCAAGGTACTTTTTCCTCATGTTGGAAATCAGTGGAGTTCCTCTAACTCTTTAATTTACTTTTCATAGGCTATAATATCACAGCTTTGAAAATTCCCAATAACCCAGATTACAGCACAGCTGCACAGTTTGGAAAGCAGCTGCCTGACTAGGGTGGATCTTGTTCATGCTTATTTAAAAGGATGTTTGTTGTTATTTGACAAAATGAAGAACTTAATCAAGGAAAAAGCTTTTTATTCTGTCTCTCCCTTCTCTATATGCCACCTAATATTTTTTATTAGATGGCTTGTCAGATAATTACGAAGACTTGGTTAATGTTAAAATAAAAATACTTTAATACTTAGTTGGACAAATTGATGTTTTCTCTCCACCCCTCATCCCTTGCAAGTCAATTGATGCAACTAGAAACATATCTCTTTGCAATCAGCATAATTATTTTGTTGAATGCATTTTTTAGTGAGTCATTATGCCCACCTCCGAAAAGAGACTGAGTTAGAATTTTTTAAAGCCCCTTTTGTGTGATGTATATTTGAAAAATTAGACTTTATTTTTTAGAGCAGTTTTAGGTGTAGAGTTGAGTGGAAAGTATATTGAGTTCCCATATACCCCCTGCGCAGACACACGCACAATCTCCCTCACTATCAACAGCCGGCACTAGATGGTACATTTCTTACAACTGATGAACCTACATTGACAAATAATTATCACCCAACATCCACAGTCTTGGTGCTGTACATTCTATGGGTTTGGACAAATGTATAATGGCATGTATGCACCATTATAGTATCAAACAGAAGATTTTCGCTGCCCTAAAAATCCTCTATGCTCTGCCTATTCATCCATCCATCCCCCTTCCTCCCGGCAACCACTGATCTTTTCACTGTCTCCATAGTTTCGCATTTTCCAGAAGGACATATCATTGGAATCATACACTATGGAGCCTTTTCAGATTGGCTTTTCACTTAGTAATATGCATTTAAGTTTCCTCTATGTCTTTAAGTGTCTTGATAGCTCATTTCTTTTTAGCATTGAATCATATTCCATTGTCTGGATGGGCTGCAGTTTGTTTATCCATCCCCTTCTAAAGGACATCTTGGTTGCTTCCTAGATTTGGAAATTATGAATAAAGCTTTCCTACACATGTGTGTGCTGGTTTTGGCTGGACCTAAGTTTTCAGCTCTTGTGGGTAAATACTAAGGAGCGACATTGCTGGACTATATGGTGAGAGTATGTTTAGTTTATAAGAAACCACTAAACTGTCTTCCAAAGTGGCTGTACCATTTTGTATTACCACCAGCAATGAATGAGAGTTACTGGTAAGATGTATTTTATTTTATTTTATTTTTTTAAAGATTGGCACCTGAATTAACATCTGTTGCCAATCTTCTTTTTTTTTCTTCTCCTTCTTCTCCCCAAAGCCCTCCAGTACATAGCTGTGTATTCCAGTTGTAGGTCCTTCTGGCTCTGCTATGTGGGATGCTGCCTCAGCATGGCTTAATGAATGGTGCTAGGTCTGTGCCCGGGAACTGAACTGGAGAAACCCTGGGCCTCCGAAGTGGAGTGTGCGAACTTAAGCGCTCAGCCACAGGGCTGGCCTCCAAGTCACTTAAAAGTGACTAGAAAAAACTAAAAAATAAAACTTGATTATTATAGCATAGTAAAGAATCTTAAGTATAAAAGATGAATTTTCTACAGGAATAATGAGCTAGAAAAGGAAGTTTAGTGCTAGTGTTCACTCTGTTCTCAAAGTACAAGGCATTCCAAAATAGGTTAGTTCCTCACTAGACTGAGTACTAGGTAGGAGGCAAGCAGGAGTGCTCGAGGCTCCCGTCTTTTCTGATCTCAGCTCCTTCATTCACGGCCTTAGAAACGAGTTCTGATGGTCCTGTGTCCCTCTCTCCCCTCAAGCCATCTGTTGCTTGGCTATTATGCTGTCAGAGTTCAGGGACGTTAGCTTCTCAGCCTGACTATGAGTACAATTTATGTACATGTCTAGTGTATCTAAACTAGTTGGTGGGGTTGGGGCGGAGGAGATCCATTTCTTGGACCAATGGTATGTCTCCCTGAAACTTACTTTTTACATTGTTGCAAGAGAAAGAAATGCAGCTATTGTTTCACATGGTCAGCAGATGATTCTGAAAAACACAATTTTTTTTATGAGTTAATTTTTTTCTATTAAGGAAAATGGAAAAAACGGTACGTAATTGTACATGTGTGAGTGACAGCATTTTCTCATCCCTTGTACCTTTGCCCAAATATGGTTACACCCTTTGTTACCTTTGCCTATAATCCTACTATTTCTCCAAATAGATATCCTGTAATGTGGTTTACACATCCTGAATCTGTACAGCCTCATACCAAAGCTTGTAAGCGCTCCCCAACCCACACTGTTGTCTCCCCACCCCCATCACACCTTCTTCTCAAGACTTATCTTTCTTCCCACCACATATTCTACTAGTTACGTTATATCATGGCCGTAGATTTAGCTGTCTAGTCTAAGTGGGCCCCAGAAGAATAGACCCTGTGTCTCCCTTACTCCCTCTTTCTTCAATGCTTAGCATCATGTGTGGCCCAGACACAGAGTAGGGGCCAAGATATTAGAATGGAGAATGTTTCCTGTGAGAGAAGAGCCTTCCGTATCTTCAAATGTGCATGTGCAGCCTGAAAGTGCACTAGTAGGCGTACACACACATGGCCCTCATTATATTCGCTTTCTGTGACCACAGGAAAAATGCTAAATTTCTTCCTAACTATGTGCAGTGTGTTAAACATCACAGCCTAACAAAATCTATACAACTATGTCTCCAAGTTTTCTTTGTTACGTTTGTTCTTGTGCGATAGGAAAAAAAGTGTAAGTGGACTGCAGCTATCACTTCTTGAATTAGTAGAAATGAACTAGAAAGTGGAAGCGCCAAGTTCCTAAAAATTTATCACTAATCTTAACATTTGAGAACTAGTGCAGCATCCCAGTAGTATGGTGGGAGTATTGTGCTAGGTTTAAGAGGGACCTGGGTGATCCCATGGTATGTGATCACTTAACTGAAGCAAATATACGAGGTTGACACTGAACATTAAAGTAAAACCTCTCGTGAAGCCTCTTGTTGAGACTGTAGACGGTTAACACCCGGGGGGCTCACGCCATTGCCTCGGGCAGCCTCTCGAGCCTGAGCCCACAGCGGTGTTACACCTATTTTTAGCAGGGAGTTCTATGACTATAAAATGATTTAAGGAAAAATTATGGCGTGCAGGAAGGAGTCTTAATATTTATATTAGGAATAATAAATAATTTTCCTATAAATTTATTAGTCAAAAATTTCCCCAAGTGTCTTGTTTATTTTCAGAGGAAGGAAGCTGGTGACCTTTCTGTATTCTCACATCAACAGCCACGAGGCATTTTAATTTAAGGGGAAACAAAATCTGTGACCTACTTTTAAACAATTGAGACTGATTAACCTTTGTTTAAATTCACCTAACTTAAAATAAACAGTCTGGAAATAAGCTCTAGGACATTTTTCAGTAGGAAGTGGAGAAAGTGGTCATGTGAAGACAAAGTGAGAAGAGATGTTAACTGCATAGATGCTGGTGTGAACTGTGGGAGTTTCATTTAAAAAGTTCTCTTGGCTGCTTACATAGAGATCGCATTCTCATCTCTACTGGTTTCAGCAATGCATGATTAAACAGAATCCTGACCAGTGTCGATAGTTTACACGTGAATAACTTAACAAGAAAAATACCTACTGTTCTTTGTGGAAACTGGGGCTCCACCTTGCCTCCCTCCCTGAAGTGAAGTGAGTCAGTCAGAGTGTTGAATCCGGAACCCCTGGACAGGACTGATCTGAGAGGCTCTTTAACCAGAACCCTCCAGGACCCGAACTCCTATTGGGCGTGGAGTTTGACAGTGAGCGGCATTCTTCACAGGGTTCGAGTTGGCACAGTTTTGGGCCGTGGTGGTATACGGAGAGTCCTAGATCAGGAGCCAGGAGGCTTGACTTCTCTATTAACTAGTCTTGTGGCTTGGCGAGCTGTTTAACCTCTCTGTGCCTCAGTTTCTGTTGAAGAATAGAAACGAGGGAAACCTGTCTTTGCCGGGGTAAAAACTGGATATGAACAAAATGTGCTTTAAGACATATACTTCTATAAAAACTCGAGTAGAATTAAGACGTCAACATTGAAGAGGTTGGCTTAGGTGATGATGCTGTTCTGAATTCCTATGGCAACACAAACATACTAAGCTTTAGCTCTAAAAATTATTATATTCATCAATTGAATGCCCTTAGAGAATTATGCATTTTGTTGATAGAACATAGTGCATTTATAATTCTTTGAGGAATCTTTTAATTATTGGATGTGTATATTTAGTGCTTACAAATATCTAATTAATCTATTTGATGGTTAGCATTTTATATCACTAATATGATTGCTTTTCTGTTTCAGTTAGCCAAGATTAGTTTCAGTTCGGACCTAAGAACTCAGACTGTTGTAGATTGCCTTTTTTTGTTTACCTTAACTTACTTATTCTAATTTTCCTTAGAAAATGTCATTTAACCAAAGCCTTTAAAGGCTTTTTGTCACAGATATTTCAGAGAATAGCTTTGTTTTAAATCTATTTGAAACTTATCAGAGACTTTTGAAATATAACTCAACAGCATATAATTACTTACTGGCACGCTGTTGATAAGGGAACCAATAATAGATTGGTTTAATCTGTTAAAGGAAAAGATGAGATTTGCATAAGAGAAAGTGGCAAAGAGAAGAAGGAAAAAATTATGGATACTTCAGAAACAACAAATTGTTTTCGTTTCCTTGGGGAAGATGTGGTTGAGTTGACAGTGAGCAGAGACCTTTTTCTGTTGCTCATGGATTCTCCAGAAGACCTTGGATGTTTCTCTGTTACGGGTTGCTCAGTCTTCCGTGTGATAGTGCCCTTTGCCAGCATCTCCATCTCAGCTCTGCTAGGTGTATTCCATTTCTCTTATCTCCGTTTTTCATGACTGATCACTTTTTTAATGCATCCCCAGTGCACAGCTGTGTTAGTTTCCTATTGCTCCTGTAACAAACTACCAAAAAATTAGTGGCTCGAAACAACACCAACTTATTTATTTCTTAAAATTGAGTTATAGCTCACATATAACATTATATTAGTTTCAGGTGTAAATGATCACCACAATAAGTCTAGTTAACATCCATTACCACACACAGTTACAAATTTCTTTTCTTACAATGAGAACTTTTAAGATCTACTTTCTCAGCAACTTTCAAATATACAATAGAGTATTATTAACTATAGTCAGCATGCTGTACATTACACCCGCAGACTTATCTACTTTATAACCAGAAGTATGTGCCTTTTGACCCTCTTCACACATTTCACTTGTCGCTCCCCACGCCCCCACCCTGCCCTGGCAACCACCAAACTGTGTTCTGTGTGAGTTCAGCTTTGTTTGTTTTTTTCAAGGTTCCACATATAAGTGAAATCATATGGTATTTGTCTTTCTCTGACTTATTTCACTTAGCACAATGCCCTCGAGCTCCATCCATGTTGTTGCAAATAGCAGGATTTCCTTCTTTCATGTGACTGAATATCATTCAGTATATGTACATTATATATATTGTATATATACACCACATGGTATATGTACACCACATTTTCTTTATCCATTCATCCATTGATGGACAATCAGGTTGTTTCCATATCTCAGCTATTATAAATAATGCTGCAATGAACCTAGGGGTGCATATATCCTTTCAAGTTAGTGTTTTTGTTTTCTTCGGATAAATACCTAGACATGGAATTGCTGGATCATATGGTAGTTCTGTTTTTAATTTTTTGAGGAACCTCCATATTGTTTTCCATAGTGGCTGCACCAATTTACATTCCCACCAACAGTGCATAAGCGTTCCCTTTTCTCCACATCCTCACCAACACTTGTTTGTTATCTCTTGTCTTTTTGATGACAACCATTCTAACAGGTGTGAGGTGATATTTCACTGTGGTATTGATTTGTATTTCTCTGATGATTAGTGATGTTGAGTACCTTTTCATGTACCTGTTGGCCAGTTGGATATTTTCTTTGGAAAAATGTTTATTCAGTTCATCTGCCCATTTTTAAACTGGATTGTTTATTTTTTTGCTATTGAGTTGTATGAGTTCTGTAGATATTTTAGATATTAACCCCTTATCAGATATATGATTTGCAAATACTTTCTTCCATTCTGTAGCTTCCCTTTTCATTTTGTTGATGGTTTGCTTCACTGTGCAAAAGCTTCTTAGTTTGATGTGATCTCACTTGTTTAGTTCTGCCTTTGTTTCTTGTGCTTTTGGTGTCAAATCCAAAAAATCTTCACCAAGACCTGTACCAAGGAGCTTACCGCCCATGTTTTCTTCTAGGGGTTTTATGTTTTCAGCTCTTACGTTCAAGTCTTTAATCCATTTTGAGTTCATTTTTTTGGGTATGATGTAAGATAGTGGTCCAGTTTCATTCTTTTGCATGTGGTTGTCGAGTTTTATCAGCACCATTTATTGAAGAGACTGTTCTTTCCCCATTGTGTGTTCTTGGCTCCTTTGTTGAAGACTAATTGACCATGTATGTGTGGGTTTATTTTGGGGCTCTCTATTTCTTTACACTGATCTATGTGTCTGTTTTTCTGCCACGACCATATTGCTTGATTACTATAGCTTTACAATATAGTTTGAAATCAGGAAGTGTACCTGAAGATGCCTCCAACTTTGTTCTTCTTTCTCAAGATTGCTTTGACTATTCGACATCTTTTGGGGTTCCATACAAATTTTAGTTTTTTAAAATCTCTGTGAAAAATGCCATTGGAATTTTGATAAGGATTGTATTGAATCTGAAGATTGCTTTGGATATTATGGACATTTTAACAACATTAATTCTTCCAATCTATGAGCACAGAATGTCTTCCCATTTATTATGTTTTCATTAATTTATTTCATCAATGTTTTATAGTTTCAATGTACAGATATTTTACTTCCTTAGTTAAATTTATTCCTAGGTATTTTATTCTTTTTGATGCAATTGTAAATGGGATTGTTTTCTCAATTTCTCTTTGTGCCAGTTTGTTATTAGTGCATAGAAATGCTACAGATTTTTGTATATTGATTTTATATACTGCAACTTTACTGAATTCATTTACTAGTTCTAACAGTTTTCTGGTGGAGTCTTTAGGATTTTCCATATACATAAGATTGTGTCATCTGTATATAGTGACAGTTTTACTTCTTCCTTTCCTGTTTGGATGCCTTTTATATCTTTTAATTGCCTAATTGCTCTGGTTAGGACTTGTAATACTATGTTGAATAAAAGTGATGAGAGTGGACATCCTTGTCTTGTTTTTGATCTTCGGGGAAAAACTTTCAGCTTTTTACCATTGACTATCATGTTAACTGTGGGCTTGTCATATGTGGCCTTCATTATGTTGAGGTACGTACCCTTCATGCCCACTTTGTTGAGAGTTTTTATCATAAATGGATCCTGAATTTTGTCAAATGCTTTTTCTGCATCTCATCTTGGGATGATCATATGATTTTTATCCTTCACTTTGTTAATGTGGTGTATCACATTGGTTGATTTGTGTATGTTGAGCCTGGAATAAATCTCATGAGTATGATCTTTTTAATGTATTGTTGAATTCCATTTGTTAATATTTTGTTGAGGACTTTTACATCTTTGTTCATCAGGGACATCGGTCTGTAACTTTCTTTTCTTGTAGTGTCCTTGTATAATTTTGGTTTCAGAGTAATACTGGCTTGTAACATGAATTTGGAAGTGTACGACACAAATTTATTATAGTTTTGGAGGTCAGAGTCTACAGTGAGTCTACAGGGCTGCATCCCTTCTGGAGGCTCCAGGGGAGTGTTCATTCCTTGCCCTTTCCAGCTCCTAGAGGTTGCCTACATTTCTTGGTTCATGGATACATCACTCTGATCTCTGCTTCTGTCATCATCTCTCTTTCCCTGACTCGGACACTCTTGCCTTCCTCTTATAAGGACCCTCTTGATTACGCTGGGCTCACCTAGATAATCCAAAGGAACCTATCCATCTAAAGACCTTTGACTTAATTACCTCTGCAAAGTCCCTTTTGCCATGTTAGGTGACACAGTCACAGGTTTCAGGGATTAGGATGTGGACATCTTTGGAGGGTTCATTAATCCACCTGTCACAACAGCATCTAAGACCCATAGCAGATACAAGAAGCTGCAGTTATTATAATAATGCACATAATTAACCAGGAGTGTAAAACAAAAGCTAAGGCTATTTTGATGTATCAATAATTGATAATTATGCCTTTATGATTAATAGTTCTAAGGCCCCTTGACAAAGTAGTTAAAAAGTACAAAGTAGACTTTACAATACAATTCCAATGAGACCCATCAATGAGATCTTAATGTGCTTTCACTTTCTTCACGGAGATTCATTTATTCACTTGTATATATATTTATTGGTTAATAATTAGAATGAACAAACCATGTGCCAGGTCCTGCTATCACAGAGGCTTACAATGCAAGGTAGAAGACAGCTATTGGTGAAGTTATTACCTGCGGTGATTGATGTGATTACAGATGGTAGTGCTAGAAATGAGGGATACAGAGAGCTCTGTGAGTGTATAAATGGAGTTTCTAACCTGGTGTGGGGCATCGGGGTAGATTTCAGAAGTCATGGAGATAAGTGGCCAAAATTTCACGGAAAAGAACAGGTTCACCTTTAGGCATCTATACCATGAGAAAACCAACTATAAAAACAGTCAATAGCTGTCTCTTGTTATTCTATCCAGGCAAGGCATTTTCCATTGACAGCTTTTGTTATGAATGAATTTTTCTTGTCTTCCAGAAGTCCCCTAGTGCTATCTTTAGACAATGGTCTGGTGACCATAAGGAAGGGAAGAACTGCTATCAATTCAGTGAGCATTAGGTGGTCTGATGAAAGGAGAGGGAGAAAGTTGAAACTGTCGTCTTCTCAGGTTACTGTCTCAGTGATGCTAGTCACTGCCTGACTATCTCATTCTAAAAAAGGCACTAGTTTGTGTTGTGTCTACTTAGAGGCAGTACAGGAAATTCTGGGCTTCTTGGGGTAAGGGTTTTCTACGGAGCTTTTGCTCCATGGAAGGCAACCATTGGCCAATACAAAGATGCCTTTCCTGCAGCCCAGGAGCTGTTGAATCCTGTCCATTGCTACATTCTGATGAATGCAGACCACTCAGCTCTGAGGCTCTTTTACTTTATGGTATTGAGGCTGTCCATGGCCACAGAATGGCATTTAGCTCTGAAGCAGCAATTACAACACATGTCACCTGCAAATTTTCATGTAAATCATTAAGTCCTAGTTACCCGATTATCCCCATGGCCATATCTTAATAAACTGTGCTAATAGCATGCTTCTTTCAGAGTCGTTTTTTTCAGGGAGCACCTATGACTTTATTCTTTTCACTGCACTACAGCTCTTGAAGCTTTTATTCCAGGCTTCTGTCCTGAGACATCTGTGACCGGATTATAGATTTGGTGCATTACAGAACCTACCTTAAGCACTTTTTAGGGTTTTTTACAATGTATGATTGGTTACCTGCAGACTTCTTGAGTTCAAAGAGATGGGTAACAGATGACTAGCCAGAAAGCTTATGGAAGAATCTAAGCTTATATATGCTGTTCTTTCTCATAAAGATTACGTTTTGTGGGGAAACAGACTTCATATTCCCCAAAGTGACTGCCGCCTTGACCTTCAGTATCATTTATGTCCATAGGCTTCATTGTTAAGTGTTTGTTTTTATCTGTCTTGACTCTCTATAGTTAATGAAAGATTCTGGTTTAGATTATTCCAGAATAGATTTTGTTTTATTAAGGAACTACTGTTAGGGCAAACCTATGTTTTGCTAAGCCTAACAACCCATTTTTATTACAGACTTTTATTTTGTGAGGAAAAGATTGTTTCTTTATTCTTCATTCATGTAGTGGTACTCTTAGATACATATCTCCATGAGACTAAAACAAATAATAATTTGGGAGAAGAATTTAGAAGTTTTCAAAAAGAAGGTTGTTTAAGGTTTGGTAAACTTTCATACAAGTGGCTTGCTATTACATAAACATTCAAAGCGAATGCTTTTCTTAGATTATTCTGAGCTCTAACATGCTGCTTTCTGGCAATCCCTCGAGACTATGAATTTGACATATCAGACTAAGTTATTAAGGAATAAAAATAGCTTTATCAGCCTGAGCAAGTGAGAAAATTAAGGAATTTCATATGTAATGATTATATTCTCTATAGTTTTGGCTTTCTTACAATAAAGTAGCTAAAGAATGTGATTTTCACCACAAGCTTACTGAGGGTAAATACGCAAAGATAATTCTTAGTACCTTGTGCTCTTTTTCAAGCCAATTATTGCTTTTTTCTTTTTTCCCCCCAACTTCATTAAGACATAATTGACAAAATTGTATATATTTAACTGTACATTGTGATGATTTGAAATATATAGACATTGTGGAATGATTACCACAATCAAGTTAATACATCTATCACCTCACGGAGTTATCATTTTTCTTTTTGTGTGGTGAGAACTCCTAAGATGTACTCTCTTAGCAAGTTTCAAGTATACAATGGAGTATTATTAATTATAGTCGCTATGTTGTAAATTAGATCTCCAGAACTTACTCTTTTTATAACTGAAAGTTTGTAACCTCTGACCAACATCTCCCCACATCCCCCACTCCCCAGCCCCAGGCAACGGCCATTCTACTCTGTTTCTATGAATTCAATATATTTTTTTAAGATTCAACATATATGTGAGATCATACAATATTTATCTCTGTCTGGCTTATCTCACTCAGCATAATGTCCTCCAGCTTCATCCTTGTTGCAAACGGCATGATTTCCTTATTTTTCATGGCTTTTACAAGCCAGCATTATCCTGATATCAAAGCCAGACAAGGACACTACAAGAAAAGAAAATTACAGACCAATATTCTTGATGAACATAGCAGAAATCTTCAACAAAATGCTAGCAAACTGAATTCAACAGCACAGCAAATAGATCATACACCATGATCAAGTGGGATTTATCTTTGGGATGCAAGAATGGTTCACAGATACAAATCAACAAATGTGATATACCACATTAACAAAATGAAGGATAAAAATCCCTGATCATCTCAAGATGAGATGCAAAGACAGTATTTGACAAAATTCAACATCCTTGCATGATAAAAACTCTTAACAAATTAACTATAGAAAGAATGTACTATAATATACCATAATATATCATAATGTACCATAATCACCATAATAAAGACCTTAGATGACAAGGCCACAGCTAATATTACACTCAGTGGTGAAAAGCTAAAAGCTTTCCTCTAAGATCAGGAACAAGACAAGGATGCCAACTTTCACTGCTTCTGTTCAGCATAATACTGGAAGTCCTAGCCTGAGCAATTAGTCAAGAAAAAAAAAAAAGGCATCCAAATTGTAAAGGAAAAAGCAAAATGGCCTCTATTTAAAGATGACATGATCTTATATATAGATACCCCAAAGACTCCTCCAAAAAACACCAAAACTCCAAAAGAACCCACCCCCAAATCCACTACTAAACTAAGTAAAGTTGCAGGATACAAAGTCAATATACAAAAATCAGTTGCATTTCTCTACACTAACAACAAACTATCTGAAAGAGAAACAATCTAATTTATAATACCATCAAAGAGAATAAAATACTTAGGAATAAATTTAACCAAGGAAGTGAAAGATCTGTATTCTGAAAACTATAAAACATTGATGAAAGAAACTGAGGAAGACAGAAATAAATGGAAAGATAAGAATTGGATTGGAAGAATATTGTTAAAATGTCCATACTACCCAAAGCTATCTTCAGAGTCAACACAGTCTCTATGCAAATCCCAAAGGCATTTTTCATAGAAGTAGAAAAAACAATCCTAAAATTCATGTGGAACCACCAAAGACCCCAAATAGCCAAAACAATCTTGAGAAACAAGAGCAAAGCTGGAGGTATCACATTTCCTGATTTCAAATTACATTACAAAGCTATAGTAATCAAAACAGTATTCATATAAACAGACACATTGATCAATGAAAAGGAATAGGGAGCCTGGAAATAAATCCATGCGTATATAATCAACTAATCTTTGACAAGGGCACCAAGAATACACAATGGGGAGAGGATAATCTTTTTAATAAATGCTGCTGGGAAAATTTGACAGCCACATGCAAAGAATGAAACTGGACCATTGACACCATATACAAAAATCAACTCAAAATGATTTAAAGATTTAAATGTAAGACCTGAAACTGTAAACTCCTTGAAGAAAACAGGGAAAAAGCTCCTTGACACTGGTGTTGGCAAAGATCTTTTGGATGTGACACGAAAACCACAAGTAACAAAAGCAAAAATCAGGGCTGGCCCAATGGCATTGTGGTTAAGTTTGCATGCTCCACTTTGGCAGCCCGGGGTTCACAGTTTCAGATCCTGGGTACAGACCTGGCACCACTGGTCAAGCCATGCTGTGGTGGCATCCCACATAAAATAGAATATTGGCACAGATGTTAGCTCAGCAACAATCTTCCTCAAGCAAAGAGAGGAAGATTGGCAACAGATGTTAGCTCAGGGCCAAACTTCCTCACACATGCACACACAAAAAAGCAAAAATCAACAAGTGCAACTACATAAAACTAAAAATCTGCACAGCAAAGGAAACAATCAGTAGAGTGAAGAGGCAATCTATGGAATGGGAGAAGGTATTTGCAAATCATATAGCTGATAAGGGGTTAATTTCCAAATATATAAGGAACTTATACAACTCAACAACAGGAAAACAAATAATCCAATTAAAAAATGGTCAAAGGACTGGAATAGACGTTTTTCCGAAGAAGACATACAAATGAACAACAGGTACATGAAAAGGTGCTCAACATCATTAATCATCAGGGAAATGCAAATCAAAACCATAATGAGATATCACCTCACACCTGTTAGGATGGATATTATTAAAAAACAAGAGACAACAAGTGTTGGCAAAAACATGGAGAGTGGGAAGCCTTGTGCACTGTTGTTGGGAACGTGAATTGGTGCAGCCACTACGGAAAACAGTATGGTGGTTCTTCAAAAAATTAAAAATATAACTATCGTATGATCCAGCAATCCCATTTCTGGGTTTATAGCTGAAGGAAACAAAAATTAGTATCTTGAAGAGATCTGCACCCTCATGTTCATTGCAGCATTATTCACACTAGCCTAGATATGGTAACAACCTAAGTGTCCATTGACGGAAGGATGGATAAAGAAAATGTGATATATACATCTTTTGCTTTGATACAATACATAACAAGCACATGCCACTGTAAAGATTATTTTTTTTCAGTCTTTTAGGTGGAAATCCAAGAGTTATATCCAATTTGATTATTATACTCTCTCCTGCCCTGCCTGGTTCTTTTTCTCTAATCCTACAATATTGAATAAAAGGGGATTCTTGTCTTGAGCTTTAGAAGGAAATTATTTATGTCCCAGTGAGGTTAAGAAGCAATACTCTATTTTACCAACTAGGTTTCAGGCCCTAATGAAACCAACACAACGATTCCTTTTGGTAGTGGTTTGTTGGTTTGTTTTTAACACCTTGTTTAGAATACTTATCTGTTCTGGGATGGCAGAGTGCTGGTGGAGAGTCTGCCAATAATCCTCAAAATTAAAAGCCATGTAGAGAATTTAAGTGAGTGAGTTTGCATATTGAAAGACATTTGCCCCATAAAAATGTTTTAGAAATTATGCCAGATATTATAAATCTTTAAGAAGAAGTGAAAGTTTGGATCTTTTCTATGAAGCGTACTGTTCTTTAATATTGGCAATGAACTCAATCAAAGCGTTGCAGACCAAAGACAACATAACTGCAGAATGAGCTGCCAGATTGAAAGCTCTGGAGTAAATGACATCTAGCTTCCTTCTAGTTTTAAGAAATGTCTAGTCGATGAGTTATACTCACCATTCCACTGCCCTGTTCTCATTGGATCAACATACAGTTTCCTCACTGAACAAAATACCAAGGCATGTTATATAAATAACATGGTTATTTTTTCTACCACAGAGACCTGGCTTTGCTATTTTAGTTTAGTAGAATGACGCTGATAAATTGCTCTCAATTTTTGTCTAAACCATGCTAATGAAAGCAACAGGGTTCCTTTTGATAGTTTCCTTTAATGTCATTGTCAGAATAGGTAGTAACTTGAATATGAACTTGTACTTTTAAGTACCCTTTTGTATCAAGTCAGGGGCCAGGTTGTCAGCCATCACAACCTAACTGATAAAATTAGCCAGAAAGCACAGGAACTTTTGTTCCAGGGTTTTTGTTTAAAGAAAACTTGGTATCTAACTCTTAATCATAGGGACTTTAACCTTTGGGGAAAGTTTGTAATAAAATTATAACTAGGGAAAAAAGTAAAGCAGAATTTCAGCATGCAACAACGGAATTACAGAATTATTTCAGAGTATCTGGCATTGGTGGTTGACTCATATTGGACCCTCTACCAGAAATAACTTGTAGCAACTGTATAGTATAGTAAGAGAATATATTAAAAGAAAAAGCAGGGCTTCTTGGTTGGTTGAAGCCTTCACTGTTGGATGGAAGATACTTTCAGAGATGCCCTGAAACACCTGGGCAGAGCTCAAGGATGCCTACAGGATGCTGCACGATGCAAAGGTGTGAGCCCTGATGGATTCCTTTTAGTGTCAGTCATTCTGAAGGACCAGCTAGTGTGACTGAGTTCCAGGTTCTTTGTGGAAGGCATTAAGCAAGAGGGAAAAAAAGGGTCCTGGATGTGGAAGGACAGCAGGTGGCATGGGACATCTAGGGAGGGCTCAGACATACCTCAACTAATTTCTAGATTTAACCAAGGCCATTGCTGTTACTTTTTAAAGTGGGGAACTTTGATTTAGGTGACCTTTCTCTATTTGACAAATCTGCTTACATGTAACATCATGGCAACTCAGCAACAGTACTCACAGAAGGGGAAATTGTCAGAGGGCTGATGAGGGCAGGACTCAAAGTGCACTGGACATGGCTCTTGGGCCAGTGGAGGAGGGCAAGACGCAGAGAATGATACCACACCCAGCAGTGAGACCTGGGGTCCTTCCCCCTGAGCTGGAAGGCTCTGAATGGTGAGCTAGATTTCAAAATAACACAGGGAGTTGAGCGTGAAGTGGAGGCCAGGTCATAGTGCATAGGGAAAGATCACCCAGAAAAATATTCTGTCGTTCAGCGTTGGTAGAGGACATCCAGAGAGTGGTGTTCGGGTTATACAAGTTTGGACTTCCATGCGAAGTTAGGCATGCTATTTACTTAAGAATGGCCATCAAAATCCAGTTTCCCTTAGAGTGCTGGGAAAAGAGAATATGCCATGACACATTCCTTGAATGAATTACCTGGAATTTGTGGAAGAGGGCCTGTTTGTTGCTCTTTTAAAAAAAACTTTAAGCTTTCCAGCATTTTACCTTCTTACCTATATTTTGAAAATTCCCTGCCACGAAGGTCTTGATGGACAGCAGACCCCACCTCCCACTGGAAAAGCAGAAAATTCTCAGAAACTGCTTCTCCAGTTCCTGTGGAACAAGGTCAATCAGAGAGAGAGGCCTGGGATGTTCCATTCGGAGCTCCTGAGGCAGAGCTGGAGAATGGACAGGGAGGGGCTCTCTGACAGCAGCAGCAGGAGGGTCTGGGGAGCGGGGTCCAGTGCAGGGGCGGGGAACAGGGTGGAGACTGCACGACCCTGGCGTGGCTACGGCTACAGCGCTTTCTTTTGTTTCTGCCTGTTCTGAGCCTGATTTTCCAGCCTTCCCTATAAATGTGAGATACCAATATCCTTTAGCATCATTATTTTTCTGCTTAAATCAAGTAGAGTTGGTTTCCATTCTTTGCAACTGACCATAAATACACAAGGGAATCATAAAACCTTCTCCCATTCAGTTCCAGAAGAAGAGAACTTGATGGAGTTTAAAAAGCTGGAAATTAAATTGAGCTTTGTTTTAAAATTTCTTTTTTAAAGATTGGCACCTGAGCTAACATCTGTTGCCAAACTTTTTTTTTTTTCCTTCTTCTCCCCAAAGTCCCCCAGGACATGGTTGTATATTCTAGTTGTAGGTTCTTCTGGTTGTGCTGTGTGGGACACCACCTCAGCATGGCTTGATGAGCAGTGCTAGGTAGGCACCCAGGATGCAAAGTGGTGAAACCCTGGGCCACCGAAGCCGAGCGCGTGAACTTAACCATTTGGCCACAGGGCCGGCCCCAAATTGAGCTTTTAAACTAGAGAGATTTTAAGGCCAGTTACCAGCCTGGGTGGGGATGGGGAGGATATTGTTCTGTGTGAAAACTCATGAGCTCCCAAGAGGACAAAAAGCAAAGGAAGCTGGTGATACAAGATTGCTGGATGACTTCTCTTTCCCTAGGAAGTCACTCATGTCTTCTCTTATTCAGCAGGCTTCTGCTCCTTGGTTCTCTTGTAACCTTTTCTCCTAATGTGGGGCCTGCAAAGGGTAGTTGCTGCATGATTTGTTGGATCAGTTTTCGTGGTTCTGCAGTTTCTTGACGCTTGGATATAAGCAGCCAAAATAGTTTCAAAGAATGATGTATCTTTGGTTTATTCCTTTCTCAATGTTGTGAAATCACTCCCTAATTAGCAAAGAGACTGCTATTTTTCCTGGAGCCTTAAGGAATCCCTTCATGTACCTTTGCTTTGCAGAGACCTCTTTGCTACTGCAGACTTGTTCCTATGGGTTTATTTTTGAGTGATTAACTTGGGATAAGGGAGACTTTGAAAGCCTTCCTTGTGAGTTCAGAATGTAAATACATCATCGCAAGAACTGCTGCTGTCGGGAGGGTCCTAAAGCAAAGGAAACTTAGAAACTTGAGAGCAAAATGGCAGGACTTTGTTTTATCCAAAAAAAGAAATCCCTATGGCATCATAATTGGAGCCCAGTGCACTTGGAGGCAGACGGCCTGCCCTTGGCTCTGGAGGCCAGCAGGCTGCTCTCCAAACATCACAGCCTAAGACAGCCTTAAAATCAACGGGGGAAAATAACGGAGGAAAACTCTGGAAAGCCCCTGGTCTCTGTTTGTGTTAGTTCCTGAGCCTACCTAATAATAAGACTTTTTACATTCTTTCCACCGTCCTTGGAGGGGTTCTCTGAACCCTAACATCTGTCCCTCGTCCATACACATATTAGATAAATCCTGTTACATAAAGAGGGTTGTAGAGGACCAGCGTAATATTTTACGTAGCCCAATTTTTTGCTCTAACGTGGTGATATTAAGCTTTCATCATAGGGGCATGTGGCACCGACAGTCACTGAAGCCACACTCCTCCAAAACAAGAGGGACAGAAACACGTGACTCTTGGTTAGCTTCACATGTAACCATATTGAAGTTTGAAGCATGCAGTTAAGTAATACCTGAAATCAATATTAAGTAAATAACTTGCTTCCTGTTTCCTTGAGATTGTCTGAAATGGTCAGTCTCACATTCTAGCTACTTAGCTCGGAGTATGTGCCCACTCTGAAGTTTTGCACTTGGTAATGAAGCAGAAATATTTTCTGTGACTAAGAAGGCATCAGAATTAAAAGGCACTGAAATATTTAATTGGACAGAAAATAGTTTTACAAGTCAATATAAAAGAAACTAAAAATATACAGCGTAAACTTGCCCCTAAATCAGTGATTCTCACCCTTGGCTGCACATCGGAATCACATGGGAGCTTTAGGAATCAGTGACGCTTGGGTTCCACCCCAGTCTGACTTATTGGGTCTTGGGTGTGTCCAAGCCATCAGGATTTTTAAAAGCTGCCTTAGGTAAAACTGCTTGACAGACTGAAATGTATCAGAATTTTTTGTTTTTATCCGGGTGTTTCTGAGTGTCAAGTTCAACATATCAGATCAGATAGAGGCATCAGCCAGTAAGAGCAGCATAGCGTCTAACCTTGGTTCTTTCCTTGAGGTGAATTACAGATTGTGTGCTTTGTTTAATCTCGTCACACTCTCTGGACCATAAACTCTCTGAGAGCCGGGGACATCCCCATGTTATCCACTGTTGTGTATTCCCAAGGCTCTCTACAGTGTTGGGCATATGGTTGGCCCTCGAATATTATGGAATGAATAAAGAAATACTTATAAAGAAATCCGGGTTATAAATACTCTCTGGAAAGCATCAGATCAGGCCAATGTCATGCCGAAATTTATTCTGTGGGCATAAATTCCCTTTAATTCTTTCATTTCCAAACTCGAATTCTCTATCAACCACACTTCTTCTCGAGACAATGCGCTAAGCTATTGGTTTTTCACATTTCAGTGTCATGCAAGAATGAAGCTCCGCGAGGGCTGGGGCCTGGCTTTGTTCCTTGCTGTGTCTTCTATGCACCCAATAGTAGGATCTCAACTATTCGTGAAAAGAATGAACAGTGTATCCATGCTTTTCACTGCCTTCCAAGGAGATCAGGGCTCTTTGGATATGCCCCGAGGTGTGGAGATGGCAGTGAGACTAAGCAACTGAGCTAAACGCTGTCCCCTGTTCACCTCAACTAGAGCAACCCTGTTACTTCTTGGGCTCCTTATTTTATTTTATTTTATTTATTTTTTTGCTGAGGAAGATTCACCCTGAGCTAACATCTGTGCCAATCTTCCTCTATTTTTTAGTATGTGGGCCGTAGCACAGCATGGCCACTAACAGAGCAGTGCAGGTCTGTGCCCAGGAACCGAACCCAGGCCGCTGATGCAGAGCACACTGAGGTGAACCTTTAGGCCACCAGGGCTGGCCCTCCTCATTTTATTTTTAAAAGTCAAACATTTTTAATATAGTAATTATATAGTGTAACACGCATACATAAAAGTGCTCAAAGCGTAGGTAACGTGTTTATAACACAAAGCAAGTACCCACGTGAACACCAAGGTCAAGAAGCAGGTTGCCAGCGTCCCAGAAGCTGCCTCCACGTGCCCCTCAAACACTTTTTCCTTCTCCTAAATAAACCGCTTTCCTGACTTCTACCCCTCTGGCTTTACCTTCTTTTAAAAAAATGTTATATGAAGAAAACTATACTGTCTATGTCCTTATTTGATTTTAATTAATTTAAATAGCCATATGTGGCTAGTGGCTCCCATGTCAGACAGAGCAACTCTAGAAGCTTATTTGGTTTGTCTCTCGCATTTAGATCTTCAATCCAGCTGGGACTTATTCTGCGTGTTTGTGTAGTGTGAGGTATGGGTCAGTCTTAGTGTTTTTTTCCCATATCCAATTGCCCAGAACAATTTGTTGAGAAGCTTGTTTCTCCATTGCCCTGTAGCACCATTTTTGTCATAAATTAGGTATATATACACACTTGTGTCGGACTTTGAGCTCTTTATTTTTGTCTATTTGCATATCTTTCTGTTGATTCCATATGATCTTAATTATGTAGATACATTAATATTTATTGACAGAGTAAGTTGTTCTAATTTTTTTTTTTAGAGAGCATCTTGGCTATTCTAAGCCCTTTGTATTTCCACATAAATTTTAGATTCAGCTTGTCAAATTACACACACACAAATTTTGATTTGGATTTTGATTAGGATTTTATTGACTATAGGCCAATTTGGGGAGAACTGATGTATTTACACTATTGAGTTTTCTATTTAAGAAGTAGTCTACCCCTTACTTGGTCTTTATTTTCTGTCAAATGTGGTGGTGATTTTTCACTTCTTTTGTTGGATTTATTCTAGGAATTTGATATTTTTGATACTATTATGAATGGCATCTCTAAATATTTCAATTTCTGTTTGCTGTTCATATAGAAATGCAATTGATTTTTGTTATATTGATCTTGTATTTGGCAACCTTGCTAAACTAACTTATTTATCCTCAAAATTTATTGCAGATTCTTCTGTATATTGCACAAGCAGATCGTAAGGCAATAATGACTGTTTTATTTCTTCCTGTCCTCACCTTTAAGCCTCCTACTTCTTTTTCTTGCCTTGTTGCACTGGCTAGAACCTCCAGTACAAAGCTGAATAGTAATGGAGACGGTGAACGTCCTTGCATTGCTCCTGATCCATGGAGAAAGCTTTCAGCATTGTACCATTTGGGGCCTGACATCTGCTGCAGTTTTTTCCACACTAGATATCCTCTAAGAGATCCTATTCCTCATTGACAGGGAGTTGCATGTAGAATTTTATCAAATGCTCTTTTGCATCTATTGAGATGATCGAATAAGTTTCTTTTATTGTGCTATTGTGGTGACTTGATTTTTGAATATTAAACCAGCCCTGTGTTCCTGGAATAAACCCAAGTTAGCCATGATATATTACCTTCTTTCTATATCAGTTAGCTAAAATTTTGTTTGAGTTTTTTGCATCTGTGGCTTTGAGTAAGATTGGCCTACATCAAGGTTGTACTGACCTCACATAAAGAAGGGAAGCACGCCTTTTTCTATTCTTTGGAAGACTTTGTATAAAATGCATTTTTTTCTGGGGCCGGCCCCGTGGCTGAGTGGTTAAGTTCGTGTGCTCCCCTTCGTCGGCCCAGGGTTTTGCCGGTTCAGATCCTGGACGTGGACGTGGCATCGCTTATCAGGCCATGCTGAGGTGGCGTCCTACATGCCACAACTAGAAGGACTCACAACTAAAATATATAACTATGTACTGAGGGGACTTGGGGAGAAAAAGCAGAAAAAAATAGAATATTGGCAATAGTTGTTAGCTCAGGTGCCACTCTTTAAAAAAAAATAAATTAAAAAAAATTTTTTTAAAAAGACTATTTCTTTAAAATGGTTGGTAAAATCCATCAGTAAAGCTATCTGGGCCTGGAATATTTTTGGGAGAAGGGGAGAAGGTTTAAAATTACAAATGAAATACACAAACTAAAGCAGGTTATTGATCCAGAGTTTGTATTCTTATGTGAATTTTAGTAAGTTGTATTTTCTGGGAATCTTCCATTTCATCTAAATTTTAAAACTTAATGGCATAAATTTTATTCCTGATATTCTCTTATTGTCACGTCTGTAGAATCTTTAGTGTTGTCCCATTTTCATTCCTGATATTGTATATTTAAGCCTTTTCTCTTCTTTTTGACCACTCTCATCATAAATTTAAAAATTTTATTAGTCTTTCAAACAATTCGGTTTAGATTTTGTTTAAGCTTCTTATCAAATGCTTTCCTATTTCATTAATTTCTGCTTTCCTTTATTCCCTTCCTCCTAATTCTGGGTAAAATTTGCTGGCTTTTATGTTTATTTGTTGCAATTTCTTTTCTTTTAGTCTTTAACTTTCATTTTTATTTTCTTATTTTGTATTGAGGTAACATTGATTTATAACATTATATAAATTTCAGGTGCACATCTTTATATTTTGACTTCTGTATGGACCACATTGTGTTCACCACCACAAGTTTAGTTGCCATCCATCACTATACACATGAGCCCTTTTATACTTTTTGCCCTCCCCACACCCCCTTCCTCTCTGGTAGCCACCGTTCTGTTCTCCATATCCATGTGTGTGCTTATCTTCCACATCTGAGTGAAATCATATGGTAATTATCTTTCTCCATCTGACTTATTTTGCTTATCATAATACCCTCAAGGTTCATCCGTGTTGTTGCAAATGGCAAGATTTCATCTCTTTTTATGGCTGAGTAGTATTCCATTGTGTATATACCACATCTCCTTTTTCCTTTCATCTATTGATGAGCACTTAGGCTGCTTCTAAGTCTTGGCCATTGTGAATAATGCTGCAATCGACATGGGGGTGCATATATCTTTATCGATTAGCATTTTTGAGTTTTTTGAATAAATACCCATAAGCGGTATAGCTGGATGATATGGTAAGTTATATTTTTAATTTTTTGAGGAATCTCCGTACTGCACCAGCTTACATTCCCACCAGCAATGTATGAGGGTTCTCTTCTTTCCACATCCTTTCCAACACTTATTATTTCTTGTCTTTTTAATAATAGCCTTTCTGTTGGGTATGAGGTGATAGCTCATTGTGGTTTTGGTTTGTATTTCCCTAATAATTAGTGATATTGAGCTTCCTTTCATGTGCCTGTTGGCCATCTGTATATCTTCTTTGTAAAAATGTCTGTTCAGATCCTCTGCCTATTTTTTTTTTTTTTAAGATTTTATTTTTTCCTTTTTTCTCCCCAAAGCCCCCCCGGTACATAGTTGTATACTCTCTGCTGTGGGTCCCTCCAGTTGTGGCATGTGGGACGCTGCCCCAGCGTGGCCCGATGAGCAGTGCCATGTCCGCGCCCAGGACCCGAACCAACGAAACACTGGGCCGCCTGCAGCGGAGTGCGCGAACCCAACCACTCGGCCACGGGGCCAGCCCCTCTCTGCCTATTTTTTGATCAGGTTGTTTATTTTGTTGTTGTTGAGTTGTATGAGTTCTTTACATATTTTGGATATTAACCCCTTATACATATTTGATTTGCAAATATCTTCTCCCAGTTGGTAGGTTGTCTTTGCATTTTGTTGATGGTTTCCTTTGCCATGCAGAAGCTTTTTAGTTTTATGTCGTCACATTTGTTTATGTTTTCTTTCATTTCACTTGCCTGAGGAGAAGGCAAAAAGATATGCAAAAAGATACTGCTAAGACCAATGTCAAAGAGTATACTGCCTATGTTTTCTTCTAGGAGTTTTATGGTTTCAGTTCCTACAATTAAGTCTTTATTCTATTTTAAGTTAATTTTTATGAGTGGTGTAAGATAGAGACCTATTTTGTTCTTTTGCATGTGGATATCCAGTTTTCCCAACACTGTTTATTGAAGAGACTATCCTTTCCCCATTGTTTATTCTTGGTGACCTTGTCAAAGATTAGTTGACTATATATCTGTGGGTTTATTTCTGATATCTCAATTCTATTACATTTGTCTACATGTCTGGTTTTATGCCAGTGCTATACTGTTTTGATTAGTGTAGCTTTGTAATATAGTTTGAATTCAGGAGTGTGATAGCTCCAGCTTTGCTCTTCTTTCTCCAGATTGCTTTGACTATTTAAGGTCTTTTGTGGTTTTATACAAATTTTAGGATTGTTTTTCTATTTCTGTGAAAAATGCCATTGCAATTTTGATAGGGATTGCATTAAATTTGCAGATTGCTTTGCATATTATAGACATTTTAACAATATTAATTCTTCCAATCCATGAACATGGGATATCTTTCCATTTATTTGTCTTCTTCAATTTATTTCATCTAATATTTTATAGTTTTCAGAGTAAAGATCTTTCACCTCCTTGATTAAATTTATTCCTAAAATTTTATTCTTTTTGATGCTATTGTAGATGAATTTGTTTTCTTAATTTCTTTTTCAGATCATTCTTTGTTAGCACAAATGGAACTAATTTTTTATGTTATTTTTGTGTCCTGCAACTTTATTGAATTAGTTTATTATTTATAACAGTGTTTTGGTGGAGTCTTTAGAGTTTTCTATATATGAGATCATGTCATTTGCAAACAGAAACAATTTTACTTCTCCCTTTCCAATTTGGATGCTTTTAATTTCCTTTTTTTGGCTTAATTATTCTGGCTATGACTTCCAGTACTATATTGAATAGAAGTGTTGCAAGTGAGCACCGTTGTTTTGTTCCTGATCTTAGGGGAAAAGCAAAAGAAAAAAAAAAAGGGAACCACAACACAATATACTAAAAATTATGGGATGCAGCAAAAGCAGTTCTAAGAGGGAAGTTCTAAGAGGGAAGCTTATAGCAGTGAACACCTACAGTAAGAAAAAAGAAAGATCTCAAATAAATGACCTAACTTTATACCTCAAGGAACTAGAAAAAGAAGAACAAACTAAGCCCAAAGTTAGAAGAAGAGAGGAAATAATACAGATCAGAGAAGAAATAAATGAAATAGACACCAGAAAGACAATAGGAAAGATCAACAGAACTTAGAGTTGGTTTTTTAAAAAGATCAAATTGGCAAACCTTTAGCTAGACTTACCCAGAAAAAAGAGAGAATTCAAATAAATAAAATTGTAAGTGAAATAGGAGACATTACAACAGACACTACAAAAATACAAAGAATTAAGACATTATTATGAACAATTATACACCAAAAAATTGGATAACTTAGAAGAAATGGATAAATTCCTAGAAACATACAAGCTACCAAGACTGAATCATGAAGAAATAAAAAATCTAAACAGATCAAGGAGATTGGATCAGTAATCAAAAACTTCCCAACAAAGAAAAACCCAGGACCAGATGTCTTCAGAGCAGAATTTACCAAACATTTAAAGAAGAATTAATGCTAATATTTCTCAAACACCTCCAAAAAATTGAAGAAGAGGGAACATTTTGAAACTCATTTTACAAGGCCAGCATTACCTTCATGACAAAGCCAGATGAGGACACTACAAGGAAAGAAAATTAGAAGCCAACATCCTTATGAACATAGATGCAAAAATTCTTGTTGAAATTCTAGTAAACTAGATTCAACTGCACATTAAAAAGATCGAATACTATGATCAAGTGGGTTTTATCTCTGAGATGCAAGGATGGTTCAACATACACAAATCAGTAAATGTGATACACCACATTAACAGAATGAAGAATAAAAATCATATGATCATCCCAACAGAGGCAGGAAAAGCATTAAACAAAATTCTACATAATTTAATGGTAAAAACTCTCATCAAATTAGGTATAGAAGAAATATATCTCAACATAAAGGCCATCTATGACAAGCCCACAGCTGGCATCATACTTAACGATAAAAAGAACTAACTCTTTAGTTGTATGTCACTTAGATATATCTATCAATTCTTTTTTTTTTTTTTTGGTAATTTCATTGCTTTCTCCCTCTATTTTTGCTTTTATAAGTTTCTGCTTCTAATATAGTTTTAATGTTATAATTGAATGTTTCATTCATTTATTCTCATTCTTCAAGGTCAATATTTTTATTAATAGCAGTTTATAAAGCTATAACCCCATACGTTTTGGCATATAGGGATCTGAATTTTATTTTGCTTAATTAATCTTTTGCATGTTTGCTTTTTATTATTGACATTTTAATAATATGGGGAATTTTTAACGCTTATGACTTGCTTTTCTTTTACATCTCAACTCAAAGCCCAGTGTGTTTACTAAGCCCCCTCACCTTGATGGGTCATGAATTCCAACTTCCGTCTCTCTAGCGCTGACAGACTGCTGGAATCTTGGTTTTATACTTTGGCATCCCTACGGGGCTTTTTTGCTTGGGTTTTCAGCTCTCCCTCTGTGTGGGAAAGGCTTAGAAGTTGGCAAATGCCTCAAGGGCAAGTTGCTCCAGCCTTTTGGCTTGTCCTCTCTGTTGTTCCTTCCTCCCTGTTATGTTTTGGCCCCTTTGTTCTATGTCTCCCCAGCCTGGTTAAATGGCTGCAAGCCCCAGTCTCCTTCTTTGTTTACAAATAACGGTCCAAGTCACCAACACCCCTGCGGGAAAAACCAATCAGCAGAGTGGCTTCGCCTAGGTCTGCCCCTCTGTGCTGTGGGGTCTTTGTCCCTCAACTCCTGATTGGCTTGGTTGCTCTCTGATGCCTTCAAACGTTTTTTATGTCTTTTAGTCAGTTTTTATGATTGTTTTTGGCAAGAGAATTGGTCATGAGAGTACAAGGTTTTCCTGTTAATTTAATGCATACTTTCCTTATAATAGTCAATTCCCTTTTAGTTTTAATCTTAGAATTTATTCTACCTTGAACTCATCTGTTGACTTACATTTCAAAAAAACGCAGTTTTGCTTTTATTTAACAAAAATAAAAAGTAGATAATTTCCAAAGGTAGCTTCAGTTTCTTACCATAAATCATTTTACATGGATATTCTGTATCCCTAAGGCAGTACATTTTTCTTCATGTTATTTAATATTGCTTTACTCATCCTTGAAAGAGAAGTCTGACCAGGTTCTGTGTTTGGAAAAAACCGTTTAAAATTCCTCTCCATCCCCTGTACTATTCATCTGGGTGTGGAGTAAATATCTCATGTCTTAAACTGAAGTGGGTTGTTTTTATTAGATATCTCCTAGCCAGATTTCCAGCATCAGTGAATCACTGGTTTAGAATGGCTCTGCTAGCTTTTCTCTTGTCTTTCAGCTGAATTCACTGATCAGAAGGAAGTTAATTCCTGAATCATTAGAGAAGAACTGTCGTTCTTTCGCCAGGGCACTTCTTGAAAAGTGCACTGGTCTCCTTGCCTCTTCCTTTATTTCACTCCTGCCTCTTAAAGACTTCAGAAGATGCAACATGCCTCCACTTGTGTGTTTTTATAAGCCCCTGCTATCTTGGGTTACAGAGGGTTACTAAAATGAGAATTTGGGAAGGAGAATGCCAGTTGTTCCGGTGTCGTAGAGGAGTGGCTGCCAAGTGCGGGATAAGGAAAAGAGCAGGGCTTTCAGGTCAGGCAGTCCGGGGCTGTAACGCTGGCGATCTCACTCTCAAGCCACTCAGAGCTGGAGAGATCATTGAAACCTTCCTCACTGGTAAGACTGCTACGGTAACACATCTTCCTCAAAGGATTGTTGTAAGGGCAAACCAACCAACATAACACAATCGGTATGCTCCTGGTACAAAGAAAGTGCTCTAACACTAGCTATTACTACTTTTATTCTTCTTATTTTAATAGTAAACATTAGGAACTTCATTTTGGGTTCCAGATTCCTTTGGGAAATTCATGTATCTTGTGCAATAAGCAAGGTTTTGTAATATTTCTAATTTGGTGAGATGGAGGTCGAGGTCAAGTAGAAACTAGGGTGTGGTCATGAAAAGAAGAAATCTTGTGAGAAGTTGCTTAGGCTGGTCTTTGAAACATGAGTGACACAGCTCAGTCATTTGGGGGGGGCAGGGGGCAAGCTCTTCCACATCAGAGGCTGAGCAAAGCCCTATTATAATTAACTGCACTATTTTCCCCAAAGTTTTTTCATCACTGCCATTTCTAGGCCTCATTTCCCTACAAAGGCCTTCACAAGCTGACTTCAATCTAGTCTTCCAGCCAGAACGCCCACCATATGCTCCCAACCACACAGGGGAACTGGGATATTCTCTGAACACGTTAACATTTTTCCTCTTCTATGCACATTTCCCATACTCTTCTTCCAACCTGACCAGCCTTGAATGCCCTTTCTCATATGTTGATTGTCAACACTAATTCTTAAACTCTTCCTCCTTCATAATTCAGCAAACTATCTTCTTTCCCAAGAGCTCTTCTCTTCCTCCTCACAGCTCCTATCAGATTTTATTCTGCGTATTGGAAACACATACTTGCTATTATTCACCCTCCAGGCCGTCAATTTCTTGAACTGTGTCCTATTTTCCTTGCATTTCCCAGCAATGAGGTATAATTTTTATACCTGGTAGAGACTAATAAAGGCCATTAAGAACTGAACTGAAATATTTTAATTAATCACAATGTTTTTTGATTTAGATGCCACTGGTGAAAGACAGTGCTTAGATAAATGGGAAATAGTTACTCTCAAAATCTGTGAGTTATAATTATGTTTGCATACATAGTCAACTGTGAGTAGGTGGTAACTGAAACTAGTATTGCCTTAGTTTCTATGGGCCCAATCTGTTATTAATTATAAGACTAGATACCTCACACCGCACAGAATGTCTCTAAATTTCCTTCATAGAGCCAAGAAAGCTATTTCTAGATCTTTATGCCCCATTTCCAGAGTCCTTAAATGAAGTTCTCCTTTTCTTACTCTCAGAATTAACTCTTCTTTTATTCTCGATCTTGGTTAATGGTTTCACTCAGTTTCCCCGAGTGAGAAAAACCCAGTGTTTCATCCACTCTTTCCCTTCCTGTATCTTTCCTTTCCTAATCCCTGCCCAAATCTATCAACTTCCTTGAAGTTTAAAAACAAAATGCAGCTCTTACTTCTTTATCGTCATCTTTCCTTCTTGGAATGAGTAGGAACCAGTTCCCTACTCATGTCCCTGACCCTAATCTCTTCCCCACTCTAGTCTGTTTTAAGAATACTTGAGAATTTAATCAATGCCAGTTTTCAAAAAACTTCTTCAATAATACCATCTCTGCTCTTTGAATATCTGTTAGATTCAAGTGGCTAAAATTATGGAATTGACACTCCTTAGCTTTGACCTAACTGACCTTGTCAACCTCATCTCCTACTGTCCTCTCTTGCAACTCAGTTCCAGGAACATGCCGGATCCTATAGGCTCCTTTGTCTACTGTCCTCTGCCTAGAACAGCCTTTCTTTGCTGTCAAGTTCTTACTCACCCTCCAAGATCTAACAAAATATTAATTCCTGGGAAAGAAGCCGCTCTGTCCATGGGGCTTTCTCCGCTCTTTGTGATGTCACTTCCAGTGGTTACTGCCCCAAGTGGTTATCAGTTTATCTTCACCTTCTCCTCGGAGTGTAAGCCCTCCGACAGCAGGAATCCTAAATTACTTATCTTTGTAATCCCAAGATATTGCACAGTGCCTAACAATGGTAGGGGCACAAGTTACTTTTCTTAACTCCAGTTTTAAAATTTCAGCCACATATTTGAGGTATAATGAAGAGAACACTGGAAGCAATTTAGGAACCTGAGTTCTAGTCCTGGGTCATTTATGAACAAGCTGTATGGTCCTGGGTGTATCACACTATCTCTTTGTACTTTGGTTTCCACATGTGTAAAGTGAAGAGGCTGGACTAGATGTCCTCTGGGGCCCTTCCTGTTCTAAAGGTGACAGTCCCAGGTGGGGAGTTTTATAGATTGACCTGAGTAGATCTGCCAGTGGTAATATTCTATGGCACAATCTTGATTTATGACTCTTCATTTCCTCCTCTTTCTTTCCTTTCCTCTAACCACCCACTGGTTCTGATGTAATGAACTTGATTTCAGAGTGAGCATTAAAGGGTCACAGTGTCACACTTTAGGCATGTGATCTTGGAAACACACGAGGTTCTCACTACACACAGTGCACACAAAAAGCCTTTAATTAAACACGTGAAATGTATTAGTCACATGCTCTTGAGAAAACTATAAAAAGGACCCATCCCAGGCCCAGATGTGCCCTTGGAAGGACTGGACCAGCACCAGAGGAGGAGGGGTGAGAGTTTCAGCTGCGATTACTCCCATCTGTTCCTTAAAACAAAAAAAAAGTTTCCTAAATGCACACTAGACATGGGAAAAATTATAAGAAGCTGATACCAAAGCTGGACTAAATATGTAGAATGAATAGCCTCACAGCCTAAATTTTCAGATGGGATTTTAGATTCCAAGTTGTCTTCAAGCCTCTACTGCTTGTTGTTTTTTCCTCCTTGACTTAATTCTTCCTTAACTTTGACACTTCTGTGATGACTCTAGAACGTACCACACATAATGGGGTAAATTTACCCATGGAGCTTAGCTTGCTCAGAATTTATCCACACAAACTTTTGGACACTTAATCCATGGATACAAACATGTATGGAGAACAGTGAAATCTATTTTCCTCATTAATTTAAGGAGCAGAGAATAACTGTAGGTGGGGAGAATTCACTTGTGGCATATTAACCAACATAATTTTAATAAGCCACCATTCAATTTAACAAAGAGAGACATCCTACAACACAGGATAGCTTTTACATTATTAGCCTCTCTATAACCTTTTCCAGATGATGGTAGAGTTAGGGTAGGGTGGACCTTCCATGACTGTTAGTAGCAATAAATAATCGAATGAACCAAGTAAATTCTCATAGATGTTTATGAAATGTGTAGTTGTTGATGTCTGGAGATTGTGAAGGAGAGAGGTGCTGAGATATTTTCACTCTTTGATTTAAATTTCTAATTTGTTGTTATCCAACATACGTTGAGATCCTACTGTAAATTTATATGAATCCTGAGAAGATCCTACTGTAAATTTATATGAATCCTGAGAAGATAGTTTTATGACTGTGCTTAACTTTTCTAATGTATTTTCATTTGAGGCAGTTAAGGAAGTGTTTTAATTTACTGAAAACAGTTGAAAAAAGTCATCAAGATTAAAAGCAAAAAATAATCTTCCTGAAATACTTAAAACCCTGATTAAGTGTGGAATCTTTAAACACTTTTTAAATGTGGAACTTTTTGGGATATAGATATTTAAAAAATAGCAACTAAATACTGTTTTTTCTTCATGCAATCAGAAAAACAAACCAACACCTAAGTCCAGTATGTTTCCTTTGCTGATATTTCCACCAGAAAGTCAGATTTAGAGGCTTCATTCATTACAGCTGCAGAGAATCATGCTAGAGAGAAGAGCTGTTGCCTCCAGTTATGGGAAATGTGAACAGTTTCATGTGAATTTGAGTGTTCTTTCAAAGCCAGTTTTAGGAAGGATCAGGATCCTAACTACTGAAATAATTTTGTTCTTGTTTATTTTTTCTTCCTATTGTAAATCTGAGGGAAATGTGACACAATTTGTTTTTAACAGGTTCACGTATGTGCCTATGGGACATCTTAAACCAGGAGAAAAACCTTTGTATTTCTGGGGACAAAAACTTCACAAACCTGGCACTCACATAGTATGCTGATCCATGATTTCAGGATTTTCTACTCTGCTGACCACTGCTACCTTTCCAAATGCCATCGTAGAGATGTCTTCTACACGGTTTGACAAACTGAGCTGATAAAGAAAGTGCCTCCCAATCACAGAATATCTGGGAAGACTTGAAGCAAAAGCACGTTCTAAGTGAATAGTTCAAAAAATACAAAGAAGTCCCTAGGGAACTAAATAAGAGAAAAATCCCTTCCAGTGACAGATAAGCAAGGCTGAACCCACATGGCCCATGGATAGATCCCCACCGGATGGACCTAACAGCTGGGGTTTGACACGAGAGCTGAAAGGAGATTTAGATTTGTAGGTACCATGTGTGGAGGGAGCTAGAATCGCCCATATAAAGCCAGGAGTCTGAAATGGCCATGTTGTTCCTAAAACTGGCTCTAGAAAAACAGGCTGAGGGACTTAGAACAAGAGGGACTGCTGTGGGCACTAGACACAAGGTGTCATCTCAGAGAAGGGGGATTATCAGAAGGGGCAAATGCAAGATAACTGGCACAAAAAGCAATATACATAGTATGTGATCATATAGAAAAGGGTATTGGGTAGCTTGGAACAAAGTCTTGTGAGCGCATTAAATACAGATTCAAAATTTATCTGAACAGAAGTAAAGATGATCTGTTTTAGCGAACTGTAAAAGACGCAAAAAGTGGTTCAGTGGTGACAATCCCTGATGTTGGATATGCTCATTAGAAATTTGAATAAAGTGATTTGAGATGTGAGTGAAGGAAAAAGCAATATTCTTTAATTTATTATGTAATGTATGATTTAAAATATACATTTGAAAGGACATTAGCGTAATACATACACATTTGATGATTTTATCTATATGAGTAAAGATTTTTACATTTGGGTTGAACAAAACTTTCTGTATCTCCTCATTTGGAACACTGGGAGATAGCCCTATGTTTAGAGTCACTTTATGTCTGGACACATATGGTATGTAAAGATCTCCGGAGAAAAATAACAAGCAAATATAAAAATGGACAAAAGATGTGAACCAGCAGTTCAAAGGAGAGGTAAACCAGATAGACGATAAACAAAAATGATGCCTAACTTAACCAGTAATCAGGGAAAAAGATTAAAATGAGACAGCACTTCACACCCATTTGATTGGCAAACATCAAAGAGTCGATGTGTGTAGAAAAGATCGTATCCTCTTCTGCCAAGAATGTTAACAACTCCCACCACTTTTTGAGACATTTGCCAATATCTTGTGAAGTCATGGCCTCAGCCTCTCTGATCCACATCTGGCTCTATCTATGTTGATCTGGAACGTCTTGCTCAAGTGCACAGAAAGATATGTAGAATATCTTTGTTGCTATATTTTTGTAATAGTGCAAAACTGGAAGTAATCTGGTATCAATCAATAGGGGGATGGATAAGATAGATCTTTTCATGTGATGGCAAATTAACAGCAATTAAAACAAACCAAAGCTATACATATCAACATAGAGAAGTCGTAAATCAGAGATGGATGAAAAAGCAAGCTTTAGAATGATTCATATTATAGAATAGCATTTACGTAAACTAAACACAAAGCAATGATATATATTGTTTTTGTACTCACATGTGGAGTAACAGTATAAAAGCTTGGCCTGGAAGGAACGTATGCCCCATTCCTCTTAGTGGTTGCTTTTGGGTAGGAAGCAGAGGAAAGGGACTGGATCAGACTGGTAGCATGAAAGAGTACAAGGTCTCAGCTTGAAATACCTGAATGTTTCTTTGTATTCTGAGTAGATTTAGACCCAGTTCCTTTTATGTCCTGAAACAGTCTGAACACATTTCTAAGAGTCTCAGCCACAATCAAAATAATTCTTACTATTTGAGGGCAAATGGAGATTTGTGTTCTTAGTGTTGTGATTTTCAGGGCAAGTTATAAAGTTGTTGATTGGAGCGATTATAACCATTTTCTATATTTTATTTCTCCACTAGCCCATAGTCCAGTAGGAGGACTTTTAAATGGAATAAATTGATCTCAAGTTAATGCGGTAGTAGGAACACAAATGCCATCACCTATATGGCCAGCTGAGAGCAGGTTGTTTAAAACTGATGTTTCTTTTCACCCATCTGAGAGGTGACATACTTCTAAGATGGAAACGGTGTATGGGAAAAGGATGGAAAACTAAAGCAACTTTCCTACCTGTATTGTCAATTGTATTGTGGCATCATTTTTGATTAACTATTCAACTTATCAGTATCCAAAAATAATTATCACCCATCAGCAGAAACCAAACAAATTAATTTTAAAATGCCCACTATTGTTAACTATCGGTGTCACTCCCTCTGGTCCCAATTCCCCTACGGTCTGTTTCTATCTTTTATACCTGAGCCAGAGTTCTCCTGTCATTTACTTGAAGCACAGCTGGCAATGAATCCTTCCATCTCTCCTGTTCCTCTCTTATTGCAACGAGCATCCATGGTGTGTGAACTTCTCATGCCCTGTTCCCCATCTCTTTAGGTAGTTTTGCTTTCTCATGAAGCTTTTACAAATGAACCTCATCAGCATTTTTTCCCCATTTGCACACTTCCTGATCGCCTCCCTTTTAAATGACTGTTGTAATTTTGCATGAGATGTATTCTACTTGTACATACTGCCTTGTCTGCATTAATTAACAAACATTTGTGGCAACTTGCCAAGAATACCTTACATTATCATGGGGACACAAGTACTAATACGCTATTCACTAACGACCCACCAAATTTCTATCTTCATCCCTTACTTTTCCTCTGAGTTTCTGCCTATTCAACAGACCATTTGGATGTCTCTGAGCATCTCATACTCAACGTGTTGGAGATCCAACTAATAACATCCCCTCTGGACCTGCTCTTCCCTCCGTGTTTTCTCTTCAGTCAGTTGTACCTCCATCCACCAGGATGTGCTAGTTGCATTGTCATCCTTGAGACTGGATCTTCTTTCCTTATTTCTCATATCCAATTTTTTTCTGGGGTAGGTTGGTTTTCCTTTTTACATATCCCACACATCTGTCTGGATTCAAGCTACCTACCATCATCGGTCATGTGGACCACTGCAATAGACAGTTTACTATCTTCCTGTGCTTTCTCTTGCTATCTTTTGGAGTGTTTTGCAGACTGCAACCAGGGGGAGCTTGTCAAAATGCAAAGGCAACCACTTCTTATGCACTCAAACCCTCAGCCCCTGCTTGCTTGAAACCCTGTCCTTAGGCTGAACACCAAAATCCCTTATGTGGCCTGCAAAGCCCTAGTAAGGTCTGGCCCCTATTCCCCCTAACAGCATCAGCCACACTAATATTACATAGTATCATTTCCTCTTTGTTCTGGATGCCCAGATTGCCTCTGTGACACCCCCACTGCCCCCCTGTCCCCCACCCCCCCCCCCCCCCCCCTGCCCCCGCGGCCTCCCCCCCCACCCCCGCCATCTACTTGACCCCTCCTCTTCTTTCAGATTTCTCCTCCTATGCCACTTCCTTAGAGAAGTTTTTCTTGACCTTCCTGACTTGGTCAAATCCTCCTATTATTCATTTTTAGAGCTCTGTACCTAAAGTCCTTCTTAGCACATAGCACAGTTGTAATATTACATTCATTTGATTAAGTATTTTTCCCACTAGGCCTACACTATCCAATACAGTACCCGCTAGCCATGTGTGCCTATTTGAATTTAAATTAATTAAAATTAAATGAAATTAAAAATTCAGTTTCCTAGTCACATCATCTACGTTTTGAGTGATCAACCGCCACATGTGGCCGGTAGCTACCGTATCCGTCAGTGCAGAGTAAAGAATATTTCTATGATCGTGGGGAGTTCTACAAGACAGGATGCACCAGTTTATAAGCTCTTCAAGGGCAGACACTGTTTCTTCTCTTTTTTAGTGTTTGCTTACTGTCTGTCTTTCTGTCTTTGTCTTTCCATTGTATTCCCAGGGCCTAGCAATATTCTGGCCCAAAGAAGACCCTCCAAAACATTTGTTAAGCAGATGAAGAAATGAGTTAATGAACGAGCATCTCAGAGCCTCGTGAGGACAAAGCAGAGCAGTCAAGAATGTCCCAAATGGGGGAAGCTTCTCCCAGGCAGTCATCTGCGGACCAGGCTCCCCGGCCTCAGCTGTTCATGCTCCTGTGCACACGCTCCCTGGGCCACATGCCTGCACCAAGCTTCCTTTTGCCGTCTCAAAACTACTCTTGGCAAAGCATGGCCTGGAGAACTTTCATGAACCTTTGGTAAGGAAAAGGTTCTTTGTGGAAATTGAGAAGTCCCGGCTGCGGCAGAGTATGAGCAGCAGATGGGTCTCAGTTTGGGGCAGTGAATAATTGCCCCGTCGGAGCGCCTTCTCATGCCGGAAGGAATATGCCGCATGATGCGAGGGACCACGTTTCCTATTTTACTTTGATTTTACTTTCAGTGGAGTGGAGTTAATGAAGTATAGTCTAAACGGCAAAGAGGGGCTCTGGTCCCCGGAAACCCACGTTAAAGCCGGAAGACATCACAGAGGTTCCAGCGCTTTCACGGAGGGACCAGCCGGCTCGTCTGTCCGTAAAGCTGTGTTGGGTCAACGCCACAAGGGTCATTGCTCCTGTGTCCCTGCTTCCGCCCTGCGGCGTGGGGGTGAGCGGCGGGGACGGAGACCGCGGGGCCCCCCGAGTCCAACACCCTCCCCGCCGCCCCCGCGGGCCCGTGTGACTCGTGTGGTTGGAGCTTTGTGGGCGGCGAGGGGGCCCCGCAGACGAAGCGGCCGCCCTGGTCAGTGGCCTTCTTTGCCACCCACCGTCCCGCCCAAGGCCCCAGATACTTACAACGTTTTTCTTCAAAAGCCTAAAGGAAAATGACCGAGCTGGCCTCTGTTTGGGGGCCGCGGGGCGTTCCCGGGCGTGACGTGGAGCCCTGGCCCTGCTGGCGGGGCCCGAACCTCCAGGTGGTGGAACCCGAGGCCTGGAAGGGTGGCCCGGGAAGAGAGCGGGGCAGGAAACGCGCCCCAGAGACGAGCCCAGCGCCAGGGCAGGGCAGCTGGAAGCGGGGCGCACGCGGGGAGCGTGCAGGGACGGGGGTAAGGACAGGGGGACCGCGGGTGGAGGAAGCTTGGGCCAGGGTCACCGGTGGGACGCCGTGCCCAGAGAGGGAGAAATAGGTCGGGAAGACCCCCAGCACAGTCGCCGGGGAAGGGGAAGCGCAGTCTGGAGTCAAAGGGTCATGAAGAGGTGGGGTTTGAACCAGGACTGGGGTCGGACCCAGGGAGAGGCAAAGCGGAGCGGCAGAGGCCACGTGCAGACTTGATGTCACCTCCCGAAGAGGTTACTAGAAAGTCAGGGAGCAGGGCTGCAGGTTTGAAAGAAGGCAATGAAGTTTAAATTTTTAAAAAATTTCTGACCGTGTGTGTATTTACTATCTAGGGACCCACAAAAAATACAAGTGACAAGCCACATAGCATAAATTCTGGCACCAGGCTGCTTTTGTTCAAATTTTGGCTCTGCCATTTTCTAGCTGTGTGACCTTGGGCGAGTGACTTAACCTCTCTGTGTCCTAATTCGCTCTCCTAAATGAAGATACCCATAACACCACCACTAGGGTTGCTGATAGGACTAAATGAGCTTATGTTTGTGGAGTGCTTAGCACTGTGCCTGACACACAGTGAGAGCCATGGAAGTCCCTGCATTACTGGTGGCCTCTGTCTCTCTCAACCTCTGAGGTGCCCTGGCTGGAACGTGAACTAGGCACAGACATTGGATATGACCTTAAAATGTCGACTCCTGTAGGAACCTGGCTCCCATGGACTGTGTAAATGGTACTAAAGAATCTGCGTCCTTTAGAAATAGCTGGCTGTTTACTGTCCTGGAGGAAGGTCTTCCTTCTTGGGATTTTTTTCCTTTGCACAGATTGTAAGATAGAGTGTCTGTGTGGGAGTTTTCTCATTGACCCAATTCCCACCTTGCGAAAGAGCCTAAGACTGAGCAGAAAAGAAAGCAAAACCATTGGTAAAGGTGAGGGAAATGCAACTCAGGCGGGTATTTTTGCATGTTTTAAAACTGTGGTAAAATATAACATAAAATTTACCGTCTTAACCATTTTTAAGTGTATAATTGCTTGGTGAGAAGTACATTCACGTTGTTGTGCAACCAATCTCCAGGACTCTTTTTGTCTTGCAAAACTGAAACTCTGCACTAATTAAATGTCTCCATCTCCCCTCCCCCCAGCCCTGGCCACCACCGTTCACTTTCTGTTTGGACAAGTTTCACAGCTCTAGATACCTCATCTAAGTGCACCATCTAGTCTTTGTCTTGTTGTGACTGGCTTATCTCACTTACTGTAATAGCCTTGAGTTTCATCCATGTTGACCATGTGTCCTGTCAGTGTTCCCTTTCTTTTTGAGTCTGAACAATATTCCACGGCATGTGTATACCCCAGAATGTTTATCCATTCAGCCCTTGATGGACACTTGGGTTGCTTCTACCTTTTGGCTCTTGTGGCTATGCTGCTATAAACATGGGTGTACAACAGGCAGGTGTCTTTGTGAAATTCTGTGATGTGCCCCCCTTGCTCCCCAGAACATCAGAATAAGTTTGAGCTTTGAACAAGGTAGACCCGGGTTCCAAGTCTGGTTTCACTCCTTACCGCCTATGCTATCTTGGGCAAGTTACTTAGGTTCTCTGAGCTTGTTTTGTTCTCTGTAAGAAAGGAATAGTGATATTCAAATGCAGAGTTGTGTTAGGAGTTAAATTAGACCTTGGACAATGTTTGATACATTGTAAGAATTCAATAAATTCATTTCCTTCTTTCCCTTCACAAGTGCCATCTCTTCTTTGATCGCTGTGTGTATCTCCTTCCTTTGTTCTCGCCTTGTTACAGGGAGAGCCACAAACATATCCATGAGACTCGAGGTTGGCTCATGCTGTTAACACTAAAATGAAAAAGTTTCCTCCAGGGTCCTGGTAGGGTTGGTCCAGTCTTGCTTAAACTAAAGAAATATTTCTCAGAGTTTCAGGGTTCTTTTGATAAAGTATTGACATAGCCAAGAAGCTTTATGATCCTATCTTTACGTTGCCTTTCTTAAAATCAGGAAATAGTATTTTTTTTCAAAACTGGTTTCAGATACTTGAATTCACTTCCACACAAACTTTGGAGTGCCGGCCTTCACCCGTACATGTTCCCTGATGCCTAACTTCGTTGGGTCCACTTGCTTGACCTTGATCTCATAAAGAAAACAGAGCCTTTGTGAGTTTGTGTTGGCAGAAGTGCTTGATTTCATTCCCCTGGGGAGTGTCATTGAGGTCGACGCCTCTGTGTGGTACATCTTAAACAACATTACAGTGTGACCATACCAGCAACGGCCTGTTTACTTAAACTCAACTCAGTGGTATAAATATTGCTTTAAAATGTCAGAAAAAAAAATTTAAAAAATATTTGGAGAAGTGCACAGAGAGAATTTGTAATTTTAGATCTTAGCAAAAAACTATAAAGAAATAAGGTGCCAGATTTGCTTTGTTGGAAAAATTACATTTAATGATTATTTTGTTGTGAGAGGAAAAAAATGAAGAGAATGACTGAAATTTGGTGGAGAAAAATAATGCAAAATAGAAGAAATTTTGGTAGAGGTGACATAAAATCTAGAGGGGTATGAATATTTTTTCTTAAAATTCCACACATCAAAGAGTGTGAAATAACATTTTAACATCATGATTCAATCTGACATTAGCTGGTACTAAAATGAAAAGACATAAATGAGCTTATTTGCTTTTGAATTCTTTTAAGTATTGAATCAGAAAATTAAATTGGATTTATAAAATGTTTTGCTTTTGCAAAAACAGGTCCACACTGATACAGATCGTGGTCATTGCTGGAAATGCTTTTTCCTTGTGTGCGAGTGTTTAGTGTAGCACGCTGGCAGAGCAAACTAAGGAGTGTTCTGAAGAGGCCTAGGAGTCTGAGTGTCATCTTCTCAAAGGGGGAGGAGAGTTCCAGTCTCTCTCACGGGACAGGAATGAGAACAGGGCTAAGGTGAGCAACAGATGGTCCCCAATTCAGTGACTCCTGTGTAGTGTTGGGACAAGAGAAAGTCCTAGGGTCATTGAGTGTACCATTACTGGAGTAGAGTCCATCACCTACTTTGAAACCAGGCAGCAGCTGAGGGTGTTAAGCCCAGCCCTTTGGTGCTTCTCCAGGAGAAGCTGTGTTACCAGGCGTTGGTGGGGAGACTGCTAGCAGGGGACCGGCAGCATTGCAATCCCTTTGTTGTAAGGAAGTTCCAAGTGTTGGATCTATTGTTCCTGAGGTCCCAGGAACTATTGTGAAATCACAGTTCCTCCATTTATCCAAAATAAATGTTTTGAGTGATTACTGTGTGCTGGGTACCATCTAAGGACTGGCTTCCCAAGATCCTTAAATGCACAATTCCTGCCCTCAAGAAGCTCACCTCAGGACAGTCTGCCTGTTTAATGGCGTGCACAGTGTGTTCTTATTCATTATAGGTAGGGGCTAAGCTCGAAATGTGTGTGGACACCTCAGAAAGACAGTCCTTACATGGAGGGCCTCTTACCGATGGTCCCCACAGAGGAGAAATTGAGGGGAGCGGAAGGAGGGATTTGGGTTAGTTTGGGCTGCTTCCAGGAAGACTGATTTGGGGTGAAGCACAGCATAGGGTGGAACTAGCGGACATCCAAGGAGGGGACTTGGGAAGGAAGGAGGAGGATGCCACTGAAGCCAGAGGAGGTCCTCAAAATGCAGTTCATGGCTAGTCTCACGGATACAGAGTGTAACTTTAATTATATGGTGTTGAGGCCGTTATATAACAGCCGGGGGGAGCTGGAGGGGACCTGATCTGTCCTCTCGTTCACCCGCCTCCTCCTTCAGCTCAACAAAGTAGAGCCTAGAGGAGTGAACTGACTTGCATTAGTTAAAAGGAACAATTAGTCTTTTTTTTCGGTGGCAGAAATACACTTAAAATATCCCTATCTTATAGAATTAGGGATCCTCCATGTGCTGGTGACTTCGGAGATCTTCCCAAAGTCACCAGTGACGCTTTTCAGCGATCTTGACTAAGTGATCTCCTGACCATTGGACACTGTCACTCTGTCCTATTTAAAACTTCAAGCTCCTTTGGTGGAACCACGTCCTCCTGGTTTTTCCTCCTCCTTTTCGGTTTCACTTACTTGGCTAACCCTCTACATCCTGCTTCCTGGGGTTCTGTCCGTCTTTCTACTTTGACGATCCCCCCACTCTTTCTGAGCAGTCATGACTTTTCTGTCTGAAGGTGGTAATTCCTAAACACACATCCCAAGCTGAGATGTGCCTCCTGGAACCCCGGCTGTCATCTAACAGCCTACTCAAGGTCTCCACTCGGCTGTTCCGTGTGAGCCTTGGACTGAATCAACACTAAACTGAAGTTGTCACCATTTCTCCCCACCCTCACCCTGTGCCCCCAAATCTCTTCCTCCCCTAGTCCCTACTTTGCTCGTTACTACAATGTTTAGGCTCCTCAAACCACAAACGCAAGGCTCATCTTTGTTTTATCGCTCATATTCTGTTGAACATTTTTTTGCCTCTGTAATTTCTTTCCTCACTCTCCTTTCTGCTGTTAGGTTGAAGGACCATTCTTTCTAGTCTAGATCATCAACCTGAAAAAAACTAATTGGGGGCCAGCCCAGTGGCGCAGTGGTTAAGTTCGCACATTCCACTTTGGCAGCCTGGGGTTCACCGGTTCAGATCCCGGGTGCAGACATGGCACCGCTTGGCACGCCATGCTGTAGTGGGCATCCCACATATAAAGTAGAGGGAGATGGACGTGGATATTAGCTCAGGGCCTGTCTTCCTCAGCAAAAAGAGGAGGATTGGTGGCAGATGTTAGCTCAGGGCTAATCTTCCTCAAAAAAAAAAAAAAGAATAAAAACTAATTGGCCTCTTTGCCGTCATTCTTGCCCACCCCTAACCACCATCCACGTGAGACCCACGTAAGATCCTACTGAGGGGAAAATCCTAGGCCTGTTGCTTTCCTGCTAAACATTCTTTGAAGGCTTCTTATCACCTGCAGAGTCCAGTCCAAAATCCTCAGCGTGACACAGGCCCCTTGTCATCTGCTTCTACACTTTCTTTCCAGTCCTTTATTTTTTTTTACATTTGTCTCTTGGCATTTCAAAATACCTCTCCTTCTTTAAACTTGCCATACTCTTTAGTTGCCTTCTTACAAAATGAAGGACATATTCTCTCCACTCTGGTGTGTTCCCACTCATGCTTCAAATTCTAGCTCAGACATCATCTCATCCCGAGGTCCCCCTGCCTCCGAGGTCTGGCTGGTGCTCTTCCGTGGTGCCCCTCAGCATCCTGTGCTCACCCCTTCCTAGTATTTCCATTCTGTTGAAGCTCTGTGGTCTATTTAGTGGCTCCTTCTCCCTCACCTCTAGACAGGGTTCCCGTTGAGAGCAGGTATGTGTCTTGTCCCTCTGTATCCCTGACCCTAATGGAGTCTCTGGTCAGCACCAGGTGCTCACAATTAAACAAAAAGAGTGAGTGTTTCTGCACTATTCTAAGTCAAAGCGGGGAGGGGGAGCTTTGGAAGTTAGCTGGAGACGTTGAAGTTTAAACACCCATGTTCTCGTAGGATGTGCCCCACTCCTCCTCACATCATATAAGAATCTTTAGGGGGGAGGGTGTATGCAAATGATCAAAAACCAGATAAACTATTAAGAGTATAAAGACACATATTTTCAAAATCTAGTAATACAGGAAAAATCAAGTAAATACAAAAAGATGCTTAGGTTTACAATGAAACTATTTTATGCCTTTCAGAGGGGCAAAAATGAAAAATGAGGCAAATCAAGTGTTGGTGATAATATGTAGAAATGGGAATTCAGACATTGCTGGTGGCCCTTTGGAGGGTAACTTTGCAATAACTAGTAAACTCAAATTTGTGTCTATCCTTTGACCAGTAGTTGACACTTCTAGGTCCATACTCTAGAGAAACCACAGCACACGTACACATGAAGAAATGTTTGGAAATAGTGATTGCAGCTGTGTGCATAGCAAAAACACAGAAACATTCTGAAAGTTCAGTAGGAGAAGAGAAAAAATGGTGGCAAAGTCATTTAGTGGAATACCGTATAGCAGTTAAAACGAATCAACTAGAGTTGCCAATATCAGCATGGGTATATATAAAAAACAGTGTTCAGCAAGAAAAACAAGTTGCAGAATAATACACTGTGATACCACTTATAAAATTAAAGTCATGCAAAAATATTAAATATTTTTGAACATATTTGGTAAATGTATTAAGATGCGCAGGACATATAAACACTAACTTCTGCATAGGTGTTCCCTCTGGGGAGAGAAGGAGGGCAATGAGATTAAGGAATGTATTTGTGATATTTTCCTTAAAATAAACTATAATTAATGTGCTTAATGATTTTGCCAAATTATACCAAATAACCAGACATCTAGTAGTACAAAGAAAAGTAGGAATAGATAGGGAAAATTGGGATTGAAATATTAAAAATAAAAATGTGCTTTTGGAAGGGATAAGGATCAAAACAATCTCAGTGCCTTATGTAATTGTGGGTGGGTACATAAATAATTTTTGTTTTGGCCAGTTCGCAAAGACCTGCCTTGACTCTCTCTGCTATCAGAGAAGTGTTGAAAACATTGTCTGCTCTGACTTCCTGGATATGCCCTACTCTAGCAATGTCGTGTAAACACCCTCACTGGCATTTCAAGGGGAGCTGTAATCTGAAGGCAGCATGTGATGGAAATTCTATATTCTTTTACTAGTCCGTTCCTTTTCTACCTGACCTTCAAATGTCTTAGTTTGTCATGACTCCATTCTCTTAACCCTCTGTCTTCTTTCCCTAAGTGATTGCATCTGTCTCCACATTTAAATCTCAAGTTCAGTTAGCTCACCTGAGCTCTAGAGCTCAAATAGCTGACTGCTCATTCAACACCTCACTGGATGATCCGTGGACAGCTCAGGGTCCAAGTCTACTACTGAATTCATTCTCCTCCCAAGCACCTCCTCCAAACATATTCCTGCTGTGTCTCCCTCCCCAGGATACAGTATCACCAGCCACCCAGCTGCATCTACCAGAAACCTGGGAGACATATTGACATCTCCCTCTCTCTTATCCTTTATGTTCAATCCGTCACTCAGTTCTATTGATTCTTCCTTATGAGCATATTTCAAATACATCGACTTTTCTATAGATTCATTACTTCTCTTAGTTTTTCCTGGCCTTTGCCTCCTCACTGGCCTCCTTATATGTGCCAGCTCCCCTCCCCCTATATTTATCAGCCTCCACCCCACTAAGCCATTCTCCATACTGTATCCAGAGGGATCTCTTCAAAATGAAAATCTGAATGTAGGACCCTGCTTAACACATTTCCTTAGTTCCTCTTTGCTCTGGGGTCCACCCCAGAATCCGCACAAGCTCTACAAGACCTGCTCTCCTTCCATCTTGGAAGCCTCATTTTGTTGCAGTTGTCTTCTCACTCTTCTCAAATCCAGCTTCCAGTCACACTGCCTCCTTTTTAACCCCTCGAATGCATCAGGTTCTTTCCCAGTTCACAGCTTTGTCACATTCTACTCCCTCTGCCTGTAAAACTGACCCCCAGCCACTTCCCAATCCCTCCAGCTAAGAGATGTCTCTTCATTCTTTAGCTCTCAGCTCAACCATTACTTTCTCAGTGAAGCCTTCTCTGAGAAGGCTTAGAAGCGATTATCTGTAATACCCAACTCTGCAGTTGTTGATAACATTTCACCAAAAACGAACTCAACTCTCAATTGCGTAATTGTCTGCTTGCCCCACGAGACAGTCAGTTTCCTAAGAGCAGGACAGGACTTGAGGTTCTCTGCTGCGTCTGCAGAGCTGGCCCAGTGCACCCCAACGGTGCCTGAGTGAGAGGCTGGGCTTCTGGAACGGCTACAGAGGAGGAGGCACAAGGTGTTACAAAGCGTTTGGAAATCAGTTCTTTTTATTATTTCAGAAAACTAGCCTGGGGATAGTTTTAAACTTATGTGGAATTAAATAGGTAGATATGTCTTCATTCTGCGTTTGAGTGTTTTCCTGAGCTGAAGTGCAATTCCTTGAAAAGGGATCAAACCCCTGTGCCTTAGATTGGTTTGGTTTCAGAGGTTGTAGAGTTTGTGCTTGGGAGCGCCTCATCAGAACAGTTTCTAGGATGACCCCTCAAATAATCCTTGGCCAAATAGTATTAGCTGTGGGCTGGTGAGTGAGGAGAAGAGAAAGGACTAATTTTTCCCATGAATGGTGTGAGTGTCTTGTCTTTGGTATCGAAAGAGAGTGGATCTTGAATTCAGATCTGCATCAGAATCTGAGTTCTTTCGCTTAAATGCTGGCTAAATTTTTAACTGCCCCAGGCTTCAGTTTCTTCATTTATGTAATTGACTCTACCGCCTTCATGTGAATCTTTATGAGATACCATAGAGATTTATTGAGATAACATTTATCAAGCTCTTAGCACAGAACTTGCTCCTGGGAGAGACTTAATGAATTCTAGTTCTCTTCACTGTTCTTCCCATCAGTGTACGTAAACTAGATCAGTTGTCCTTGAATTGGGATCCAGAACCCCAGATAATTGAAGTGAGAGTTTTGACACTTAAAAATCTCCTCTTCCTAGAGCTTATTCTAAGAAACCGTTTTGATAGACTCTGACTGAATGAAAGATTGTACGATTGTACGCACCTCAATCAAAGTACCTTTCTGCATTTGGACAAAACTGATAATGAAGCAAAAAGAAAGAGGGACTCTGACATTGGGAGGATCACCAGCCATACACCAGCTCATTGTGAGAAGGGACTGAAGCAGAGCCTGCCCTCCAGGGCCGGGTGCCCGTTGGTCCTGACCTTCCTGCACTGTGGTAGGAGGTGTGTTCTGAAGAGTAGCTGGAAGAAGGACCCCCCTGTACCTTCCTGCACCAGATAGTGACTCACCCATCCCTCAGCCTGTTCATCATAAATGTTCGAGAGCTCAGGGTGTCAGGCTCTGTGCCAACCGCACAAGTCCAGTGGTGAACAAGATACAGCTCTGCTCTGGGGAAGGTGTGGGGGGTGGTGGGGGGAAGAGAGAATAAGCAAATATATATGATGTCAGATAAATGCAATAACAAAAAATGATAAGGGGATAGAGAGGGTGTGGGTGTGAGTGTACATTCTTTTGTACAAGCTGGTCTACAAATGCCTCTTAAAGAGAGACTTGAACAGAGGCCTGAATGTAGTGGGGGGCGAGTCCTGTGGATCCCTAAGGGACTGGGTCTCCAGGCAGAGGTGACAGCAGCATGAAGGTGCTAAGCTGATGCTTGGTGTATCTGAAGAGTGGAGGGAGCTGGGGGAGTGGGAGCAGAGCAAGTGAGGGGGACTGGGAGTGAGGCCAGGGAGGTGGCGGGGCCAGCACACCAAACTGAGATTTGGGCTTTGAATCCTAAAGAGATGAGAAGCCATGTGGGAGTTTTGAGCGCGATCTTATTTGCCTTTAAGAGGCTTGCTCAAGCTGCCGTGAGAGACTAGACTGTTGGGGGGCATGGCAGAAGCAGGGGGACTGGTTAGAAGGCCGTTAGCAAGGCTGGGTGAGAAGTGTGTGCCCCTCAAAACTAGCTGTTGTGATGTTAGTGAAATATGCCTCCATGTGGCATTCTTTCGCAAAAAAATTATTTCTACTGACTACCACGTTAAGTCCAGCCTGTTTCTCTTTGCTTTCTCTTTTATTTCCCTCTATCTACTATCCCTCAAATGTAAAAGTTTAAACTAAAGTAATAATAGTGGGGGTGGTGAAGAACCGTTGGACTTTGGATGTACTTCAGAGGTAGAGCTGACAGGATTTTCTGACGGACTAGATAAGAGTATGAAAGAAAGAGGAGCCAAGGATGGCACTTAAGAATTGGGCCTGAGCAACTGGAAGGGGGGAAGAGACAGCAAGGGCTACAAGAAGGGCAGATGCAGGGGATACTTTAAGCTCTTTTTCATTCTCTAAGAATCTTCTCTTCCAACACAGCTTCTGGAAGGAATCCTGTCTTAGGCAAAGCAGCCATCACCTTCCTGTGGTTTAGTTGACTGCTGAAGGCCGGGTTCCAGGGCATACAAGAGGCTTGCCTGGCATGAAGGGTATTGTGTAAGGGAAGTTGGGAGGAGAGTAAATCATTGCACCTATTTGGCTGCCTAGCCAAGGGCTAGCCCTGTTTGTTAAGAACATTCCTGACTATCTCCCTAGAGGCCCAAAGATGGAGTAACAGCTGTAGGTGATTCCCAACTTGGCAGAGGTTGCAATGGCCATTAAGTCTCCAAAACATGAATCCTGAGCTTTTCCAAGTTTTAGTTAGTGGAAGCATAGAGCTGGAAGAGGGAAGGACTCAAAGAAGGTCATAGCTGGAAGAGACCTTAGCTAGAGTCCAAATAAAGACTCAGAGAGACATGAGACTCGGAGAGGTTGTACAACTACTGCTGGGATGTGAACAGCAGCCAAGATAAGACTAGAGCTGGGTGTCTGACCCTCAGTGCAATGCTCTTCTGGCTGTACTGGAGAGCATATGGATATTCCTGCTGGAGGGTATATGATGGTCCCAGGTATGCACTGACTTGCAGCAAATCATCTTTTACCCTTGGCAGATTAGAGTTCATGAAGCCTTTACCACACACTAGTTTTAATTCATGTTCATGGCTCCCATGGCTTTACCCTCAGAAGGAAATGGGAAGTTGGCTGAGTTTCCTGGTCTAAGCAAGTAAAGAATGGCAATAATAGTCCTTGCTTTCCTCTGGGTTTAGAATAGTACTTCCATGTTCATGTAAAATTTCACATTCAGGAAATGATGGATTGTAAATATAATGGTTGGAAAAAGACTGTGATGTCATGAGTGATGTTCCTACCAAGAGTGTGGGGCTAATTAAAATTTATCCATAGTTAACTACTATAAAAATAAGTTCATGGTATTTCAATTTCCTTGCCTTATCAAACTGGCAGCAGAAGGCAAAATGGGTCGATTTGAATTTCTGCCATCTTTTTTCAGAATATTGAAGGAAGTGCCAAGGAGTAGCGGAAGGTCAAAAGTAGACTACAGGGGGAAATAAAGGAAAGAGCTGTGAGTCGTCAGCCCCTGAAAGATTGAAGTTTGATTGTTTGTTTCCACTGAAATATTCTGAAAATCCAGGTTGACGTCTGTGAACAGCTCCACTTTGGGGCCAAGACTGTCTCTGATCACTACAGTGTTTTCACACCCACATATTGACAATAGTCATTGCTCACACAAACCGCAGTCACACTCTTAGCTTCTTGTGTGTGTGTGTGTGCATATGTGTGTCTGCAAAATTAAGTAAAATAAGACAGTCCAGCCTTTCGGTGAAAGTTTGTCATTGTTTTAGTTACTATGCTTCATTTCCAAGCAGTGCTTCCAACCTGATTTCCAAGTTCATTGATTCCAGACCTTACCAAGATTTAGGGACTCACTCAGTTCTATACCAGTTGATTGAGACTTGATGCTTCTTCTAAAGGGAAAAGATTTCACATCTCTGTAGATGTCTTACCCTGGTGTGTTCTACAAGGGACTATTTCTTTTATTTCATCCCGACTCATTGCCCTGAGGTCTTCCATCTTTGGTTTCTGAGATACTGATCCCCAAGGATTTGGGGAGAATATATCCTTCTTCTTTGGATATGAATGCTGGATCTCTGATCATTAAAGACACTGAGCTATTTTTCTGGGAAGTGGTGTGACATTCTTATTTCCCTTCTTGATCTGGCAGCCTCTGGGGGGGGCGAGTTCAATGAGTCGCATAAAACAACTTACGAGTTAAAGTTTCAGAGATGTTCTTCCGTGTTAAATCTAGCTATACTTTGTTCTTTCTCTTTTTGTCTTTGTCTGTTGTCTAATCAGTTGAGCTCTACCCTCTGCCCAGCAGTGCACAAAACCCCCAATGAGCATGGCACGTTTTCACAACGTTTCAGTTTTATTCTAAGATGTGGGGGAGGTGGTGAGATGTTGAATTTTTACATCCCTAAAGGTTTTGTTATCTACATGTGGAGACAAAGTCAGTGAATCCTGCTTTCCTATGGTATGTTACAGATCAAATAGAAAAAATCACTTAGGTTTTTAAGATAAATGAAAGACTGGAAAATCCTGAGTGTGTGGCAGTGTGCTCCTGGCTAAGGCCAGGCTCCCCGCTCGTTACACTGGGCCTCTGGGCTCCTTCAGGGGGAAGTGTGAGGAGAGCTTTACCACGTTCCTCAGTCTCGACAGCCTGTCAGCTGGATGCAAGAGACTGTAGTCCTCAGTTCTGCTGAAGTGGCCGTCGTTTCTGCTTGCCTCTGTTTGCTCATTCGACCTGGCTTCTTCCCTCCCTTCGTCTCCCCGTTTATAAATAGTTGTATGCATTGGGTTGGAAATGAACAAAAAAAGGATATCAAATTTTAGGATATAATGAAACTCACCCCTCAATTATCCAAGTGGATGAGCTGCACTCTTTATTTACTCCATTATAATTTCATCTGTTCTACTTTTAAAACTTTCTGTGTTCTAAGATCAACTGTTAGTAACCGTGATGCTCAACAATCGATAAAAACAATTATCAGTGTTTCAAATTGCATTATTTCATTTCTTGTTTGTAATATTCTTTTCAGTGGTGTTTTCCATTACCGATGAAGACTAACTTTCTGAAATGAAAAGATAGGCCACACCAGTAGCCCATCTTTGAGATCCACAGATTTGATGATTCTGTCCATCGATGAAATTCATCCTGTGCCAGCAGAATAAATGTCTTAAAAAAGGCCACACCAACAGGGCTACAGGGTGTAGAACTTGACGAGGTTTAGGGATAATCTGACAGCTGAAGCCACCCTCTGTCCCCAGATTATTCCATGTGAAATCTGTTTCCACGGGAAAGCAGAGCAGGGAAGTCACTCAGTCCAATTATTCGTGTGAAAGCAGCCTCAACACCAGCTGGAGAGGTGCTGGTGTGGGTGGCGGTTGCTCAGGACTTCTTCCCCTTGGTCCAATAGGTATTTTGATGCCCAAATTGGCTTGTTCTCTGCACTCCGTTACAGGGAAGCTTTAGAAAGGCATCATCCTGGATTGTCTGCAAGTCCTTTAGTTGCTAAGTAGGAGGTCTTGTTGCAATGGTTTTTGCATAGCCTCCTCAGCCCGGCTCGTGGCGTTGGTGTCCAGAGACAGCTGGCTCGTGCCACCTAGACTCACACAGGACTGCTTTTGTTACCACCAAGCGTGTGTGTGTGATTTGAACACACAAGCAGATACACATATATAAATGAAGAGATTGAACTCTCCTCGTTCTGTCACTCGCTTGAGGGAACGTGGTAGGAAAAACTAATTGGAAAAAGAAAACAAAATTTCAGTCAGAATGATTCTCCATGAACGAGGAATCTAAAGTAGAGGTTTGAGATCCTCGTGCTGAGGTGACTTAGTGACTCACCTTTCCCCAACCTGAAGCCCCCTCCCTACAAGGGGCTGAATCTGCAGCTCCCTGTCAGGGCAGCCATGTTGGCCCAAGGAAGCTCTCCAAATTCTCATTCACTCCTATTATGACTAGCAGAGACTTTTTAAAACTTTTGCTGTTCATGATTTGCTTTTTTCTCGTTTCCACACGATTTTTTGTAGCAAATTCTCACCTTGCTTCAGACACGTTATGTTAGTGATTTGTGTAAGTATCTAAGGAAGCAACCTAGTCTTACTGGCCCATGGCCTCCAGACGAGGTATGACTACTGAGTGCTTTAGGCCAGGCTGCTTGCTCTTTCTGGTGGAAGCAACCTCATCTTTAATTGATTGACCTTGAGTTTGAGTCAACACATGTATTTTCTGCTGGGCTTAAGTTCCCCGACTTCTTTTTCTCAGCTTTCTCTACATCAATAATTTTTGCATTAAGATATTAACATTTTATGCATCCAAAGCAATATGTAACATTCATAAGTTCTGAAGCAAAACACTAACGGACATTTGTGGATCTACTAATGAGTGTAAAATGAGTCAAATTTAGAACTAGAACATTAGCAATACTGTAGTATAGATGTGTATTCTTTCTCTTGCCTCCGGTAACTGGTAACCACTATCCTGAAGATTGTTTATCAATTCCATCATTCTTTTTTTTTTTTTGCAGATTCTATATGTACGTAACCCTAAAAAATGTTTTGTTGAGTTTTGTGATTTGAGCTGTATTAAAATGCTATCATTCTCAACACAGTCTTTTTCAATTTGCTTTTGTCATTCAACGTTGCTATTCCTCCATGTTGTTACATGTGATCGTAGCTCACTCTTATTCACTGTTGTATAATATTCCTTTGTGAGATTATACAAAAATGTATCTATCTATTTTCCAGTTGATGAATTTGTGGATTGTTCCCTTTTTAAAAAGTATGAGCTTAGCTGTCATGGACATTCTTGTACACGCCTTTGGAGGTAGCTGTGGAATTGCTAGCTCACAGGCTACGCTAATTTTCAACATTAGAAGATAATGCCCAATTATTTTCCAAAGTGGTATCTATCAGCATGTATGTAATGATTCCTTTTGATCCTTGACAAAACTTGTTTGCCAGGCTTTGCAATTTTTGCTAATCTACTAAGTGTAAAATGGCATTTTACTAGTAACCAAGAAAATGCCAATTAAGATGCCAAAGAGGTTAGGCATTTGTCCTAAATGTATTGGCCATTTCTCCTTCATCTTTGTGAAATAACTATTCAAGCCTCTTGTCCATTTTTCAATTGGGTCTTCTTTTCCTTACTGGTATGTAAGAGTTTTAAGTATTTAGTTACTTAGCCTTTGTTAATTGTATGTGTCAGTTAATGTCTGCTGGTTTGTGACTTTCTTTTCACTTTGTTTATGTTATCTTTTGATGAATAGAAGTTCTTAATTTTAACATGGGGAATTTATTAATCATGGTTAGTGCTTTTTATGTCATAAGATGACCTCCCCTACCCTGAGGTTATAAAAATTTTCTCCCATATTTTCTTCTGAAAGTCTTTAAATTTTGCCATTTACTACAATATCCTTAATCCATCTGGGATTGATTTTTGTATATAGTATGAGGTCCAGTTTCATTATGTTTTCCTGAGGGAGAATTATTCTCTCAGCACCGTTTATCAAGCAGGTCTTTCCCCAATAATCTGCAAAGTAACACAACATTTCAAATTCTTTTTTTTTTTTTAAAATATTGGCACCTGAGCTAACATCTGTTGCCAATCTTCTTTTCTTTTTTCTCCTTCTTCTCCCGAAAGCCCCCCAGTACGTAGTTGTATATTGTAGTTGCAGGTCCTTCTGGTTGTGCTGCGTGGGATGCCACCTCAGCATGGCCTGATGAGAGGTGCTATGTCTGCACCCAGGATCCGAACTGGTGAAACTCTGGGCCACGGAAGTGGAGTGTGCAAACTTAACCACTTGGCCACGGGGCCGGCCCAAATTTCAAATTTCCATGTTTGTGTCTGTCTGCCTCAGGACTCTTCATTCCATTTTGAAAAAATGCCAAAAAACAAACAAACAAAATCTCTTGTTATGAATTGATATTGAATTTTATCAAGTGTTTTTTCCTGCAAAGTTGAGGTCATATGTTTTTTCTCCAATAATCTGTTAATGTGCTAAAGGACATTTACAGACTATTAAACCACCCTTGAATTCCTAGGATAATCCCAACTCAGACACGATGTTTACATGTATTTTTTTAACTGCTGGGTTTGGTGTGCTAATATTTTGTTTACGATTTTTGCATCTGTGTTTCTGAGTGAAATTTGCCTTGTAATCTTTTTTTGAGCCATCCTTTTCCAGTTTTGGCACCAAAGTTCTATTTGCCTCAGAATGCATTGGGGGAACGTTTGTCATTTTTCCCTTCTCTGGAAGAGCTTGTGATGATTTGTTCTTTGGAAGTTTCATAGACTTCACCTTAAAAAATCTCTTTTGTTTTTTTGACTGGAGAAGCTTTTAAACTACTACTTGAATGTCTTTCACGGTTATAGCGTATTTAGGCTTTCCGTTATCACGTGATGCAGGTTTAGGTCATGCCCCCACCCCAGGAAAAGCTCCCTTTCAGGATCACTGGCTTAACGTAGGACTCTCAGGTCCAGTTTTCCAGTCTCGTTGCTACTCCAAGCCTTCATCTCACGTTTTCAGACCTACATCTCCCGGGGAAAGCACTTTTTGGAATAATTTTCACGAAGGCACTTTTTGGGTTAGCACTGTCCTTGTAGATCATGTTGTTGAAGTAGACATTGCCCTCAGGACAATCTCTATTTTATTTTACAAACCTGAACTCCAGCTGCTTGCACACATTCTTTTTCAGAGATAGATGGGAAGATCTTGATTTTGGTGTGCCTGATTCGTGGATGTCCCAGTTATAGGAGCAGCACCCTCCCCTATCCACCCCCAGGGAAAATATGTCTCATTGGAGCAGCCACATAAATTTATTTCCCTCTTCTCTAGCTCTTGGGATGCTGGCCAACTATAAATTCCTCATGAGGTCGGAAGCAGTGTGTGGCATGTATGCGCATGTGTGTACTCAGTGGTTATAAGGAACCGGTTTCCTTTGCTATAAACACAATAAAATAATGTTTACATAAAATAAAACATGCACTGAATTGGCATTTTAAATATATGCATCTTAAATATATGTGGGTTACTCAACTGCTGCATTTGTCAATAATAGCCGTGTGGGGAAACCCTAGCAGATATTTCAAGTGTCACATATTTATCTCAGCTTTTATTAGCAATCTGCTAACGTTAAAGGAAGATTCAACAACAAAGCAAGTTCATGCTTTTAGGAGCTGCAGTGAGGCTGCCAGAGGCTTGATTGATTAGCTATTTTCCTCCTAATAGCCATTTGTCTCATTACCCCTAACCATCACTCCTTGCAAATTTTAGCAAGTTCCTGAAACTGGGGAGTGACAGGGTCTGCCTGCGAGGAAAGAAATAGTAGGATCTGATAACTAAGCTTTTCTTACCCTACTCTGCCGCCCCCACCCCCCTACTCCTTCCAAGCCCTAAATTATTCTTTTTAGTGATATCTTGCCAGCAAAGCTCATTATTAGTTCACGGGAAATGCTTCTCCCAGAAGACTAGATGGACATCCAACTATCCTATACCTTCTAAAACAGAAATAGTGTTCTACTTGTTGTAAAACAGAAATAGTGTGCCAGCTGAGAAAAATTATTTTCTTCCCCATCTATAAGTCGTAACTGTATACTACATTTTCTGCAATCCTAGGAGCAGGAGAACAGTAGGAGTGTTTTAGAGCAGGAGTTGGCAACTTTTTCTGTAAAAAGCCAGAGAGAAAATATTTTAGGGTTTGTGGGCCATATGGTCTCTGTCATAACTGCTCATGACTGTAGCAAAAGCAGCCACAGACAAATGGCAATACGTCGACAAATGGGCGTGGCTGTGTGCCAATACAATTTTATTTACAAAAACAGGCAGTGGGCCAGATTTGGCCCGTGCGCCATAGTTTGCCAACCCTATTTGAGAAGGACGTTTCTCAAGGTTTCTGGCAATCATTGATTTGTTTGTGATCATCTGTCTGAAGAAGGGTTTCTCAACCAAGGCACTTGACATTTTGGGCTGGCTAATTCTTTGATATGAGGGGTTGTCCTGTGCATTGTAGGATGTTTAGCAGTATCTCTGGCCTCTACCCACTAGATGCCAGTAGCATTCCGTGAGTTGTAGTAACCAAAGATGTCTCCAAACATTGCTAAATGTCCCCTGGGGACAAAATTACTCCCTGTGGAGAATCACTCCACATGTGTTGAGGCTGACATGTCACAACTGGGAAATGTAAACTGTTCAACTGTCTGACATAGAACAAAGGAGGAAGTGTCACCGATTGAGGCCAAGAGGTAGTCAAACCAAAGATCATTCAGGGCCATTTAGACTCCTTTTGAATGCAACTGGATGCTGTTGAGGGGTCTTGTGGGGAAGGGTATGGTGGTAAGTTTGGTTTTATGTTTTAGAGTGGTCGGTCATTCTTGCATCAGAGAAGAAAATGGGTTAGGCAGAATAAGACTGGAGGCAGGGAGGTCAACAGGACCCAGTTCCCAGCATTTTGACTGGTGCATCTTGAACAATTTTGGTCTGGTTGCTGGGCATTATCAAATCCTCATAAAATTCATGCAATGCTAACCAAATCTACAAAAGACTGATCAGTGCCATAAAGTCAACCTACAAATTATCAAAGATGCACCTGACCTTAAAATCAAACTAAGTTATCTTAGAACACATGTCCCTCTTGCTGGGAAAATTACCTTAGAAAACAAAGCCACCAAGGAGCCTTCTCAGTTATGACCCTAGAGTCAGAGCGAGGATGTTGACTGTCCTTATGGGATGTGTTCAACAAGTTATCATAGCCAAATGAATAGGCCAACTCCATTTTAGGGGTCAAGAATTGACTCTTCAATTGCAAGGAAGTTGAGAGTCCCACGTTCATTGAATACATAGACAACATCATTCAGAATCGGTTATGTCTCTGCTGCTGAAAAAATCCTGACTGTGACTTGGCTCCCAAGAAAGCCCATGACGTTTTGCAATCTATAAATATTAGATAGCTCTTTTGTTTTCACTTCTACAAGATATTGGGTATTTGATGTTTCTTTCCAAAGACCTGGAATACTTGTATTGAAGAATCGCCCTCTTCCCTGGACAGTCTTGGGAATGTGGACAAATTCTCATCCTCACACGTTCCCTTCTGTTCTGCCTTACTTCCAGTTATTCTCGTGATTGTGGTATCCAATTCTATTTATCAAAGATCTGCACTCCCCAGGCTCCATGGTCGTCAGTGGGGATACAAAGATGATAAGGCAGAGATTCGTGGGAGATGGGGCACGGGATTCAGACATTAAAATAAAAAGTACAATTGATATAATTCATATAATGTGATAAATTCTTTGTCAGTATTGAGGGAGGAACGTGAAAACCACTCACCCTGTCCCTGGGTAAAATTGAACTTCTCCTTGAAGCAAATTGTCTAATGACATTTTTTAGCAACAAGAAGTATCTTTTGGGTCTTTTGTTCCTCCTTTTGGCTGACGATGGATTCCAGTTCTACTTCCTTAATCAATTCCCTATTGCTTCCAGCTCCACTTCCTTAATAGCTATTCTGTTTGGGTAAGTTTATCTCTTATTGGCCAGAGTCCAAATCTGACAAAATGTGCAAGTCACAGAGGGGCTCAAGGTGTTCATCCAGGAGAGGTGGCCACTCCAACCATCAGCCGCTACCAGAGACATCATTTTCCTGACAACTTAAACCTGTGAAAACCCCTAAGTGAGGAAAACCTCAGAACCAAACCATTTCAGAATATATGGTTCCTACAATAGCAACCTAGGAGATGAGTTTGAAGATTAAACAATAGCCTTGGTTTCATATATAATGGTTTAATTCCGTTTGTACGTTGCTGACATCATACCCACCAACATGATCACCCATATTTTGATAATCCAGTAAAGTAACAGAAATGAACTCTTTCAAGTGTGCATTCATGCACATTTACATAAGCATTGCTGTGTATCTGCCAGTAAAAACAATAAGCGAGTACTGCAAGCTGGAAGACAGATGACTTGTGAGGTTTTTCTGTTTCTTTTCTCTCACAATCTGCCACATACTTTGCTGATGGTGTAATGCTTTAGATAAAATTCAGTAAATTTGGTAAAAGGGAAACCAAGGTGAGGGCTTTTTCTTTTAAATTGCTATATTCTTCAGTAGTAAAGAACCATTAGAACTAGTGTTTAACAGGAGCATGCCCCTGCCGCTAGCGGCACAGAAACAGCATAAAATTTAATTTTGTAAATTTATGTGCTCTAGATTTTTTTAAGTCTGAAGGAATGGCAGTTCATCTGCTAGAAGGCATTTTGGTTGGCCTTAACGAAAGGGAAGAAGTATAAATTGGAAAAATCACTTAGTTTTGCACATATAAATATACTCTTCATCTCTAAACTGAAAAATAGTATTTGTTGCACTAAGAAAAAAAGCTGCTTTTTTTTTTCCTAGTAGGAATTCCAGGAAAAGCCAAAAACTCATTAAAACTCTTAATCCTTCTTTCCTCTGTGACTCACGCTTTCCTTTCTGCTCCTGACAAACATAAGTATCTTTGTATCTCCGCATCAGCCTGCCTAAGGCTTCATCTTCCGTCGCCTGAAGACAGAGCCATGGGGACACTTCCAAGAGTCAACTAAGGAGAATGCACACACTTAAAATCCACACCTGTTAATCCCCGCTCTTTTCCAAAAGAGTTTCTTATTCAGTTTTAGACTGAGAGCCTTTGTGAAGGAGTCCAGAATATTTTAACATTTCCTGCTTTATCTGCAACTCAGAGCCAAAAGTATAGCCCCAGTTTCTTCCAAGATGTTTTATGAGCAAAGAATCATGTGCTCTGCAATCATTCTTAGTTAAAGATGCCTCAGGTTTCACGCTTTGGGGATAGAGAAGGAAAGTACATTTTCTCCTGACACTTCAAGTCCATGGGACAGATATTTTGGAATGCTTATTTTTTTCAGCTGGATTGTGATTTCCTGAACGCCAAGTTGGGACGCCACGTTAAAAATGCACATCTTGATTTGGCAAACAGCATGTTACTGTGGTTATAGGAATGGTTAAGACCAGCCACAAGCACAATAGTGCAGTCAAGTTTGTGTACCTTCAGTGCCTCTTGCTTCCGTTTCCTGGGTCATTTCTTATCTTGACACTGCCCTCTCGCAGGCTACCAAGATCTCATCCTTATGTTTTTTTGTTTTTCCCTCCTATCAAAATGTGTTATGAAGAAAGTATAGTAGTCCATTTGCACTGACTAAAAATAGCTAAAAAATTCCCCTTCCCAACTATATTCACATTTAAACCAGGCCCTAAACTGAATGCCTGTGTTTTCCAGTGGATTGAGGGCTTCCCACTGAGGCAGCCCTGTGGTCTGTCCCTCAGTGATCTAACTCTGATCCTAATGATACCTTTTATGATTATCACTGGGCTGATTCCACTTTAAATACATTTTCCTTTTTTTTTTTTTTTTGCTGACGAAGATTCACCCTGAACTAACATCCACTGTCAATCTTCCTCTTTTTGTATGTGAGCTGCCACCACAGCATGGCCACTGACAGACTAGTGGTGTAGGTCCATGCCTGGCAGCCAAACCCGGGCCACTGAAGTAGAGCATGCCAAACTTAACCACAAGGCCATCAGGGGCGGCCCACACTTCCCTTTTTTGATCTCATCCTTTCTTTTGTGTATGAAGTAGAGAGGGACAAAAATAATCTAATGAAAGTTATCCTATATTACTCCAAAAGCCATAATTAATTATTTAAATATATCACATACCTATTATGAAAAATGAATGTGCCAGAATGAATGACAAATATTTGATCAGCTGAAAACAAATAGCAGGCATTAAATGCTACTGAGTGGAAGAGACAGCAAAAGCAAGATGAGGGGAAGGAAACAGCAGACAAGGGCTATGGGACTTGGAGAATTTTTATTGGATTGGAGGTGGTAAAAGTTCAGAAAATTGACAATTTAGAAAATAGCTACAGTGGTCCAAGAGTGAGGGGAGGCCACACACACACACACACACACACACACTCTAAAAGTCACTATATACAGAGGACAGTGCCTCTTCCCTCTCTTTGTTCCTCTTCCACGTGGCAGCTGGAAGCTGGAGACCACTGACTCCTATTTCTCTGCAGTTGTGAGTTGTGTTGTGGGTGACACAACATAACAAAGGGTAGTGGTTCCTTGTACGACAGGTAATTATGAGTGTCTGCAATGGACTGGGTGCTGGGCTTTCCTAGAATGGCCACCATCAGCCCCTCTGCTCTGAATGAGGCCCACGTGGGCACCACCCCTCAGGGCAATGTCTGAAGCAGCTGGCTCTCACCTAGACCGGGGCCACGTATCAGTTGTGCCTCAGCCTGTGTGACGGACGTGGACGTCAGTACTAGTTGGTGCTTCTCTTTTATCTTGCTGTGTTGAGCGTGTGAATTATTGCTATGTGCTCTGATATGGCCTATATGTTGTGAGGAGCTCACTTGGTGAGAAGAGTTGGGGACCTGATTATCTACTGGGTTCTAATCTAACCCCACCTGGATCCGCCTCTTGCTACCAGCTATTAACAGGGATGGTTAAGAATAAGAAAAAAATTATTTCTAAAACATTCTGTCATTGTTTAGGTCCATTCAGGCTGCTATAACAAAATACCAATCTGGAGGCTGGAAGTTTCAAGATCAGGGTGCCAGCATGGTTGGGTGAGAGCCCTCTTCTGGGTTGCAGACTTCTCATTGTATCCTCCCTCACATGGAGGGGTCTAGGGATCTCTCTGGAACTGCCTTTATAAGACACGAATTCCATTCACAAGGGCTCCACCTTATGGCTTAAGCACCTCCCAAAGGCCCCACCTCCTAACGCCAACATCTTTGGGTGTTAGGATTTCAACATACAAATTTAGGGGGAGGACACACTCAGACCATAGCAGTCATTGCACAAGAAGTACTTGCTTATCATAAATATTTGAAACTATGAAAAAGTAGAAGAAAAAGTGTCTCCATGGTTCTACCACATAGAGACAGCTGGTTTTGGTTTATATCCTTCCAGCCTTTTAAATTTACATGTATTTTTTAAAATAGTTGAGTCTATGTAGTGTACAACATTTTATAAACTGCATTTTTTTCTCTTAGCATTTCAGTATTTCTCACGTAGCCAATGTCATGTGGTTTTTAGTGACTAAATGATATTTCCTGATTAGATTGTGCCTCAATTTATATAACCAACCTCTTTTTTATGTCTTATATTTTTTCATGCTGTTATAGATATTTATTTTTCATAAAGACGTTTAGATGATCTTTATATTTTGGGTCATTACCTTGGCATATATTTCCCAATATGAATTATTAAGTCAAGGGTGTGAACATTTTTTAGGCTCTGGCAGCTATTGATAGAAAAGCAGTAAGAGCTGTTTCTTAGTATGGATGAGTTGATTTCATTGGTTTAGGTAAAACCCAGTGACAGGGACATGGTAGAAGCCATGCATTCAAGATGGTAAGACTAACCCAGTAGGGATATCTGAACATGCTTCATTCACACAGCAATGCAGATGTGCTAGCTTTCCTCAGGCAGAATCAACAAGTAATGAGTTTGAAATTATTTCAACGAAGTCTCCAAGTTTATCTTTACTGCTTTGTCTTATTAACCATTTTAACCTCCCCAGGCTAATTGATATTTAACATCTGCATGTGCCTTATGTTCTTTGAAGCATCTTGTCATAGTGATTTTAGAGAAACTTCAGTTTAGAGAAATTTCATACAGACATTTGCATCCTAATCCCCACAAGCTGTGAATATGTTAGTTTACGTGGCAAAGGGGAATTGAGGTTGGAGGTGGAATTGTTTGCTAATCAACTGATCTTAAAATAGAGAGATGATTCTTAATTATCCAACTGGGCCCAAGGTAATCGCGAAGGTCCTTAACGGTGGAAGAGGAAGCTGAAGACAAGTCAGAGAAAGAAATGCGGTGATGGAAGCGAAGTCAGAGAGATGCTATGTTACTGACTTTGAAGACGGAGAAACGGGGCCGTGACTGAGGAATGCAGGCTTTAGAAGCTGGAAGAGGCGAGGAAACAGATTCTCTCCTAAAGCCTCCAAAAAGGGACGCAGCCCAGCCAACACCTTGACTTTAGTCCAGTGGGACTCACATCAGACTTCCGGACTGTAGAACTGAAACATAGTAAATCTGTGCTGGTTTCAGCCACTAAATTTGTGGTAATTTTTAATGTCAGCCATAGGAAACTAAAACACTTAGTTTTCATTTCTAAATAGAGTTAAACTATGTTCCTTGGTCACTGAGTTTTCCATTTTAAATCATTTTCAATTTACCTTCCATTTATTGATTGACCAAACTGCCGTTATGAGGAAGTAAAAGTTCTCATTTTGTTAACACTGGGACCTCGCTTGCCAAATGTGTTTCAGGAGCTGAATGGATAAACTGTGCTGTATCCAGACAGCAGAATATTATTCAGCGCTAAGAAAGAAGTGAGCTCTCAAGCCACAAAAAGACGTGGATGAACCTTGAATGCATATCACTAAGTGAAGAAAATCATCTGTAGAGGTTACTACCATGTGATTTCAACATGACGTTCTGGAAAAGGCAAAACTATGGAACGAGAGAAAAAAATAAGTGGCTTTCATGACTCCCACTTGCCATTTAAGACCTACCAGAAACAAGCAGCTTTAGGAAGGCTTTCTTGCACCCACCACACTAGGTAGAGATAGAGACTCTCTTAAGGTTTCCATATGTTCTTCTTGTGTTCACCTATCCATGACAGCACCCTATTTAGTAACCATTAGATTGCTTTTCTTTGTTCCCTGAAGGCTTTCCTTTAGAGCAAGGAATAGTCTCTTTCTGTAGCCCCAATGTTTTAGAGGGTCTGGCATACATTGGGCTCTCCATAAATATTGGTCGAATGAAGGAAATACACCAGTATCTCAATGTTGTTTTAATTTGCATTTCCCTGATGACATGTGATGCGGAGTATCTTTTCATATGCTTATTTGCCATCTGTATATCTTCTTTGATCAGATATCTGTCTGTTAAAGCCTTTGGCTCATTTTTAAATCAGGTTATTTATTTTCTTATTGTTGAGTTTGAAGATCTTTGCATATTTTAGATAAAGTCTTTTGTCAGAGGTATCTTTTGTAAATATTTTCTCCCAGTCTGTGGCTTGTCTTCTCATTCTCTGTATATTGTCTTTCACAAAGCAGATTTTCATTTTAATGAAGTCCAGCTTATCAATTCTCCCTTTCTCAGATCGTGTCTTCCGTGTTGTATCTAAAAAATCATTGCCATACCCAAGGTCACCTGGGTTTCCTCCTATGTTGTATTCTAGGAGTTTTATAGCTTTGTGTTTTACATTTAGGTCTGTGATCTATTTCAAGTTAATTTTTGTGAAGGGTGTAAGGTTTGTGTCTGGATTCCTTTTTTTTGAATGTGGGTGTCCAATTGTTCTAGCACCACTTGTTTAAAAGACTATCTTTGCTCCATTGTATTGAATTTTGTTTGTTTGTCAAAGATCAGTTGCCTATATTTACATGGTTTTATTTCTGGGCTCTCTATTCCGTTCCTTGATCTATTTGTCCATTCTTTCGCCAGTATCCAGCCATCCTGATTACTGTAGCTTTATAGTTAGTTTTCAAGTTGAGTAGTGTCGGTCCTCCAACTTTGTTCTTCTCATTCAGTATTGAGTCAGCTAATTTGGGTCTTTTATTTTTCCATATAAACTCTAGAATCAGTTTGTCAATATTGACAAAATAACTTGGTGGGATTTTGATTGGGACTGCATTGAATCTATAAATCAAGTTGGGAAAAACTGACATCTTGACAATATTGAGTCTTCCTGTCCACAAACATGTAATATTTATCCATTTATTTAGTTCTTCTTTGATTCTGTTCATCAGAGTTTTATAGTTTTCCTCACATATATATTATTTCGTTAGATTTATACTCAAATATTTCATTTTTGAGGGTACTAATGTAAATGGCATTCTGTTCTTAATTCCAAATTCCACTTGTTCATTGCTGATATACAGGAAAGCAATCAACTTTTGTGTGTTAATCTTGTATCCTGCAACCTTACTATAATCTCTTATTAGCTCACAAGAGGTTTTTTTATTCTTTTGGATTTTCTACAAAGACGATTATGCCATCTGTGAACAAGGACAATTTTATTTCTTCCTTCTCAATATGTATACCTTTTATTTCCTTTTCTTGTCTTACTGCATTAGCTAGGACTTCTAGCATAATGTTGAAAATGAGTGCTGAGAGAGGACATCTTTTGCCTTATACCCAGTCTCAATGGGAAAGCTGTGTATTTCTCACCATTAAGTGTGGTGTGAGCTATAGGTTTTTTTAATAGATTTTTTTAAACCAAGTTAAGGAAGTTCCCCTCTATTCCTAGTTTACTGGGAGTTTTAGATCATAAATTGATATTGGATTTTGTCAAATGCTTTTTCTGCATTTATTGATATGATCATGTGATTTTTCTTTTTAGTTCGTTCATGTGATGCGTTACATTAATTGATTTTCAAATGTTGAACCGGGCTTGCATGCCTGAGATAAATCCCACTTGGTTGTGGTGTATTGTTGTTTTCATACAATGTTAGATTTGATTTGCCAATATTTTGTTGAGGATTTTTGCATCTATGTTCACTAGAGATATTGATCTGTGGATTTCTTTTCATGTAATGTCTTTGTCTGGTTTTGGTATTAGGGTAAAGCTGGCCTCATTGAATGAGTTAGGAAGTATTCCCTCTGCCTCTATCCTCCAAAAGAGACTGTAGATAACTGGTATAATTTCTTCCTTAAATGTTTGGTAAAAATCACCAGTGAATGCATCTAGGCCTCATGCTTTCTGTTTTGGAAGGTTATTAATTATTGAGTCAATTTCTTTAATAGATATAGGCCTATTCATATTATTTATTTCTTCTTGTGTGAGTTTAGGCAAATTGTTTCCTTCAGGGAATTGAACCATTTCATCTAGGTTATCAAGTTTGTGGGCATTGAGTTGTTCATAGTATTCCTTTATTATCCTTTTAATGTCCATAGGAGACTTCTTCTCTTTATGTGCCTGGGAATAAGAATCTGGATGACAGATCAAGACACTAGATGCTTGAAGTCTGGCTTATAGTGCCTTGGGTCTTAGATCACACTGGTTTGAGGAGGTTGGTTGGTACAGCACATCGTGTGCTGGCAAATAAGTTGGGTCATTTGGAATGAGAAATTCCAGTCTTCTGGGACTAATTCAGAGTTGTCAGCATCATCTCATGTGATTGGCATTCTCTGATACAATTTAATGTCCTGCCTGAGCACTGGTGCTGCGAATGAGGCATTTCATGAGTCAAAGGCCACCAATTTTCTGTTCAGGCAGTGATAGCTGGTGATATATAGAGAAAGAAGTTGCCACATCTCATCCCATGGACTCTGTGAGACCCTCCCTGTTGCTTTCTCCGTGTGTTTGTATTTGAACCTTGTTCCTGGAATTAATGTCAGATGTTTGTAGTGAATCATATAATTTCAAGGAAGGCTATTTCCTTTCACTTCTGCAAGGAGAAGTGAGGGAAAAGATGGTGTTCTCAGCATTTGCCTGGGATAGTAATTGAGAAGAAATTCTCTGAGGGATTCTAATCTTTTCCTTCTCTAGGCCTGAGATCCTGCTTGGTGATGAGTGGGGAGCCTGTGGCCTCAGGGGAACTGATTTCACCATGTCAAGTTGGACCATGAAAGCTGAACCTCAGAAGGTTTGTCTTAGTCCACAGGTGGTCTTGAACTGGAGGTCACTTAGGGATGGGGATGCTTGGGTGGTTCCTTGCTCCCATTCCTTGTTCCTTTAAGTTCTTGTGCTTGAGGCTAGAGGAAGGATAAGGAACTCAAAACAAGCTAGAAGGAAAGAATAGTTGGATGAGTGGATGGATTTAAAAGAGAAGAGGAAGGGAAAGTAAGGTCCTCTATAGACGCCAATATCTCAGGATTAGCCGAGGCCCGGACTTCACTCAAGTCCTTAGGATGATCCTGCTTTCAACTTCCTGTATACCTTTCCATCTTCTCTCTCTCCTCTCAAGAGCCCAGTCTTTTCTTTCTCCATCCTCCAGTCTGTCCCGAATGTTTTCATGATCTCTAAGGTGTAATGGCTATCAATATATTATCTCACAATGTTACTCCTCTAAAGGAGCCTCACAATTTTTCCATCAGCCAAAAGAATTCTCTAAAGTGTAATTTCAGATATAAGATAGTGAAGGAGAGAGGCAATTTTGTGTTTTATGCCCTCTGGAGATTATGACACGCACGCTGAAACTTGTGAACCCCTGAGCTACACCATTAACTAATTCTGTTCCTTGGGCAAGTCTCTTAAGTTGTTTGAATTATGCCTTCTCCAACTCAAACTTTTACAGGGTTCTCAATGAGGATCAGACAATGTGAAATGTGTGGTTTAAAAACAATTAAAGGGGTCAGCCCTGTGGCCGAGTGGTTACGTTCGTGTGCTCCACTTTGGCAGCCCAGGGTTTGGATCCTAGGCTCCGACATGGCACAACTCATTAGGCTATGCTGAGGCAGCGTCCCACATGCCACAACTAGAAGGACCCACAACTAAAATATACAATTATGTACTGGGGGAATTTGGGGAGAAAAAAAAAGCAGGGGAAAAAAAAAGATTGGCAACAGTTGTTAGCTCAGGTGCCAATCATTTTTAAAGAAAATTAAAAATATATTAAAAATACTTCCAGGGGAATGCCAGAGAATAATTAGATCATTTAAGTTTTGGGTTTTTGTTTTTTTTTCTGAGTGGGTTTTGCAAGTGGTGAGAGAGGGAAACCAGCTCTTCTAGGGATAAACTGGGAGGAAAAGTTTTAGAAAAACCTATTGAATGTCCAATAAACAATAGTTACTGCTCACCAAAATCACCCTCGCTATCACTATCATCATCGTCATCGTCATCATCATCATCATCATTCTAATTAGACAGCTGTTACAACCTGCTTTGGTGGCCCTATTCTGGCCAACATTTTCCGATTAGTTTCTGGCTCTAATTACAACAGAAATCCTGATTATAGAGTATCCCACTCAGCAGTATCAGAATGCATATTCCTTTCACAGGCACAAAGATAGATCATATTCTAGACCATAAAACAATTCTCAATACATATAAAAGGATTCAAGTCATTTAAAGTATGTTCCTCAACCACAATGGAATTAAATTAGAATTAATAACAGAAAGATTACTGGAAGATCCCCCAAATATTGGAAACAAACAACATGCTTCTAAATAACCCACGAGCAAAGAAGAAACCAAGAGGGGAATTGGAAATATTTTTCAGTAAATAAAATAAAAATACAACATTTCTAAATTTTGGTTGATCAGAGAAGAGAGAGAAGACACAAATCAGTATCAGGACTGAGAGAGTCGACGTCCTTGCAGATTGTACAGATAATCAAAGGATAGTAAGGGAATATTATGAACAAGTTTATGTCAGCACATTTGACCACTTACAGAAAAGGTCAAATACGTTGAAGGACACATACTAACAACTCTCAAGAAGAAATAGATCATCTGAATATCCCTGTTTCTATCTTTTAAAGGAATTGAATTTTTAGTAAAACAAAAACAACTCCCAAAATCTCAAACTCCCCTCCCCTACAAAAAAAACCCCCAAAACCCAAAACCTTCCCACGGAGAAAACTCCAGACCTGAATGGATTCACAGGCAAATTGTAACAACTGCTTTAGGAAGAACTGATACCAATTCCATACAAACACTTCTAGAATATTAAAGAGGAGGTAATATTTCCAAACTCATTCTGCAATGCCAGCATTGCCCTGACACCAAAGCTTGCCAAAGGCATTATAAAAAAGAAAACTACAGACCATTACTGCTCATGAACATAGGTGCAAATATTCTAAACAAATTTTAGCAAATTGAATCCAACTATACGTAAAAAGCATAATAAATCATAAATAATTATCTAAGGAATGTAAGCTTTGTTTAACATTCAAACACCAGTCAATGTAATTCACCGTATTAACAAACTAAAAAAGAAAAACCATATGATCATCTCAATATAGCAGAAGAAAATGCAACATCTATTCTTGATAAAAATTCTCAGCAAGCTAGAAATAGAAGGGAACTTGCTTAACTATAAAAAGCATCTTCAAAAACCTGCAGCTAATGTCAGACTTAATGGTGAAAAACTAAATGCTTTCCCTCTTAAGATCGGGCACGAGAAAAGGATGTCTGCTCTCATCACTTCTACTGGCACTACATTGGAGGTTCTAACCACTTCAATAAAGTGAGAAAAAGAAATAAAAGGCATCCAACTGGAAATTCAACAAGTAAAAATGTCTTTATTTGAAGATGACATGATTGTCTCTTTAGAAAACCTCATAGAACCACCAAAAAGGTATTACAACTAATGAGTGAGTTTAGCAAGTTTGTAGAATACAGGCTCAATATTCAAAAATTAATTGTATTTCTATGTAGTAGCAGTGAAAAGTTGGTAATTAAAATTAGAAAAATACAATTTATGATAGTATTAAAAATAAGAAATACTAAGGGTCAAATCTGACAAAAAATATATCAGCCCCATACACTGAAAACTACAAAACATTGCTGAGAGAAATTAAAGAAAACATAGTTAATGGAGTCAGTTAAATAGTTAAATAAATACTTGGTTTATGTGTTGGAACACTCAATATTGTTGGATGTCAATTCTCTCCACTGACCTATAAGTTCAATGCAATTGCTATCAAAATCTGTTCCAGCTTTTTTGGTAAAAACTGAAAAACTGATTCTAAAATTTATATGGACATAAAAAGGGAATAGATGAGTTAACAATACTTGATTTTAAGGCTTATAAAGCTGCAGTATTCAAGATACTATGTTATTGGCGTTAATATAGGACAAAGAGAACAATGCAACAGAATGGAGACTCCAGAATAATTCGACAAATATATGAGCAATTGATTTTTGATGAAGGTGCAAAGACAATTCAGTAGAGGACAGTCTTTTCAACAAATGGCACTGGAACAATTGGATATCAGTACACAAAAAATGAACTTGGATCCATACCATACACCATATGCAAAAATCAACAAAAAATGTAACATGGATTTAAATGTAAAACCTGAAATCATGAACTCTTATTGACCTTAGATTTAGCAAAGGATTTTTAGCTATGACACCAATAGCACAATCTATAACAGAAAAATTGTACAAATCAGACTTTACCTAAATTAAGAACTTCTGTACTTTGAAAGATACTATTGAGAGAATGAAAGACAGGCTACAGAAAGGGAGAAAATATTTGCAAAGCATATTTCTGATAAAGGACTTATATCCAGAACATATAAAGAACTTTCAAAACTCTGTAATAAGAAAACAAACAATCCCCGTCCCCCCCTACACACATCGGAAGTGGGCAAAAGATTTTGAACAGACACCACCAAAAAAGATAAACAGATGGCAAACAAGCATATGAAAATATGTACAGCATCATTTGTCATCAGGGAAATGCAAATTAAAATCAAAATGACATACTGCTATATACCTATTAGAATGGCTAAGATTAAAGTCTGACGTGCAAGTGATGGCAAGGATGTGGAAGAACGGGCACCTTCCTACGCTGTTGATGTGAGTGTAAAATTGTACATCGACTTTAGGAAAGAGTTTGACAGTTTCTTAAAAATGTAAATGGATACCTACCATATCACCTAGCTATTCCACTCCTAGGGATTTATCTAAGAGAACTGAATCATGCATCCATACAAAGATGTGTGTGAAAATGTTCATAGCAGCCTTACTTGTAATAGCTAAAATTGGCAATAGCCCAAACGCCCATCAATAGGTGAATGGATAAACAAATTATGGTATAGCCACACAATGAAATACCACTCAGTAAAAAGGGATGAACTATTGATGCATATTACAACGTGGGTGAATCATAATTATGCTGAGTGAAAGACGCCAGTCAAAACTAGAGTACGTGCTGTATGATTCCATCTATTTAAAACTCTAGGGAATACAATCTTAATTATTGTGATAGAAGGCAGACCAGTGGTTGGGAGGGATGAGATGGGAGGTGTGGAGAGGAAGGAGGGTGGGATTGAAAAGGGGCACAAGGCTTCTTTTTGAGGTGATGGATATGTTCATCACCTTGATTGTGCTGAAGGTTTCCTGGTGAAAACATTTGTCAAAATTCGTCAAATTGTATAACTTAAATATGTACTGTTTATTGTATGCCAATTTTACCTCAATAAATCCATTAAAAATGAAATGAAATAAAATAAAATATAGTAGGAAAGTCCTTGATTTGAGGAAGAATATACCTACATAAGTTGACTCTTTTTTAAGGGTATCTTAGACATTGATATGCTTCTTTGAACTATTTATACACCTGCAAGATACTGGATTAAGGGCAGTGAACCTAAGCTTTTTTGGGGGTCTAACATAAAATTCTATTGAAAATAGGACTTTTGAGAATATAACTACTTGAAAATAGTTTCATTCAATTCCTCAATTTGTCCTTGGTAGAAATCAAATGCTTGGAAAAGGCACTTTCAGAGAAATTAGTTAAATCTTTTCTATACATTTCCCAGCTTCTGAACTGATGGCTCTGCAGAGGAGCAGACCTATGGTGGGGTACACTCTTCATTAAAATATTAAGTGGCCACATACTTTCAGCGGCAATAACTACGACAACGACAACTGAAGCACCAGTAGCCAATAGTGACCGAGTGCTCACCATGTGCCAGGCACTGTTCTAATCATTTTACACACATTGAAGCCACTTAATCCTCACAATAACCCTATGAGGTGGGGACTACTATCCCCATTTACAGAAGAAATTGAGGCACAAAGAGGTGCAAATATCAAATTATCTGACTAGAACTAGCTTAAACAAATACATTTAAAAAATTTACTACACAACTTCTCTATAACAGGTCCAGTCCTAGGGGCAACAGTGTAAGAACCTTATGTGAGACTTTTTGCACTTTTTGGGGTCTTTTTCTCATGGCCGCAAGATGGCTACCATACCTCTAAGCATCCCTTCCTCATTTAGTAATATTCAAAGCAGGAAAAAGCAGGTGGGAAGGAGCTGTCTTTTTGTAAATTTCTTTTTCCTCAGAGAAATAATCTCTGATAGAAGCAGGTTGACAAAATCCCCTTAAATTTATGGGCTAGAACTTGTTCACACGGGCCTCCCAAGCCATCTTTTACCAGGAGAGGCAAGTTCTCAGAGAGGAGGAAGGACGAGGAGAAAGGCCGTTGGGTTGGCAGCCAACGATGGCTGGGCCACTTTGATGTACCCTGCCAGCAGCCCTAGATTGAATTCCCAGCGATGGTCCCCGACACTTCAAGAGCTGGAAATTGATAGGTGAAATTCCTTTGTCTCCTTAATTATTGTCTCAGTTTGAGAAAAACTTCCTGTATCAGCTGAAGTTTAACCAAGAAGAACAATAAAACATATTACATTTATTTTGAAAGGATAGGCAAAAGGGCCAAAAGAGTGATTCATTAACTCAATCTTTTATTCATTAATTAAATCATCTTTCAAAATATGAATATTGGTCACTCCCTGTTAGTGGAGTTTGATGCTAGTTGATGTGGTCAAGATCAATGCTGTGTAACAGAACTGCAATTATGGAAATGTTTTACGTCTTTGCTTTCCATTATGGTAACCACTAGCCACATATGACTTGAAATGTGGCTAGTGTGATTGAGGAACTGAATTCTTAGTTTTAACTAAATTTAAATAACCACATGTGGCTAATGGCTACTGTATTGGACAGTATAAGTGTAGATCAAGGAAACATTTTCATTTCTGTTTATTCTCTCATTCGAGACATTATTACACGATGTAAATTCTCAACCTCAATTTTGCAATATCCGTAAAGCATTTAACGATCACATCAAATTATTATTTTTTCCTTAACTTCAGACACAAATATTTTTTAAACTGGAGTACAGATAGAGATTAGGAAATAGTATCACAAAGTCAACATGGAACATCTCAAATTAAAATTTTGTGCACTTTGGTCCTCATCAGTGATTGTTACTTTAAATATTTGAATGGCAACTATTGTAAGCTGTCATCTTCCAACAATAATTTATTCTTCTTGATTTAGACCTGTATAGTACATCTTTCCTATGCACCAGGTTGCAGTTTTCTAACTGGATTTAGAATGTGTCCATCCTTTCGGAAGGCTATTCTATACGTCATTTCAGTGGGTAGCTATAGCTGAAAGGACCCACAAATCCCTATGATATGAGGGGGATGTGCCCTCAAATTTGCTTCAAAAGGGTCTTTCTTTTTCATTTCCTTGTTTCTATTTATTCTCTCATTAGAGACATTATTACATGACGTAATTCTCAACCTCAATTTTGCAATATCCTTAAAACATTTAATTAACTCTGCTTACAGTCTGGTTGTCTCACTCAAAAACAGTGCAACAAAGTTGGAAAGTGCCCAGAGAAGAGTCACTTGCATTAAATAATAAACTAAGGAGTTCTGGGCTCTGTCGTTTAAGAGGCCATGGTCATGGCTATAGCATCCCAACCTTTAAAACGCATCAGGCCTCCCAAATACCACATGCAAAAATGTATAAAAGTCAGCAGGCTGGCCAAAGGCCTGTCTGGGCGCATTCCCAGGACCACCATCCTCCTCCTCATCTCACGTGCTGCTGCCTCCCTACGTGCCTGTGCTCTTGGACTCCCGATGCTGGTCTCTTCCCGCCCAGAGTCTCTTCTCTGGTTTACTAGCTTATATTTCCCACTTAGCACTTGACTCCCTCGATTTTTACATTATTTGAAGTTTAAGTAAGAGATAGTCCATCCACTGCACAGCCCAGCTCGGCACTCAGCACCTCCACAGAGAAAGGAGAATTTAGGCAAAACAAGGAAGGCAAACCTCACAGCTCAGAGATGTATAACTTAGGTCTTAAAGGAGCTTGTTTCCAGCCTAATGGAAAGAAAGGATTCTTTACACTCTTTAAAAGCTTAAGTTGCTAATTACCTCATGGTTATGAAGCCAAAAATCTACAGGTCAAGATGCCTTTGGACAGACTGAAGAATGATCTGCAAACATCACGTAGGCATTTAAGGGGCAGGACTTCCCTGTGCTATAGAAAACACTGTGGATGAGAACTTTATGCTCTGGCCGAATGTACCCTCATTGGAGTAGGCTCCTTATCCAATTGGACTACAGGTCTGGTTCAGTACAGTAATTACAGAAACAACACTTGGGCTGAAAATATGGAACACTGAGTTTCCCCTTTCAAATATGAGTCATAATAAAAATTATTTTTATTAGCATCCCCTAGAAAACCACAGCCTATCTTTGCATATTATTGGTTATAGATATATAAGCCTTTTAAAGTCTCCTGGCATAGGACCTTATGTATGAGAGACTCAAAAATGTGAACCGATAGGTAAAATGACTGCAGAGAGCTTACGTCCAAGTTTGAAAGATTTATGAGTTTTAGTGGAAGTCTCATCTGAAATAATGGAATTAATTCTGAACATTTGGAAAGCCAAATGTGAAACAACTGAAAAATGTGACATGCATTTGGAGTAGTGTTCTGGACATCCTCCTGCCTTTTACCCACTTTCCCAAAGAGAAAACATACATAAAAGAGATGATGCTATATAATCATTGTCCCAGAATTCCGTCAGCGTCAGCTGTTGAACAGAAAGGGAGAGCAGAGAACAGGTTGCCAGATTCCCGCTTCATATATTTTGACACAGCTCCTGTGTGTTGAGTCTGTTTATACTTCACCTTGTTCCAGAAAAAAATGAAAGCAACTTGCAAAACCACAAAAATTAAGACTCCAAGTAAAATAAGCAAGAAATAAGGGTAGGGATGAAAAATAAAGCCAGGAATGATGCCAAAACATGCACACCACAAAGACCTATACACTTTGTATGGATTGGGGACACATCGGCTCTGATTTTCTAGCAGTCAACACAGAAAAAGAAACCTGGTTAAAGTGTCACAAAATAAATACACTTGTTGCTCAGAAAAAAGTTACAATTTTTTTTGACATTAAATAACAGTCAGAGGTTTTTCTCCAGGGTTTTTATAAAGAGGATACTATATGATTTAATAAGCAATGTCTAGCAACACCCTTATGCACAATAGAGTTTCATGGTTGACTCTTATAGAGGACTTGAACGTAGGTAATGGCATTATACCAAAGATGATCTAATTAAATATTTTGGAGTGGGCCAGTCCTAAAGTCAAGAACTGTGAAGGGCTGAGATTTTACCATATGTGCAAGGGAACACGCACAGTTCATGGAAACTGGCAGGAGATGCAAGATTCCTGGGTCAAAGACAAAGGACAGTTTATTTACTCACAGCAATAGCAGTAGCCTGAATACCAGCATTTGTGCTGGTTCTAGGAGCCCCAATTCCCACTGGGCAATGCAGAGAGGTGCAGGCGACACCTATGCATGCTGAGGGTTGAATTACAGGAAAGGAGCCCTGAGCTCAGAGACTTTGAATCTTTGATAAGAGGAAGTGAGCATGAGGTCCCTCTGTCTGAGAGGGAGACGTTACCTTTATTGTATGGAACAGTAACCAAATGTCTGTCTCCCAAGGCTGTTTGCTATACACTCGTTCTTGAAAAGAGAGTCTCGTGCACAGGGAATCAGCGTCTCTGCTCATAAGATGTGCAGAAGCATGAGGGACCCTTGGAGAATGGTCTCCCAAGGACAGTACATTCCAGTCATAGGCTAGCTTCCTCTGGCTTGATCCAGAACTCACTTTTAGACTATCTGGAGACATTGATGGATTGTGCCTGATTTGACGCTTACTCATCAGATACTTATTGCATTCTTATCAAATTCTAGGCACTGGGTACAGTGATAAACAAAATGGGCAAGCATGGTCCCTGCTTTCTCAGAACAGAGGAAATACAAATATATTTTATGTGTTTTTCCAGCAGTTCTTCCTAAATTTTCTCTCAACAGGGATTTTTTTAAATAGAATTTTTTAGAACAGTTTTAGGTTCCCAGCAAAAGTGAGCAGAAGGTACAGAGATTTCCCATATAGCTACCCCCTGTCCCCACACACAGAGATATGCCATAGACTCCCTGTCCTCCCCATCACCAATGCCCCCCACCAAAGCGGTACTTTTGTCACAATTGATGAACCTATGTTGACACGTCCTTATCATGCAGAGGCCATAGTTTACTACATTTCACTCTTGGTGTTGTATGTTCTATGGGTTTGAATAAATGTGTAAAATTAGGTTTTTCACAGATATTGGTGACAATTATTTCAGTATTCTATGACCTCATAAGTAATGGAGGTCTACATTTCTGTGTTTCCAGATAAATACAGACACAAGTGCCTGCAGCGGCATTTGAACCAGGGCTCAGTGTTGGCATTCTCTCGTGACAAATGAGAAACCTAACGGGGACGTGCAAATTATTGCACAGTCGTCATCTCCAACGTACCCACGGTCAGAGGGTACTTCTTCCTTGAAAACAGCCTTAAATCCTCTGGTGATTATATGACCACAGCCCTGAAGTTTTATTCCACGGAGCAAGGCCCTTGCAGTTCTGGAGCATTTGTTTACCTCCTGTTTGGGTTGGGACTCTGACATGACAGAAAGCTTTTTGTTCGTCGAGAAGGTGAAATGGCTCCTCTGACGTGGTCCATTTCTTTAGGACATGCCTCCGCCCAGGTCTGAGGAGAGCTCTAATTTTTCCACATCTTCACTCAACGCTCATTGTCCTACTAGCTAGGGTGAGGCAGCCATCTTTTTCCAATAAAATACTAGGAGATTGGCCTTTGTTTAATTAGCCCCCAGTCAGTTCTAAAGTGCACTAAGGATTGCTAATGTAGAGTGGACTTAGCCTGCCGGCCGGGCAGAAACTAAATCCTGAATTCCATTACCTAACCCGCAGACCAGCCTCTCACACTGTTGGAAGAACCAGCCTTCTTTTCAATATTTCTGCTGGTCCCCCCCCCCCCCCCCCCCCCCCCCGAAAACCTGTCATTTCCTGCTAGCACAGTGGCCTCACTGGCTTAACTTGATGGCAGTGGCATATAGAAGCAGGATCAGCAGTGCCAGCTGGATGACTGTCCAAACTCGGGTTTGAGAGAGCTGCCTATTCAAGTAAAAAATCAGAGATGAAAAAGACCTGCTAAATAACCCAGTCCCCTCCGTAGCCGGTGCCAGAGCATTCCTATGGTGAAAGCTTAGCCGGGCCAGCTCTAAATGACTTTAACAATGTGCCTTCTCACGCTTTATTTGGAAGCCGGGCTGTCTCTTCAGTTTTTCTTTTTTCTTTTGGTAAGTTTTTGGACTAGAAATTCATTTGATCAATGTTATTCCATTTTCCTCTTGCTGTTTTGTTTCTGCTACAGCAACCTTGTGAAATAAGCTATTTTCAAGGGGTCACTATAAATGTACAGACAACATTTAAAGTGCTTTATTAACCCAGTCCTTCCAGCCATGCCTACATTTGGGGCAACGTGATGTCGGGGGAGAGAGGACACACATGGGCTTTAGGGGTGGATGTACCCGGGTTAGAGTCATAGTTCTACTTAATTGAGAGTTTCATTATTGTCATCGTTGTTGTTTTCAGTGCCTGTCATTTATTAAACGCTTCCTATGTGTCAGGCGCTATGGGAATTACTGTCCAAAACTACTGACAGCAAACAAAATTGGTACTATCATCTCTACTTTAGAATTTAAAGTTTAGTAGTAAAGAGTGGAAGCTCTGGGGTTAAATTGCCTGATGAGAAGCCAGCTCTGTTGCTTTCTAGCCCTGTGGCCCCCGGCTTTTCTCTCAACCTCTCGAAGCCCAGTTTCTGTATTTGTAAAATGGACGTGAGGACAATGCTGCCTCCTAGTTTATTTTGAGGAATAAATGTGTTAGTATACATGACTTGATCAGATCAGTGCCTGGCACGGAGCCAGCACTTAAACGTCCCCAATGTTGATGAGATATGGATGGAGAATTGGTTCAGAGGCACATAACATCCGAAGTTAAATCCGGGCAGCTCTACTCCAAAGCCCATCCGAATTATTAACCCTTAGAGTACCCTGGCTTGCTCAGGACATTGAACCTCTCTGAGCCTCAGTTTTTCTCACTGGTAAAATGGGGATAACACGGTCTCTTGCGCAGTCACTCTGAGGATTAAAATGCAATAATGTAGGTAGAGGCGCTGTTGCAGAACCTGACCCAGAGCTGAGGACCAGTTAGTGACAGTGTTTCTCTGTATCTCTAGATCCATAACTACAGAATAACTATGTATGTGTTGTCTGTGTGTGTATATATATGTATGTTCACTCGTGTATTACACGTAACAGACAGCTGTGTAACCAACAACTTACTCTTAAAAGTTTCTCATAATATTGGAACTTCAGAATGATTCAAAGTATTTTTATGAGTTTACTCCCATTTAAAAGAAGAATTGGACTGGTTTATTAGATAATTAAAAACAGTTTCCTTCCTAATAAGGTTTCATTTTATATTTTTAACATTCCAATTGTTTTAAGTATGTCTTTTCTGGGTTTTAAAAATAGTGCATCACATGTTTCAAAATTACCTAAATACTTTTTCTTTCACCAATATACATTGGCCATGATTTCAGTTTTCTTATCACAGAGGGAAGAGGAGAGACAGACCGTTACGACCCAGCAGAGGGGAATGTGATGATATGTTTTTGCTGTTGTGCCTTTTTTTTGGTGTATGTGGGAAAGGGTGTGATGTCATTTTGTCTCCACCCCCTGTGAGTAAGCCCACGGCACAGCTAAGTGCAGCCGCCCGCCTCTGTCACTGGGAGACAGTTCACTTAAATGCAGCTGCAGGGCTGCGGGACACCCACCAGCATCACTCCCCGTGTGAGGTGGCAAATGCAACATGCTCTCCAGCTTGGGGTGTCTACTTCTCTGTGGAAGTATTGCACTAGCCCTGGGAAATGCACAGAAATTGCCAAAAGGCAAGTAGCTCTAATGTTTTGTGTTTTAAAAGTAGTTTTTTAAGAGATACTGGTTTTAAATGTTACTCTTAAATGTGATCTGCTTTAGCACATGGGGGGAAGGAGTTATTTTGCGGAGAGTCAAAGTTCAAATGTGCAAGCTGCTTAAACTTTTGCTTTCTCCCCCTCTGTTATTTCTTTTTCAATTGTATCTCTTTATTGCAAAAGTGAAAACCAATTTCTTATTAGGTTTAGCAGATATTCACAGTAGCTTAAATGATATAGTTTCAAACTACAGTATTTGTATACTGAATCATATTGTATAGATGGGTATTTTAGTCTGCTAAAAAGAGTTGTTTAGTGTTTTTATCCCCCTCCCCAGAGACTAAATCATTACTAGCTTGAGGTTTAAAAGAAGCTAATTCTGCAACCTTGAACCCTTGGTGTAAACCTCACACATACCTAGTAAGGTGGAGGTTGAAGGATTCTGGGCAGGGCGCGCCAAAGCTGGGTCATGTGCTAATTCGTAGACACTTCTCTCCAGCCGAGTTGGGAAAAAGGTTTGATCTCCTGGACGGGACACTCCCCCTTTTCCTGGCTAAATTGCTCTCCTTTTAGTGTTGGTATTTTATTTACAAATGTCATCAGAAGAAAATTTAAATGACTAAATTAAGACCCTATAAGCCATCTCTTGAGCCCACCATCCCCCTGGCAGGAGCCTGCCTGTCTCCTGTCTTTGAACATGAGTGCTGCACGGGCTCTTTCGCTCCTTTGCAGAGGCCGTTTTCTAAGCCAACACCAGGTCTGTGAAGGCTTTTTACAGTTGCAGACTGCTGGAGTCAGCAGGATTATGAAAAACAGGCTGGAACTCACCATACAGTTATGACGGAAAATTTTGGAGGTAACTCAGAGCCACAGGCTTGTCAGAAACCTGGTGTGCAGAGAGTCGGAAAGAAAGGTCGTAAGGTTCCGAATCCCCAAAAGATCCTTCTCGGGTCCTCTCTCTCGAGAGTTTGCCCCAAGATTGTCCTGTCCCAAGTAAGAGCTGTTCTCTCCGCAGTGTGTTAAGTGAAACTTGAATCCAGAATGGGAAGGCTGGAAGGATTTCGCTAGTTCATGTTTCTCATGATGATGTAAAAAGAAATAAAAAAGGCTAAGTAAACCTTCTCAACCCTGACGGGAGAATTATGCAAAAAAAAAAAAAATAATAATAATAAAAACACACTATTAGATCTTTTTCTTCTATCAAGAATTTTGGTTTTTGTTCATAGTAAAAGTGTTTAAACAAATCAATTATGAGCCACAAGCATTCTGAATTAATCGTCTGTCCTGCTGAAATATTTGACAAAGACACCATCTGGGGGAGCCGGGGGTTTTCTCCAGCTCGATACCTACAGATGGTTTTCTTTTACCTTATAGTCACTGTGTGGGAATGATAGCAGTAATTTTGTTGCTGCAGACTTCTGCAAATTCCAAGTGCTTTAATTATCATTTGCAATCACTGGATACAAATCTCTGGACACAAATTTCCTTTATTTTTTATGGTAAAAAAAAAGTTGTCAAAGATGGCCACAAAACTTTTGTCTGGTTCATTGCACTTTAATCTGAAGTATTTTCCTCCAGGTTTCTTTGGTAATTTTTGAAAATATCCATAGTCTTGGTAATTTGGAAAAACCTGCCAAATTAAAATAATTATATTATGAAATAAATGGCAAGTCCCCTTGTCTCTAATGCTGTTTTTTCTTTGTTATGGAAGCTACTGAGGAACTGTCTTTTACCTACAGTCGCCTCTCTCCAATTGCATTCCAGGAGTAAGTGTCTGTCCTCTGAAGGGCTTGGGGGCTGGGGCATCTGCCCCCATCCAGAACTTGGGGAGCATCCACACTTTGTATGCTTTTGGGGAGTCACAATGGATGTGAGAATTTTACAGGTTCTGAAAATTTCTTAGTTAAGAAACCTGTCTTACTTTTTTAACCTGTTGTTTCCCAAACTCAGTTTGACTAAGAATCCTTTTGAGTGAAATAGCTACAATATCTTGCTCAGGGCTTACCTTTCACAGAACACATTTGGGGAAACGCTGAGCTAAACAAGAAAAACAGGAGAAAAACTTTTTTTTCTTCTTCCTTTCTATTTTATAGTTAATTAAGTATCATTTGTGATTTTTAAGAAAAGGATAGAATTTTGGAGCTAGAAAGGACATTAGCAATCACCTAGTCTCATGGTTCCCAAACCTTTGTATTTAAGGACCAGTAAAAATACATATATGTGTTTAATATCAGAGTTCCATTTTGGAAGGCATGCTTGAATTTTGCCATGTGAGGATGTCAAAGGGGAAAAAATATCCCATTGTTCATAAAAGCAAGCCATTTTAACAGATTTATAAAAGAAATGATTTCATACAAATATGCCAAGTGTTCTTACTTTTCTCATTTCACCACAGAGTGATGAAAACGTCATCACAGGCCAATATTTGGGAACCACCGACTTAACTTAACCATTTGTTTTATAAATGAAGACACCCAAGGGCAGAGGAGGTCTAGTAATTTTCCCACACTGATGGCAGAACCAGGACTCAGGCTTTTGACTCAAAATCTGTGTTCTATTATGTTCTATTATGTCTGTATATACATATATATATATAAAAATATGTATATATACAGATCATCGTCGACTTACAGTGGGGTTTCGTCCTGATAAAGCCATCCTAAGCTGAATATCGTCAAAAATGCATTTAATACACCTAACCTAGGGAACATCATAGCTTAGCCCAGCCTGCCTTCAACATGCTCAGAATGCTTACGTTAGTCTGCAGTTGAGCAAAATCATCTAACACGAAGCCTATTTTAGACTAAGGCACTGACTAGCTCATCTGATTTGCTGAATACTGTACTGAAGGTGAGACAGAACGGCTGTCTGGGTGCAGAACGGTTGTAATCAATCAGAAGGGTTGTAACCCTTGTGATCACGGAGCTGACTGGTTGCTGCACTCTCCACCGCTGCCCAGCATCCGGGGAGAGGATCGGACTGCAAAGAGCAAAATTCAAAATTCGAAGTACATTTCCTACTGAATGTGTATCACTTTTGCACCATTGTAAAATCAAAAACTCATTCAGTTGAACCATCCTAAGTCAGGGACCGTCTGTATACATATAATGTATACATATAGAGAGAGAGAGAGAGTTGATATATAGAGTTGGTTATTTATAAGAAAAGAAAGATTTTTTTAATAAGAAATCACTTATTCCATGTCTTATGCCTCTTTGCATGCCTCACCGCATACTTTGTTATAGAGAATAAGTTATTAGAAGGGTCTTGCTTACTTTTTAAAAGCTTCAAGTAAAGTTATAGACTATTATTAATGAATCCTCTCTCCCCTCCACCACTTGACTATATTCTTTGGCAAATCATTGCCTTTGCCACGCCTCAGTTTTCTCATCTGTAAAATGGGAGTAACGATAACTATCTCATAGTATTTCAGGATTAATGACATAAGAGATGCAAATCTTCTAGTAAAGTGTCTGACATATAACAAGCATTCAATAAATGTTTATTGAGTCACAGAAAAGCAGATTAATATCCAAATAATATGTGATCTTGTGTCCAAACTGTCAGACACATCTCTTGGAGGGTAGCAAAGGAGGTGGGGCAAGGGAGGGAGTGTTGCTCCGTAGGACAATGACAGAAGCCCCCTACTGCATTCTAGCCTGACCACCAGCACCCAGGGTTTGACTGTCAAGTCCAAACATTGCCCTTCTCTCTGGACAGCCGCGCCTCTGCCTGGGGGTCAGCTTTTCCCTGGGGAGTGGTAAGGCCCCACGGAGCTTCCTGGAGAGATCCTCTTGAGCTTGTTTTTCAGAAGTAATTTGTAATGCAGGCCCTAGAGGAGAATTACCACGTGGTTTTACACCTTTGAAGGCCCGTCTTCTTCAGCCTCCTCTCAGAAGCTTTGTTCTTGCCACTGTAGAACTTCTTTTTTCCGCTGACATACAGGCTGAGACAAAATCCACAGAGAACACTATGTAGTGAAGAGAGCCAACAGAAGCTCATAATGGGACACACAGGGCTTGACACAGCCCTCTGCAGAAACTCCTACGTAGGGCAGATAGTAATCAGCCAGCAGGCAAAGGCTACGATTTCTAGGCAAGTCTCTCAGTCCTCCTGAGCCACGTGGTAGGAAAACCACAGAGGAACATCCAAGAGGCAAGTGTAGTCAGATGGCCCGAGGGCAAGGGGCTCTTGGCTCCTGGCGTGTGGCGGAGTGAAGAGGTAGCTGGCTCTTTGCCTCAGGCTCTTACCTGACTGGGTAGAAGTCACTGACTCCAAGGACAAAAAACTCAGGGGCAGATGACAATAATAATAATAAATCACTATTAATGACTCATCGTTATTATCATAGATAACATTCTTTGAGCTCATATCACTTGTGGTAATTTAGGGCTAAATGTTTTTAATGTAGAAAATCTAACAATTCCTTGTTTGACTTGGTTTTGTTTTTTTTGGTTTTTATTTATTTATTTATTTTTAGCTTTCGGATGTACATCATAATATATTTCGAATTCTGTGTAAATTACATCATGTTCACCACCCAAAAACTAATTATAGTGCATCCCCTCACATGTGAGCCTAATCACCCCTTTTGCCCTCCCTCCTTCCCCCGTGGTAACCACCAATCCATCCTCCGTTGCTATGTGCTTGTTTGTTGTTGTTTTTATCTTCTACTTACGAGAGAGATCATACGGTATTTGACTTTCTCCCGCTGACTTATTTCACTCAGCATAATACCATCAAGGTCCATCCATGTTGTCACAAAGGCCGGACTTCATCATTTCTTATGGCTGAGTAGTATCCATTGTGTATAAATACCACATCTTCTTTATCCATTCGTCCCTTGATGGGCACATAGGTTGCTTCCAAGTCTTGGCTATTGTGTATAATGCCGCAATGAACATAGGGGTGCAGGTATTTTTATGCCTTTGTGTTTTCAAGTTCTTTGGATAAATACCCAGCAGTGGGATAGCTGGATCATATGGTAGATCTCTTCTTAATTTTCTGAGGATACTCCATACTGCTTTCCATAGTGGCTGCACCAGTTTGCACTGCCACCAGCAGTGTACATGGGTTCCCATCTCTCCACATCCTCTCCAACATTTGTTGTTTCCTGTCTTGTTAATTATAGCCATTCTGACCAGAGTGAGGTGAGACCTTATTGTAGTTTTGATTTGCATTTTCCTGATAGCTAATGATGTTGAGCATCTTTTCATATGCCTGTTGGCCATCCGTATATCATCTTTGGAGAAATCTGTGTTCAGATCTTTTGCCCATTTTTTAATTGGATTGTTGGTTTTTTTGTTGTGGAGCTGTATGAGTTCTTTGTATATTTTGGATATTAACCCCTTATCTGATATGTGGTTTGCAAATATCTTCTCCCAATTGTTAGGTTGTCTTTTCATTCTGTTGATGGTTTCCTTTGCTGTGCAGAAGCTTTTTAGTTTGATGTAGTCCCATTTGTTCATTTTTTCTTTTGTTTCCCTTGCCCGGTTAGACATGGAACTTGAAAATATGCTGCTCAGACCAATGTCATAGAGCGTACTGCCTATGTTTTCTTCCAGAAGTTTCGTGGTTTCGGGTCTTACATTCAAGTCTTTAATCCATTTTGGGTTGATTTTTGTGCATGGTGTAAGGGAATGGTCTACTTTCATTCTTTTGCACGTGGCTGTCCAGTTTTCCCAACACCATTTATTGGAGACTCTCCTTTCTCTATCGCATGCTCTTGTCTCCCTTGTCGCATATTAGCTGTCCATAAATGTGTGGGTTTATTTCTGGGCTCTTGATTCTGTTCCATTGATCTGTGTGTCTGTTTTTGTGCCGGTACCATGCTGTTTTGGTTACTACGGCTTTGTAGTATATTTTGAAATCAGGGAGTGTGATATCTCCAGCTTTGTTCTTTTTTCTCAGGAATCCTTTGGCTATTCAAGGTCTGTTGTTGTTCCATATAAATTTTAGGATTCTTTGTTCTACTTCTGTGAAAAATGTTGTTGGAACTTTGATGGGGATTGCATTGAATCTATCGATTGCTTTAGGAAGTATGGGCATTTTAACCTTGCTAATTCTTCCAATCCAAGAGCATGGAATATTTTTCCATTGCTTTGTGTCTTCTTTGATTTCTTTCAACAATGTTTTATAGTTTTCGGTGTACAGATCTTTCACCTCTTTGGTTAAGTTTATTCCTAGGTATTTTATTCTTTTTTTTTTTACAATTGTAAATGGGATTGTATTCTTAATTTCTCTTTCTGTGACTTTGTTGTTAGTGTGTAGAAACACAACTGATTTTTGTACATTGATTTTGTATCCCATGACTTGACTGTATTCCTTTATTGTTTCTAAAAGTTTTTTAGTGGATTCTTTAGGGTTTTCTAGATATAAAATCATGTTGTCTGCAAAGAGCGACAGTTTCACTTCTTCTTTTCTAATGTGGAACACTTTTATTTCTTTTTCTTGCCTGATTGCTCTGGCTAGGACTTCCAATACTATGTTAAATAAGAGTGGTGACAGTGGGCATCCTTATCTGGTTCCTGTTCTTAAAGGGATAGCTTTCAGTTTTTCTCCATTGAGAATGAAGCTTGCTGTGGGTTTGTCATATATGGCCTTTATTATGTTGAGGTATTTTCCTTCTATACCCATTTTGTTTAGAGTTTTTCTCATAAATGGATGCTGTATCTTGTCAAATGCTTTCTCTGCATCTATTGAGATGATCATGTGGTTTTTATTTTTCATTTTGTTCATGTGGTGTATCACATTGATAGATTTGCGGATGTTGAACCATCCCTGCATCCCTGGAATGAAACCCACTTGATCATGATGTATGATCTTTTTAATGTATTGTTGTATTTGATTTGCTAGTATTTTGTTGAGGGTTTTTGCATCAATGCAGTGACATTGGCCTGTAATTTTCTTTCTTTGTGTTGTCCTTGTCTGGTTTTGGTGTCAGGATAATGTTGGCTTCATAGAATGAGTTAGGAAGCCTCCCCGCCTCTTCAATTTTTTGGAAGAGTTTGAGAAGGAGAGGTATTAAGTCTTCTTTGTATGTTTGGTAGAATTCACCAGGGAAGCCGTGTGGTCCTGGACTTTTTGGGAAGTTTTTGATTGCTGTTTCAATCTCCTTACTGGTGATTGATCTATTCAAATTTTCTACTTCTTCTTCGTCCAGTTTTGGAAGGTTGTATGTTTCTCAGAATTTATCCATTTCTTCTAGATTATCCAATTTGTTGGCATATAGCTTTTCATAGTATTCTCTTATCTTTTGTATTTCTGAGGTGTCCATTGTAATCTCTCCTCCTTCATTTCTGATTTTATTTATTTGACCCTTCTCTCTTTTTTCCTTGGTGAGTCTACCTAAGGGTTTGTCAATTTTGTTTATCTTTTCAGAGAACCAGCTCTTGGTTTCATTATTTTTTTCTATAGTTTTTTAGTCTCTATTTCATTTATTTCTGCTCTGATTTTTATTATTTCCTTCCTCCTACTGATTTTGGGCTTTGTTTGTTGTTCTTTTTCCAGTACCTTTAGATGCAATTTTAGATTGTCTATTTTGGATTTTTCTTCTTTGTTGAGGTAGGCCTGAATTGCTATAAACTTCCCTCTTAGAACTGCTTTTGCTGTATCCCACAGATTTTGGCATGTCGTATTTTCATTTTCATTTGTCTCTAGGAATTTTTTGATTTCTCCTTTGATTTCTTCATTGACCCAATCATTTTTCAGTCGCATTTTGTTTGATCTCCACATTTTTGTGGCTTTTCTGGTTTTCTTCCTGTATTGATTTTCAGTTTCATACCTTTGTGGTCAGAAAAGATGCATGGTATTATTTCGATCTTCTTAAATTTATTGAGACTTGTTTTGTGGCCTAATATGTGATCAATCCTGGAGAATGTTCCATGTGCATTTTAAAAGAATGTGTATTCTGTGGTTTTTGGATGGAATCTTCTGTATATATTTACTAAGTCCATCTGGTCTAATGTGTCCTTTAAGGCCAGTGTTTCCTTATTGATCTTCTGCTTGGATGATCTATCCATTGGTGTAAGTGGAGTGTTAAAGTCCCCTACAATTATTGTGTTACTGTCTGTTTCTCCTTTTATGTCTGTTAATAATTGCTTTATATGTTTAGGTGCTCCTCTGTTTGGTGCATAGATATTTACAAGTGTTATATCCTCTTGTTGGATTGTTCCCTTTATCATTATGTAGTGCCTGTCTTTGTCTCTTGTTATGGTTTTTGTTTTAACGTCTATTTTATCTGATATAAGTATTTCTACCCCTGCTTTCTTTTCTTTGCCATTTGCATGGAATATCTTTTTCCATCCTTTCACTTTCAGTTTGTGAGTGTCTTTAGGTCTGATGTGTGTCTTTTGTATGCAGCGTATACAAGGATCTTGTTTTTTTATCCATTTGACCACCCTATGGCATTTGATTGGAACATTTAGTCCACTGATGTTTAAAGTAGCTATTGATAAATATGTATTCATTGCCATTTTCTTACCTTTTTTTCCTGGGTGTTTTAGTAGTTCTTCTCTGTTCCTGTCTTTTTCTGTTGCTCTCTTTCCTTGTGGTTTGATGGCTATCTTTAGTAATATGTTTGATTTCTTTTATCTTACTTACTTGCTTGCTTATTATAGGTTTCTGATTTGTGATTACCATGAGGATCCTATTTAATATTCTATGTATATAACAGTCTATATCGAGTTGATAAACTCTTTAGCTTGACCTCTTTCTAAAAGCTCTACTTTTTCACTCCACTCCTCCCATATTTTATGTTTTTCAAATCATATATAGTCTGTTGTTTAGTGTGTGTCTATCCATTACCCTCTTATCATTGAAATAGGTGATTTTAGTACATTTGTCTTTTAACCTTCATATTATCTTCACAGGTAGTTGATCTGTACCTTTACTATATTTTTGCCTTCACAAGTGGTTTTATTGCCTGGTTTTTTTGGTTGTTGTTTTGTTTTTCTGATAATAATTTTTTTTTTATCTCTATTTGTGGTCATTGCTTTCCCACTTAAATAAGTCCCTTCAGCATTTCTTGTAGAACTGGTTTCTTGGTGATAAACTCCTTTAATTTTTGCTTGTCTGGGAACCTCTTTATCTCTCCTTCCAATCTGAATGACAACTTTGATGGGTAGAGTATTCTTGGCTATAACTTTTTTCCTTTTAGCACTTTAAATACGTTTTGTCATTCTCTTCTTGCTTGTAGGGTTTCGGCTGAGAAGTCTGCTGATAACCTGATGGGCTTCCCTTTATATGTCACTTGTGACCTTTCTCTTGCTGCTTTTAGGATTTTCTCTTTATCCTTAATTTTGGACATTTTAATTATAATATGTCCTGGTGTGGGCCTCTTTGGACTTATCTTGTTTGGAGCTCTCTGTGCTTCCTGAACTTGGGTGTCTGTTTCCTTCCTTAGATTAGGAAAATTTTCATCTATTATTTCTTCCAATAAATTTTCTGCCCCTTTATCTCTCTCTTCTCCTTCTGGGACACCTATAATCTGAATGTTAGCATGCTTGATATTGTCCCAGATTCCCTTAGACTGTTCTCATTCTGTCTAATTCTTTTTTCTTTTTTCTGTTCTGCTTGGGTGATTTCCTCTAGTCTTTCATCTAGCTCACTGATCCATTCTTCTGCATCCTCTACTCTGCTATTGAGTCCCTCTAGTGAATTTCTCATTTCCAGTATTGTATTCTTCAGTTCTCATTGGTTGTTTTTTAATATCTTCCAGTTCTTTGCTGATGTGCTCACTGTGTTCATCCAATCTTCTCCCCGTATCTATGAGCATTCTCGTGATATTTTTGTTTGAACTCTTTGTCAAGTAGGTCACTTGTTTCTGTTTCATTTAGTCCTTTTTCTGGGGTTTTGTACTGTTCCTTTGCTTGGAAAGTATTCCTTTGCCTCCTCATTATGCCTCTTTCTCTGTGCTTATTTCTCTGTATTAGAAATAATTAGAAATAAGGAGTCGGTTATGTCTCCTGATCTTGGAGAAGTGGCCTTATGTATGAGATGCCTTATGAGGCCCAGCAGTGTGCTTCCCTCTCTTCACCAATCCAGAAGATCCAGGAGTGACCCCTTTGTGGGCTACTTGTGTTCTTCTGCTGTGGCAGGGTTGCTCCCACTGCAGGTACCCAGGGAGTCTAGTCTTTCCTTCCCTGGCCAGCTGTTTGTAAATCCAGTTTGGGGAGCCTCAGCACCATTGGCTACAAGGTCTATCAGCACACTCCTATTGCAGTTTTCCTCTTAATTGGGTTGGTACCCAGTGTAGCTGGTTGCTAGGCTCAGGGGCTTACAGTTGCTATAGGCCTCAGGCCTACAAGGCTGTTGTTATTTCTCTTAGGAGTGCAGCTGAATGGGGCTGGCACAGGCTTGGGAGCACTCAATTGTTTCAGGCTTTGGAAGGTGTGGCTGATCCTTTTTATGGCTGTTTGTGAAACACAGGTCTTCTGCTGCTGATAAGCCTCACCCTCGCCCCCAGGACCACACCCCCATCAAGACAGCCCTGGTCTGTACACACTTCTTAACTCCCTGAAGCTACCCTAATGCCACACTGCAGAGGCCCTCACCTCTCCACCAGTGCCCCCCACAGTTCACCTGGTCTTCACACAGGCCCTGCCCCACAGAGGCAGACACACTTGCCTGCCTGTAGAGGATCAAGGCACCCAGTCAATGCAGGCTGAAAAGTAGCCTGAGGGATTGCTGTTAGGTGGGGCCAATCCCTCGGGCGAGTTGCCTGCCCTGGCTGAGCTGGATTAAATCTGTGCTCTGGTGGGAGTGGCAGACCCCTGGGCTAGCAGGCCAAGGGATGAACCTCAATGGCACCCACCAGGGTCTGTGTCAGCATGCCTGGACCCATTCAGAACAATGGCCCCCACCAAAGTCTCAGTCTCCAGAGAGGGCCCTCTTCTCACCAAGATGCTCCCAGAGCCCACCAGGTGAGTCTTGTCTTACCAAAGGACTGTCAGCCTTCTCTCCGGTGATTTTAGGTTGCTGCAATGGGTGAGTCTGTGCACGGGCCCTTTAAGACCCAGGTCTTTTCGGCTTTCGCCAATAGCTTTTCTGGGGGTATCCTCGCTGCAGTTAAAAGCCAGAAAAGCCAGACAGGAAGACCCTCGTCTCAGTTAGGCTGAGTCTGAAGGATGCTTATAGCAGTGTCACCCCTGCTCTGGACTTCACTCCTCCAGGGAGGGCTCGTACCTTAGGGTGGCTCCCGCCTGGCCAGCTGAGAAGCTCTGCTGCTCCCAAAGGTGGCTTTTTTCCTCTCCATCAGGAATTTCTGCCTATTCCGCCTTAGTCAGGACTGTCGCTTGTTGTGGGGGTTCTTTTTATCCAGTTTTCAGTTTTCTCTCCAGGGTAATTTTTCCAAAAATAGTCGTAACCTGGTTGTGTTCGTGGGAGGAGATGAGTTCTCTAACTAAATTCTTAAAGCTACCTTATAAAGCAGGTATTTGATTACTCTCATTTTACAGAGCATAAAAGTGTGCCTCAGAGTGTATAAGTGATCTGCCCAAAGTCACGCAGCGAGCAAGTGGCAAAAGCCTATACTTTTCTATGTCCTATCAGGTCCCTGCTCTATGTGAAGATGCTTTAATTTGTTCAAGCAACAAATTCTATTCCATGTATATGCAGAGCATTGAGGCTGGGAAGACAATAGCTTGGCACCTGTCTTCGGGAAGCTGACCAGTTAATGGAGGAGACAGGGACGTAAAGGGATAATTACAATACAGGGAGATTATCCTCCAATTTAGGAGAAGCGCAAAGAGCTTTAAGAACAACCAGAAAGACCCAACCCAGACTAGAGGGATCAAGAGTTATGAGAGGATAAGGCCCTCAAGCAGAGGCCTGGAAGACAAATGCAAGTTGGGGCAAGGAGGAGGATGGCTGAGAGGTGAGGGGCCTTCCCAACAGGGGTGGCTGCATGGCCAGACCCCAGGCAACCCCCAGGAACCAGAGCACAGCAGGTGTCCCAGTACTCAGAGGGGAAGCCAAGGCTGAGAAATCCACACAGGATGCAATTGCCTGTTCCTTGTCTCTGTGCCCTGACTCCCCAAGATGATTACAAAGAGGAAATAGAAGGTTGTCTTTGGAGAGGAGAGCTCCTATGCCTTGCTCTGTAAACTTTCCCAGCCACTCACCTGGGGTTGGCTCACATTCTCCATGGAGCCTTCTCAACCTCAGTTTGACAAAACAAGACTATATCACTCCAATGGCCCAGTCCATTTCCCTAAAGAGTGGTTGATACTTGCGAGGAACTGGGGAGGATCTCTTCCACCTTAAGTCAGGGAGACCCAGGGGTAATATTGTAGAGTTCAGAAGAAGCCTAGTGGGTGGGGTTCTGTTTTTATTTGAGTAATGTATTTATGTATTGGGGGGACTGTATTAAAGAGTACATTTGGGGGAAGAAATGGTTTCACTGCTAAAAGAAAACAGAGAAGTTTGAAAACCACAGCAGAATCATTTTAGCATCTTTTACAGCTTTAAAATCTCTTGGCAGTTTTATCAATTGGTTTGTCTATTCAAGCCCTGTTTATTGATTATGTACTAGGTTAAATTCAATGAGATCCAGCCCCTGCTATAAAAGTAACATATTAGGAATATAAAAATTGATCAAGTATAGTTTATTTCGATGCTAAGACTATCCTGTTTAGAACCCAAGGTTTAAAAATAAAGTTCCCCTGTGTTAATTATATGCTCACTAATTTAGTTTAGTTTTATAGACTGCTATAGCAGGCTACGAGATACTGAGCATTAAGGAATTTGTCTCTCTTTCTCCCTCTCTCAAGTTAATGGGGCACAGGGGGACAATTGAGAATGGAAGGATTTATCTATGCCTGACTATAGAAAACACAGGTAAAATGTTTTTATAGGTTAATGTGAGTGGACAGGTTTGTCTCAGACAAAAGTGAAGTGTCTAATGAAGGGAAGGCCATTCAGGAGATATGACCGACAATCACCATCCTCTGGAAGACTTCCTTTTTCACTGGCTCCTGATTGCCACTTATAGAAGTAGGTATAAAAGAAAGAGAGAATGTTGAAAATGAATAGATGAACTTAACAAAATGATCTAAGAATAAATGTAGAATTAAAAAATAAATAGGATAATCTAATGTGAGAGATTACTAGAATAGTAAAATAAAAATGTAAAAACAAATAGTATCAGCTAAAGAAGGAAGATGCTAAAATAGAAACACAATAGTTTAAATACATACATTCTGTTAAAATAACACTTAAAGAATATGATAATTAACCATATTCCTATGTATCAGGCATGGTGTTTAATGCTAAGTGCTTAGATAAATTATCTCATTTTATCCCCATGCCTATGAATTATATAATTATTATCCTCATTTCACAGATAAGGAACTAAATCTAAAGGATATGTTAGATATCTGTTGCTGAATAACAAATTACCACAAACTTAGCAGCTTAAACCAGCACACATTTATTATTTCACAGTCTCTGTGGGTTAAGAGTCTGGCTCTAGCTTAGCTGTGTCCTCTCTTTCAAGATATTCTACAGGCTGCAAGGGAGTTGTTGGCTAGGGTTGCAGTCTCATCTGAAGGCTTGACTGGGGAAGGATGCACTTCAAGTTCTTGTGGTTGTTGTCAGAATGCAGTTCCTTGAGGGTTGTGGTTTGAGGCTTTATTTCTGCACTGGCTATTGGCCAGATGTTACCTCAGTTCTTTGCTACATGAGCCTCTCTATGATGGCTCCTTGTTTCATCAAAGCATCCAAGCCCAGATGAGTCTGTAGGCAAGATGGAAATTAGGATCTTATATAGCCTAATCATGGAAGTGACAGCCCATCACCTGTGCCATATTCTTTTGGTTGGAAGCAACTCACAGGTCCTGTCACACAAGGTGACTACACAAGGGAGTGAATACCAGGAGGTGGGGATTATGGAGGGTTATCTTAGAGTCTACCCACCACAGAATGGTCACTGGCTGCTTGAAGTCCCACAGCTGGGAGGTGAAATAGTGGAATGGTGATACAGGAAATCTAACTGCAGAGAACATTCAGGTTTGAGCGTTAACGCCCCATCAACTTCTTACAGAATTTGGCCTTTAGGGGCAGATGCCCAGCAGGCAAACTGCTTATTTGTCTTTCTCCATGGTTGGAGTTGATTGTAGGAATCCCTGAGAATTGAGATAAATATCTTAGGGGTGCAAAGACTCAAGCTAAACATTTAGCACCCAACATTATTTTCTTTATACTAGAGTCCAGTCAATGCTTAGATTCCTCTGCTGATTTCCTCTGTAGTCCAAGTATAGTCAATCCCATGTAGGGGATGGAAAAGTAAATTCCTCCCAGATAGAAACTCTACCTTTCGGTTTTTTTGTTTTTTCTGGTTTTTTTTTTTTTTTTTTGGCTTTTTTGTGTATGTGTGAGGAAGATTGGCCCTGGGCTAACATCTGTGCCAATCCTCCCCTATTTTATGTGGGATGCCATCACAGTGTGGCTTGACTAGCAGTGCTAGGTCCTTGCCCGGGATCCGAATCTGCAAACCCCCGCGTGGTTCGCAACAGAGCGTGAGAACGCAACCGCTATACCACCAGACCAGCCCTCTGCCTTTCGTTTTAATTATTTTATTTTATTTTATTTTTCTTGAAGAAGGTTAGCCCTGAACTAGCATCTACCAATCCTCCTCTTTTTGCTGAGGAAGGTTGGCCCTGAGCTAACATCCGTGCCCGTCTTCCTCTACTCCATATGTGGGACGCCTACCACAGCATAGTGTGCCAAGCAGTGCCATGTCCGCACCCGGATCCAAACCCGCGAACCCCAGGCCACCAAAGCGGAACACGCGCACTTAACTGCTGTGCCACCGAGGGTGGGGGGGGGGCCCGCCTTTCATTTTAAGACCCGGATGCCACCATCTCTCAAACAAAACAAGAAAACATAAGACAAAATGAAATTTTTCTTTAACAAAATGTACAAATGTTAAGCAATTAACACCTATGAAGTTGATGACATAGTCCCCATAAAACTGTGCTTCTGAACGATCCGTGAGTGGCTTTTCCAGTAAATGGAGGAGTCGCTATAAGGTTCAATTAAATTTGCGTTTGGAAGAAGAAAATATACTTCTGGCAGTGGATGTGATGGAGACAACCGGATAAACAAAAGGAGCTTTTCTCAGTTTGATGTTAATAAAACAGCAACTCTTCCATATGCTCTAGGAATCAAAACACAAAATTTAGGTGGTACACAATATATTCTCGACACTCAGAAGCTTGTAGAATGTTTAATAATAGAATACCCCGTGGGTTTTCTCTCTCGCCCACAGACTCTTCTTACGTGGGGATGATCCCAAAGGCCTGGAAGACACATGGTAAGAAAGCAGCCCTCGAGGTCTCAGGCTGCTTTGGAAAAGCTCTGAGGACAGCAGACAAAGACCGAATCAGGGTTTACTCCACTGCTCCTGGCGTTAGCTTGGGTTCTCCACCAAGAGCCTTCCACAGTGAGATTGTTTACTGCACACTGTAGGTTTCCCTGATCTAACTAAACCCTAACTTGTATTCCCAGTGATTTTGATAGAAACGTGGGAGCCTCAAAGCTAGTCAAAGGATTTTAGACCCTCTCGGTGCAGCAAGCGATGCAGCCAGCTAATGTTCCTTCCTGTGGAATTCTGAAAAGGAGGCAGAAGTGACTCCATTATTATTCTCCATCATTATTAATGACTCCATCATTATTGTTCTCCAGTCAAGGACTGTACATATACAGCCCATACGTTAGAAAACCAGATCAGATCTGTCCACTCCAACACCTTCTGGTCAGATTAGAAATTAATGTTAGAGAAAATTGAGGTTCAGTTCAAGCCTTGTCTGTGATACAGCAATTCAACATTTTCTTTTAAAATAAGTTTAGTGATTAACACAAATACTGTAACATCTATCCCAGCAGTTGTAACTCACTGCAAAGTAGAATGACTGAAATTCGAGATACACTGATGATCAACAGCTGGTGTGCACCAATATCAGGATTGCTCTCCACTCAGCTCTGATTGAATTGGTCTGGGGCGGGAGAGTTTTAAAAATTTCTTGGGTGATTCCAATATGGCCAGAGTTGAAAACCACTGATTTACAGTTTTTGAAAATTCGCACGTGTCAGTACTTGACAAATCCTTCTGAATGAGTGCAGAGTAAAATTGAAAAGCTGAAAGTAAATTATTTTGCTATTTAAGTTTTCATTTCCATCAATTTAAAGGTGACATTCTTTTCCTGCTTTGTTCTAGGATTTAAAAAAATTATCTGGAAAATTTGGGGGACTTCCTTCTCAGACTATATAAAATACGAAAATGTTTAAAATTGAGATTAACATTTGTTTTTGGTGTTAGAACATAAGTGCTAATCTCCACTTTTGCAAAATCTCAGAAGTTAGATCTGAGAAGCTGTGGCTGATATGTTTTTTAAGGACTGAGCGTACATTTATTCATTCTGTGATTCGATTAAAAAATCATCATATTAGGATTACAAATATGAGTAAGATATTTCCTTTCTCCAAGGAGTTTGAAATTAGTTGTCTTTAAAACTACTCGGCCACTCAAAAGTCATTTTCTTTTGGATGAAACTTTGGTGACTTGATTCTTTATCCTTATTTACCAACCAAAATTTGCAGGAGTAAAGCTATCCCATTGTGTTGCCCTGCAGTAGCTTTAAGCGATATACATACATTCATAAAGAATAGAAAAATGAATTCGTGTAATATATTAAGGAAAACAAGGCACCCTGTGATCCCAGTCGATGCAAAATGCACGAGTTAAGCAAACGTTCAGTGAACGTCCCCGTTCAGACGGTCCAGGTGGTGTGAATGCCCTTTGGAAATGGTTCCTCTAATTGTGCATATCACATACACGTTCCAGCTCATCTCTTTTCAGTTTTACTCTAAGGGTGATTTGTGAGCACATAGGATGGCTTATAATCTGAAACATCTTTGAAGTGTCTTCCACTGCGTCCACAGTGAAATGAAAGTCTCTCCTCTGAGTGGAGAATGAACGCTTGCTGGCGAAGCTTGGGAGTTCTTTGCTTCAGACCGGACGCTAAAGTGGAGTTTCAATTTCCCTTCTCCCTAAATGCCATCCTTTGATTTTTCCATTCTGTTAGCTGATAAGCAATCATTCTGGTTTTCCAAGGGCCCTTCTGAGAGTGCCCTGTGCACACGTGTGTGTGGGCATGAGAGACCTAACAGGCCTTCCTTCCCTGAGAGCAGCAGATTCTGTCATTGAAGGACGGGTTTGGGGCAGCTGCCAAAGTCACGTTGGCAGAGAGCTCTGGAATTCAGTCCCGCTCCAGATACGCCGGCAGAGGATACAGGACAGAGTTTCTTTCTCCTCTCACTTTCCCAGATGGGGGAGAGCATCTCTAGCCAGTAAGTTTAGGATAAGGTGTCAGATGATCTGAAGAACAGCCTCTCCCTTCCTCTCCTGGCTCATCCTCTTCAAACACCGCACTGATTCTGCTGTCACAGAATACTTCCCCAATTAGTCATACTTTTACTAGAATTAGAAGGAAAACGATGCTGCTCATCTTCTCCCATTGAGGTTTACTCTAATCTTTTTTTTGTGTGTGTGTGAGGAAGATTGGCTCTGAGCTAACACCTGATCCCAATCTTCAATCTTCCTCTCTTCACCTGAGGAAGATTGTCCCTGAGCTAACCTCTGACAATCTTCCTCTATTTTGTATGTGGGATGCTGCCACAGCATGGTTTGATGAACAGTGTACATGTTCCCACCTGGGATCCGAACCTGCAAACCCCAGCCCACTAAAGCAGGGCGTGTGAACTCAACTACTACTCCACTGGGCTGGCCCACTAATCTTTAGTTTCATTATGAATTAGACAGTTAAGTTGGATATGATGGAAGATAGCAATAAAGTGCAGGAGTAAATATGAATCTGGACAAGTGACCTGACCTCTCTGAGCATCAGACTTGCTTCCCTGAAAAAAGGGAATAATAAAAAGAAAGCTCTCTTTTTAGCTTCTGCTAATAGATAATATTTGGGTGACTTGAATGAATTTTTTGGTAGTAACTTTCTTGACCTAGGTAAGAGGGGACATGAAGACTAGATCCATTTTTGAAAACCCTTCCCCTGAGGAGGCAGCTGGAGAAGCTCTCCAGACGCTCTGATCTAACGCTTCCTGAAAAGATGCTGAGCTGGGAGGACGCACTGTCGCTGCTTGGTGGGCCTGTGCGGTGTCAGCCTCACGGTGACACGGGGACGGGGCAGGGGAGCCTTGTGGGTTTCTTAGACATAATTCTTGCCATCAGCACCCTGCTCCTCTGCCCTTATCCAGCTCTTCCTGAAGGGTTGGAAGGGCCTGCTCAGAGCAGATTTTCCTTTTATTGTGAAAGGTTTGGGAGCACAAGTCATGGTCCTTGGTCCTCTTCTTCTCCACATGTCCTTGGGGTGCAGTTCTGTGTGACTTGACTTTCCCTGAATGCCTGCCACGGTTCGTCCGGTGGATTCTCAGGCAGTGGGTTGGTCTGATCAGGTAACTCAGTCACCTAATGAGAGTCTTTTTCTCCTGTCCTCCCTCTTTTTGTTCCTGATGCTCCTTTCCCTTCAGCCTCCTCCTCTCTTTCCTTCCTAATTCTCTCCTTTCCTCTTTCCCCCTTCTCTCAATGCTGTAAGAGTCCTCAGAACATCTCTCCTGGCTTCCGTTCCCAGACTCTGCTGCTGGCCGCTTTGGCCCATGTTCTGACCTCACAGCTGACTCTTCCTCTCTTTGGTCACTTCCCTTTGGAATCATCCCTTTGGAAGACAATGCACATTTTATATTTTTTTTCAAGGCAGCAGTGGGTTTTTCTATGTCATGCTAAATGTTCTGCTCGATTGAAAATATCGCAGTTTCCTGCTCATTTATCTTGGCATCAGCAAGCTTGCAAAAAGTACAAATTTATATTTATCTAATAAGCTGGGTGCAGGTCAGACTGGACAAACCATAACTGTGTATTAACACCATGGTTCATTCTTAAGTGGTTTTGAATATGGCATAAGTTAGTGTGCCTTGAAGTGTGGCAACAACGTACGCATGATAAAAGCCAGATATTAGAGTCATTTTGTAAGGGCACTTTTCTATCTGTTATGGGATTTTTGTCCCATTGTAGTTGCTGGAGTTTGATATTTTGAAGAACCTGCAGAGAACTTTGCTGTTCTCCAGTGGCTCGCTGAGTTGGATCTTAAGTTCAAATGCCATGTTTCTCTTCATTTGACTGGTGGCCAACATTTCTATGAAACTGAGTTTCTGGGTCAAGAAATGTCCCCATAAAATGCGATCCTCTGCTTAGCAGCTGGATCCCAGTCGCAGGCATTTGATGCCATTTCAACATACCAGCCTCCCGCTTTGATCTCTGTTTCTCTGGCTCTTGCTTTTCTTTGCTGGACTCAACAGAGGACTTCCAAACTCAAGTTCTTGTACTTGGAAGACCCTCCACCTCCCCTGCCAGAGAAACTTTATGTATTCTATTGGCTTTTAGACTTTTTCAACCATGACCAAATGTAATAATGACCAGCGAAAAAATATATACACAAAATTAGGTTTCCAGATCCTGGTGTGTGTGCTTATACACACCTGTGTGCCATTTTGTGTTGTTGTGCTGGTTCTCCTTGTAATGCAAGTCAAAAGCAAGTAAATATGAAATAGGGGAAAGTCCTAGAATCAGATTAAATTTGGTGTGATGCACCGTAGCTTTTTGATTGATCAACATACTAATATGACTGTGGTTTAGGGTTTTGCTCTTACATAGAGCACTCTAGTTGCAAAACTCTTTATAAAGTCTTTCCCTGGAGAAAGTGAATATTTTTATTACCCTGTTTTGGGAACAATAAGTGAAATTTTAAATATTGATATTGCAACTGAATCACTAAAATGACTAATAAAAAATATCCTTGAATCACTGAAAGCAGTAACAATACTTCATACTTGAGGTTAGTCAAAATTCCCTCTCCACATACACTTGGCAAGAAATCCCACTTTCACAATTTTTCACCATGTCAGTGCCTTTTCAAATACTTTCAGGTGCCTTTCTCAGCTGTTTACAAAGAACACTATTTAGTTTTATAATCCCCTAAATTTGTCAGCTGAATTGCATTATATAACACTTGTTCTTAACCGGCCATTGGATTCAAGCATCTGTTTTCACTTATGTCAGAAACTTAAGACAACAGGTATTTACTGTAGTGTTTTCCAAAGTCATCATAACCCGTGGCTTGCATGTCATCTGTAAGGTTTTTGTGGTGTCCCAGACACATCCATTTCAAACATTCCTTTTCATGGCCAGAGGTTCACAGGCCATAAAAGGACCACAGACATTAACACTAAATAAACTTTCTATAAATTATGTTATCAAATAATTTGAAAGGCATTAAAGGGTAAGCATTAACAGAGTCAAGATCCTTTTAGGGAGATCTCTTTCTAGGGACTTTCTTATTTTGTGAGAATATATTGTGTGTTCTTGCTTTTTAAAAAGGAGAGAAACATGTACCTCCATTTATCTGCTTTGAATCTAAAATTTGTCTCCCACCCACTCTTGCTGCTTTATAGTACTGCATCCTACACCCACCCACTGGGCCTAGTTGTGGAAGATGGTTAGAAGGTAACGGGAAAGGAAACCTATGAGTTGTATTTTATTGAGATGTGGTTGTTTAACAAACCTGGAGATAATAATTAAACTATATTGAAGAGTGCAGTGGTCCTCAAGCTTAAGTGAGCATCAGAATCATCCACTCAAGAATGCTGGGCCTTATCCCCAGAGTTTCTGATTCAGTAGCTCTGAGGTGGGGTGGTCCGGAGAATTTCTATTTCTCACAAGTTCCCAGGTGACGCTGGTGCTGCTGGTACTGGAACCATATTTGGCAAACCACCGACTTAGTGAATCTGTTAAGTATGCAGAGCCCTACCTCCCCCATCCCTTACTACGCTCACGCTAGCTCTGATTTAGTAGGTCTGGTAATGTGCGTGCTAAACAACTATCGCTGATGATTCTGATGAGATTAACTGTGTATAGAGAAACAATACTGACCTTTTAACATAATCTGTATCGAGCACTGGGGCACTAATCAAAGAAAGTGGTTAAGAGGAACTTAGCTAACTTACTATGTTCTATAAATTTGAAGAACCTGTGCTTTTCCTTGTTCAGTGTATGACATGTCCATAGAAAAAAGCTCAGCTTGAGATAGTGAGAGCCCTAGTGACAAATTTCTGTCTGCCTTTATACTTTATATATATAAACTTTATATAAGGTTTCTAAACCATCTTTTCCCATAGCTAGCTGGAGCCGAGTAGCATTCAGCATTAACTTAACCTTGTTTGGTGGTGGGTAATGTTTAAAACTGGGGCTGGGAGGTTTTGGTGACATTATGAGAGATCAGTGAGAGCCATTCTGTTTGTGTATATATATATGTTAAAGTTACTGCCTAATGTTAGCCTGACACATTGTTAAGGGTAACCCAAACTCCAGAAGGCCAGCTATAAAGTATGAACAGTTTACTTCACCAGGTCAGTCAAGAAAAGTACAACTGTGAAACTAAAGATGAATTCGATACTTCACATAAAAGTTCTCTGTTATTTTGACTTACATAGACTGTTAGCCAGCCCTTCAGCTAATGTTGGACATCAGCCTATTTTTGAGCACTAGCTATGACATTTACATTTGGCAGCTAGCTGAAAACACTGTGTATGTAGCTTGCAGATTCAAATTCCTTTTCTTAGCTCCAGGAGTCCATAAAACTCTTGAAGTTGTGTGTAAAATAGTGTGCTTGTACGTATGTACACTTTTCAGGGCTATTGGTCCTTAGATATTGAGATTCTCAAAGAAGTTAAGAGCCAATAAGAGTTAAGAACCACATGTCTGGAAAGATGCCTCTTTTTTTTTTGCTGAGGAAAATTCTCCCTGAGCTAACATCTGTGCCAATCTTCCTCTATTTTTTAGTAATTGGGCTGCCAGCACAGCATCACAGCTGACAGAGGGGTGTAGGTCCACACCTGGGAACTGAACCCAGACTGCCAAAGTGGAGCACACTGAAGTTAACCACCAGGCCACCAGGGCTGGCCCTAGACAGACGCCTTTTACTTAGTTAGAATTAGAATGCGTCAAGTGACTAGCTGGAAGGATTACTACTATATGCATAAAACATGCAGACAGGGCTTTGAGATGGTTCGTGAAAAATCTCAAACGTCATACCTAAGATGTGAACACAGAGTTTACTTTATTTAATTGATTTTGATGTGGTGCAAAAAATTTAAATGTGGAAGTATAATATCCAAGGTGCCCCTCAATGATCCTCACCTCCTGGTATTCACGCCCTGGTAGAGTCCCCTCAAATACTGAATCATGGCTGGCCTGTATGTGCACTGGAGTACAGAAGAAGGGAAGTGAAGATGTGTGACTTCTGAAGCTCAATCATAAAAGACATTGTAGTTCACACCTTGCTCGATCTCTTGGGTCACCCAATCTGGAGGGATTCAGCTGCCATGTCATGAGAACACTCAAGCAGTCCTGTGGAGAAGTCCATGTGGTGACATACTGAGAATTCCTGACCATGGCCAGCACAACTTGCTAGCCATATGAGTGCGCCATCTTGGAAGTCCATTCTCCAATGCCAGTCAAGCCTTCAGACGGCCAATGCCCTGTCTGCAACCTCATGAGAGATTCTGAGTTATAACTACCTGGCCAAGCAGTTCCCAAGTTCCTTCCTGATCCACAGCAACTGTGTGGATAATAAATTCTAATTGTTGTTTAAGACACTAAGCTTTGGGTTAACAATAGGTAATTAATTCAGAGAGTGTGTTTGCTGCCTTTTTAATTATAATTTAAAGTACTAATTAAGTGGAGTAAAAATAGAATGAGAAATATAAACAATCTTATTTATTGACATATGGCTTTGGAAATGTAATTTTTCCTACAGGCAAAAGATAAGTGGAAATAAATTCTGGAAGAGAATTCTTGGGTCAAGTACCTTTTCCAGGCCCACAAAAAACGTGAGCATAAATGTTGATCAAAGTGTGATTGGAAAAATACATGAACAAATATCCTTTTAAAGTAGTCATAGAAAATGTTTGATGGTTTAGAGCAGCTTAAGGACCATGTTTTCTAAGGCCTTGATAGATGGCTTTGTCCTTCATTCCAGAGGCCATTTCAGGACTGGCCTTAGGCCAAGGGTGGGTCTGTATTGGTCTTGCTATCATTTGAGAGAGCTGACCTGTGCTCAAGACAGCTTAAAGAGAACAAGATCCAAGATCCACCCTGAAGCTGACCTACATCCAATTCCCCTGAGGAACAAATGGGCCTCCTGGGACAAACTCGGATCAGGCCAGGCTCTCATTTCCTTGGCCTTAGCTTTGACCTCATGCTGGAGTTTACGCCATGGCATTCTTCATGTAATTATACCTCCAGATTGGGCCTTTGTGAAACTTCTTATCTCTTAGAGAAAAAAATCATTTTATAAGCACCTAGCATTATAATAGGAGGAATAGAGATATAAAGACGGAAAATAGTTACTGTCCCAGTGGGGTTTATATCCTAGCAAAAGGAATAGATGAACAACACAGGATAATCCAATGTAATGAAGGCTACAACTGAGGAGTGGATAAAGCTGAATTGGGACATAGAGAAAAAAGGGATTTATTTTGCTTGGAAGTGTTGGGAAGATTTTGTAAAGGGCCTTCTCTGCCATTCTGCAAAATTTTTATGGCAATTCCACAAGTGTTTATTTTTAAAAAAAAACCTTCCTGTAGGGAATTTCTTTATATGTGCTGTCTGTGGAAGGTGAGCAAATTTTTCTAAGCCAAAATCATAATGCATGGTAAATATGAAGGTATTTTTGAAGACGCAGACAGCACGTTTGTAAACTAGGGCTCTCCCAGAACACTGCAGCAGCTCTAGCCATGTTTTACCTACAGTGTCCTTCTTTAATGGATGCTATTAGTGCTCTGCACTGAACTACTCATTTGCTCACTTCAAAAATACCATTGTTTATGAAGTGATTACAAAGAAAAATCACAGACACTTATCATCAGTTTCTAAGATCTGATTAACAAAGCACGCAAAAAACCATAGAATTGGGTAAGCAGTTTCCATCCAGTTGGCCGGTCAATATTTGGGTCACTTGGATGATACAGCTCACAAGGGACAAAAGGAGTCTTCCTGCTTAGCCCCTCTTCCCAGTCTAAATTCTAATTTAGATCCCAAGTCCTTTTTACTGATATGTATCATCGTTCAGGGAATCACGAGGCCCCATGTGGTCTCGTCCTTTCACATGGATTCAAGTCATCGAGGACTTGACCTTCCCGGAGCTTCTTATCATAGTTGCCAACTAAGGGCTGTTTTAACAGTAAAAACAGCTCATTTCCTACCACTCCTTTATCCACTCTTGATGAACACACCTAATTAAACAAGCAAGACATTCAGGGTTTGAAGCAGATTCTACTCGTAAAGGAAGCTGTGGGGAAAGAACAATTCAGAGAAGGCAAAAAATTGAGTCAGATCTGAAACTGTCATCCAAAAAGGCAGTGTGCCACCAGAAAGGTCACAACTGGGGCGAGAGATAAACTGCTTTAGGATCCTTTTCCCCCCTGTCCTCAGAAGTGGGGACCCCTTCGTTCCTACCGGCCCACCTCCTCTAGGGCAGCAGTGGGGCTCACTCCTAAGTGACTGGGCTCCCCCGACTCTTTCCTTAGAAGTGGGAGTGGATTGCTTTTAGTTTCAATTTTGTTATCTTGTTTAGAAAAGTTTCATTGTTTTCTTGCAGTGTAACAAAATAAGGAGGAAACTTCTAATGATTAAAGGCTTTTATCTACATTCAAATGTAAACATTGCGACTTTCTCAATATCCTTTTTTCTAGGACAACATAATTATAACAACGTCCTTAAAGAAATTTTCTATACTTTATTAATATATCTAATTATTAACTAATTTTCAGATCAATATGTTAAAAGTGATGAACTTCTCATCAAATAGGAGACATTTTTCCCTAGACCGTCTGTAAACAACTTGCTCATTGTCTCTTGAGGGAGAATCCCAAACAGCATCATGGGCGGGATTGACTTTCCAGAGTGGCCCTCTCTTGGGACACCTGTTATCCCACGCTGCACCCTAAAGCTAGATGTGACTCATTTTAACACTGCTTTCAGCTGATTAGTAAATATTCTTCTGTAGTTATAGCTTAATATAGAGGATAAGCAACAAATGACTTCTTCCATCTTTCCTTCTAAATTTAACACACCGTGAAGGATGTCATCTCTGTTTCCAATTTGTCTACCCCTTGCTTTGTCCGATCTGATAAATTTTTATATTTTGTCAGTTTCAATTCGACATAAAACGTTTCCCTCAGCCCAGAAAATTCCACTGTGCTCCTTTGTAGTCAGTTTCTTCCTCCCCCAAGCTCCTGGCAACCACTGATCTGATTTCTGTCCTTAGAGTTTTGCCCATTCTAGAATGTCCTATAATAGAAGCATATATTATGTCACCTTTTTTTGACTGGCTTTCTTCCTCTAGCATTGTGCTTTTGTGGTCCATCTGTGTCCTTGCACATCTTAGTAGTTCTTTCTATTGGTTGAGTGGGAATCCGTTACATGGCTGTACCACAACTTGTTTACTCACCCCCCACTTAATGGATGATTGGGTTGTTTCTAGTGTGGGGCAATTACAAATAAAATTTCTATAAACGTTTGCTTATAGGTCTTTGTATGAGCATATATTTTCATTTCTCTTGGGTAAATACCTAGGAGTGGAATTGCTTTGTCATGTAGTGAGTGTATATTTAACTTTATAAGAAATGCCAAATGATTTTTAAAGTGGCTACAGCAGTTTTTACAGCAAAGTATGAAGATTTCAGTTGCTCCCCATTCTTGCCATTACTTGGTGTTGTCAGTTTTTTTGTTTCTTTAATTTTAGCTGTTCTAAGAGGAACGAATCAGATAAGTTTTGAATCCATATCTCTACTCCTTAGTGATTTGTGCACACTTATTGGGCATCTTTCTTTAAAAAAATATGAGATCAATTTTCTTAGAAAGCACAATCTTCTCTAAAAGGCAATAAGTAAATTAATTTGCTGAAACCCACACTGATTTCTTACTAGATAAGATAAAATATGGAAATTGGCTACATTTGCCTAGCACAAAGAGAACATTCAATGTGGTTTAGTTTAATCTCCTTTCCTCCCCATGTCTTGTATTCATGAGTCATCATGACCTAAACGCTAAGATCATACAACCTAAATTGAACTGCCACACAGTTGTTGCCTCTTTCAGCTTCAAGACTCAATTTAAGCTGCTTTAAATACTTTGAGACACACTTTGAAAGACAGTGCTCTGGATGGGAGAACGCCAGGTAAACCTGTGCTTCCCGTGTAACGCAGAAACGAAGCCCTCTCTTTTATCCTTATCCAAGGTGTGAGCGGAGGAAGGAGGCATGAGGCAGAAAAATGATGGCGGGACTTGGAAACAAAACCCCTCAATTTTAGTCTTTCCTCTGCTTCTAACTGGCTGGGTGATCTTGGAGGAAATATAGTCCCTCTGGGTCTTCGTTTCCTCACCTAAGAACATGGAGCATAATACAATTGATTCTTATCAGTTGCAGGAATTATGTTGCATAAAGTTGCTGCAGATACCAAATTAGCAAATACTGAACCATTGCTTCCCGGGAAGGCGGCTCAGTTTCCCGAGAGCCTCTGGTCGTCGCGTCTTTGTCAACCAGTCAATACATGACCCTGTTTTTTGTGTGTTCCTGTTTGAAGTCACCTTATCTAAGATGCTGGTGACTCATTACCATTGAGCTCACAGCCACAGCACTACTGCCCAGGCCTGAGCAGGCCTTCTCTAACATGGCCATTTCTCTGTGAGGCACATCCCCGCCTTCTTGTGCATATGACCACAAGACAGCAGGTCAGCACTACCCTTGGGGGCTGTTTTAAACAGTGAAATCACCAGGGAAAAGCTCAAAAATGGGAAAAACGCAGCCCTAGGTAGACCGTGCAAAGGATGCTTGTTTACAAGCAAGGAGGCAGAACATTGCCCTGTTTGGCCTTAGCTGGGAATACGCACATCAGGTGACTCCAATTTCTTACCTCTGAACGTGTCCAGGAATGACGTCAAAAGTGCTGCAAGTGTTGATTTTGGGGTTACAAAAAAAATTTCAGTGAGTAGGCAAATTCACAAATACGGAATCTGCTAACCACGAGGACCGACTGGCTGCATCTGCTGCTCCTGCTCCACAGGGTGGATCACGTGTGTTCATGCAAAAGGTCAAGGCCACACTGTTACCATTGTTTAGCACGGGTGTGTTCTCCAACCAGGAACTAAGAAATCTAATATTCATGAGGAAAAAAAAGAAATGTCAATACTTAAAGATCTCACTCATCGGGCCTCAAATACCAAAAGCAAATTAGGGAAACCAGAGCGTCTACTGGAACTGCTTATTTACCTGATGAAATATGCATGAACATATGACACTAACATCATATTGAAAAGCCTTGACTGGCAAACCTCATAGTTCCGTTGTTTGTTCTGTAAGGTGGGTGAGGGCTTGCTGGAACCTGGTTGCTTTTGTGCACATTGGCAGCTGCCCACAGGAGCCGTTTTAAACCAAGTGGTCATCCACCACTCCTCTTCTTGTCCCAGAGAGTAGTTCTCACATCTCAAAGGTGGTTTATAAATATTTGCAATCACCATTTTATTTGTGGATTCCTTTCATTACAGATAGTTTTTTTCACATAAAAACTTGATTTTGCTTACTTTAATTTCCATGGTGTACGTTTCCTTTTATAAAATATGGTACAGATGTTGTTTGGATGGCAACGCCAGCTTTATGAAGTCAAAGAAACTCTAAATACACGGATGCACTGAGCTATGGAGGTGGAATGACCAGGTTGCAGACATGTTGTCCTGGGAATCCAGAGCTGAAGGGAAGGATGACATTCCATTCCCGGTTGCCCTCCTTTCTACCCCTTTAGTGGAAGGCACGCCCTTCTCAGCCCACATTTCTGTCATTCCTTCGCTGACAAAGTGCAAGTTGATTTGACTGGCAAGAACCCTCCTACCTCCTTTCTGTTTTAATTTCCATTTTTTAAATCTATTTTTGATGACCTTGTTCTTGATCCACTCATTTAAACAACCTGTGGGTTTGTCGAGACAAAGAAAAGCACCTTGATAAGCAGATATGAAATTCAATCTCCATCAACATCTGTTAAACACATGCCATATCTAGCTCAGTACTTACCAGTTATTTTTGTTTCTATTGTGTGACACAGTCTTATGCAAGGCATTTTTGATAATTAGGGGAAAAAATTCAGAATGGGTGGTAGGCATAAATGCAAAAGTGGAAGCACATTTTGCCATTGGACCCCACCCACATTCTCAATGCTCTCCTCCCCGGAGGCTGATACCTGGAGACTTCCATTGCCCCACTCCAGACTGGCCTTCTTGCAATGCCTCAGCCCTAGTTGTCCCATCACCACTGTCTCAAAGTTTCCCTAGCCAGTTCCCATTTCTGCCAGCCTACTCTTTGAAAATGATCTGATAGTCTCATTCATAGTAAGGTGTTAACAGCTGGTGACAGGTAAATGTCTTATTCCTCTGAGACATTTGTCTTTTATCTAAAGATGCTTGTATGGATAAAGCCTTAATGCAAGAGAATCAGCTCTATCTTCTCTAATCGAGGAGGGTTAGAGGGAAAGAATGTGCTACAGCCTAAGAGCCCGCCTTATGTCTCTTAAATCATGTCAAACAAGTGGCAACCTATTCTGTCTGCATGTCTGCTGGGTCCTGGAGAGGGCACCAAGCAAGGTCTTCACTGCAGAAAGTCCTGATTGAAATACAAATGTTTGCACGGAGCTTGGGAGGCACACTGGGGGAAGGCTGTATATTTACTCTAGAAATGATGTCAGCAGGCACCAAAATTTCTTGAAGCAGTTATAATTACCTAGGAAGCAGCTTTAAGATCTCTCTGCCTGATGGACTTTTTGGAGTAACTCAGGTTTAATTAAGATTTAAAGAAAAAACTCTTGGCATGGAGCATGTGACATGAGCACCTGTGAGGGACCACTTCCCAGTTTGGATATGCAGATGGAACGACACTTACTAGCAGGTGGGACCTCACAGCCCCAGTCCCTCTTGGCCCACTTGTATCCTTCCAGCCCCCGTTCTCCAAGGAGAGGGAAGACATGCTGCAGATAGGGAGGAAAGCTTTCGGCACAAACTGAAGAGCTGCTCTTCTCAGGGTACTGCTCCGGGAGGGGGAGGTAATGAGCCAGGAGCTCGTGGCCCTCAGCCCTAAGGAGAGGCAGACAAGAGGGGCCAAGGAGCAGCTCCTGGATGGAACAGATGGGCCAGCTCTATTCATGTGAGTCTGGTGACCCTCTAGAGTAGGCGAGAACAAGAACATTTAATAGAAGTTGCTGAGCTCCAGCTTCTTAGGTTCTTTTGAATATTTGAGAGGGGCAAGAGTAAGAACCAAAATTCAAGTCTGGCTCCATAGGTCTCTCAATGTGACATGACTCTGCAACTGGATGCCTGGGAGTCGGGCTTCAGTGGCTTCGTCATATTTTTTAGTGTGCTCACTTTGGAAGGAACTAGAGTTTCCAGATGTCCATCTGGACACTCCACTTTTGAAAGAAGCAAAAACCAATACATTTCAAAGCCAAATTGATGTTTCTGATTTTGCCATGGGAGCATTGTTTTGGAGCTAGAAGCCTAATTTCTGCTTCGGATCAGTAGGAATTCATTCAACAAATACTTCGCCTTTGGCTCCGATAGCCTGGGCGCCCTAGGAGAAAGGGCATGGATGAGAGTGCCTTCGCCTTTTCTGTAACATAGACCTGAACAGCTACAGAGGTTGTTGGCCCTCCTGGCATGTGGCTGTAAGGGACTTCAGGCTGCAGCCAGACTTTACAGGGACGGCCAAGATTCTGCTAGATCTGTGCTTGTAGCAATGCCCCCACGAGAGTGCTCTGTCGAAAGAAATGCAGTAACTCCTTATGTAACATGAAGTTTGTAAATAAAGACCATTTAATAACGGTTTCCTTTGAAGAATATTTATAATACAGCTTTTTGTTGAGGCTAACTTTATATGAGCAGGGAAAAAAAGAAGTACAAAATGCATTTTTCCTTAAACATTAAAAAAATAATCTTTCCTCTGCTGAAGTTATTGGGGATTTCCTCTGACTTTTGGCAGATGGTTTAGAAAAATGAGTTAACACCCTCACATGTGGACTCTTCCGACTCCACCCTGACTCTATTCCAGCAAAATCCATTCTTCTTTTTCAAAAAAGCATGTGTTTTTATTTTCTTCTTGATGACATAGGTCTGCTTTTCTGTCTATTCTGAGCTATGCCTCGAGATTTAAAGATCCTAGAGTTACTTTACCTTTCTTTTCAAAAGCACATTTTTGGGACAAGACGCTGTTCTGAGTACAGACTTTATTACACGTTTGTGATTGATGGAGAATTTTTTTCAAGTTTATAACAAACCCAGAGTCCAGCCCCCGCTGCTGGCTGTGTTCTTGGGTGTCCTTGTCTCTTTGGTACTTGGCTCTTGCTCATCTGTAGGGGCAGCATGGGGTGCGTGGATGGGGCTGGATTGGTAGACAGGAGGGCTCCAACTCTGGCACTGCCACTGGTCAGTTGTAGAGCCCTACGTCAGTCACCTACCCTCGCTTAGCCTCAGTAATCTCCACTTTAAGACGAAGAGCGTGTTTTACAATATCTGAACTGCTTCCTATCTCTGAAATTCTGGGTGGTGCCCTCTGTGAGTAAGAGCATGCTGGAAACTGCCTGTGGCTCACTGTGCTGCCAGTGTGGACGGCTTGGCTCTCACTCGGGTCTGTGCCTCTCTTGCTGCATAGTTTGTGTCACTTCGTCCATGTCTGTGCCTCCCTGCCCTTTGTGTTAAACGCTGGATCCGCTTAAGATGAGGCGGCAGTGACCCTGCTGGTGAAGTGAAAATAAATAGATCACTCCTCCTGTGAGTTTGAAAAAGCTCAGCAAATCCCAAAGGGAATTATAGACGAAGCCTATGTCTGCAGCAGAAACTCACATTCAAAGGCTAACCTGTATTTCCTTTAGGACCCCAAATGAAATTTAGGATCTCTGAAATAGATCATTCAGGATTTGTCTCTCTTAACAGGATTCTGAGATGCAAAGCTGTATATGATACTAATAGAACCATAGGCTGGAAGTGTCTTCAATCAAATCCGGAATCTGGGTCAAGCATGGCCAGATTGTTCTGTTAGAACTCCGTGAGCTCACCCGTGGCAGTCCTCGCCTGTGTCCTCCAACACCGCAGAGCCCTATTGTGATGCTAGCCCCAACCATCTGATAGTTAGCCCCTTCCTAATCTCATTCATTTTAGTAGATTTCAAAACTATGTGGTTACTAACCTAGATAGCTACAGGTTTTTTCATGTATGTAAATATACGTTTTTATGAAAACTAGGCTAATATAACAAAATTTAAATATCAGGCTAATTGTAATCATTCTACCTTACTGACCTATTTTTGCACTGATTGAAATCAGAAAATTGCATAAAGACATGGGCATATTGCCATAAAATTGGAATTAATTATTTCTATTGCATATTCACAGGATAAATTGTCCTTTGTAATATTGGTGCTCTAAAAGGTTAAGAGGCCCAACACATCTGAGGCAACATTAATCTCAAAAAACATTTGATTCAACAAAATTCTAATACAACAAAAACTTGATCTGTCCCTTGGAATTGATGGGAGTCAAATGGGATTTACCTTCACTAGTCATACAGTTCAGAGCCAAAACCCCAGAGTGTGTACAGTTCAAGCCCTTCCTCTCACAGATGAGAAAATTGAGCTTTAGGAACATTAAGTCAATTAATCTTGATAACACTGCTAGTCACAGACAAAACTAGGTCCGCCAAAGTAGCTTTCCCATACCTGAGTAATCTTCAGTATAGTAAAAAAAAGAGAAAAAAGCCTTACAGATTCTAGAGCTTTAAAATTCATTGCACATGTGACAACATTTGAGTTTCTTAGTGCAAAATGCTGTGCTCCTCATGTTGAGGGTAGGGGTATAGAGACATAGTATGTGGTCTTCTAGGGGGGTCATCATGAGTACAAAGCCACCAAGCCTGACATCTAAAATTACAATTTATGTCTTGAAAGAACACTCTCAGGCTGATCTTTTCTATGCGAGATGGATCGAGGGGAGGTATATTTGAGTCTTTACATTCATAAAATTCCTATAGCTTAATCTGTACTGTAGTTTCATAGGTTTAACCAAGTAAGAAACTATGTTTAACAAATCTTCTCAACTTTTCATTTATAATCCAACCTTGTGATAATAAAAAATCTGCTTAAATTTTTGTTGCTGTTTAATTATTTCACTTTAGTGCAAGGGTCAGCAAGCTTTTTCAGTAAAAGACCCAGCAGTAAATACTTTTATAGGCTTTGTCAGCCACCCTGTATTTGTCATACTCAACTCTGCTGTTTTTACAAAAACAGGTGGCAGATTGAATTTGGCCCATGGGCCACAGGTTGCCCTTTAGAGCATGGAATTAAGAGATGGCACTGCCTAACTTGCTTCAGGTCTCCAGAGAGAAGTTGGCAAAAGCCACGCTGATGGATCAAAGTCTTACCCAGTTCTAGATGATCAAGTTAAAGAGACTGAGCTCACTGATAGCAGACCTCTTGCCTGCACTCCTAGTCCACACATGAAGTCATGGTTCTCCATTTGCAACATAACAGCTGTGCATGCTGGAAACAATTAGTGTGGTAAGCCCAACATGACCATGTAAGGCTGGAGAACAGAAGCATTCCCAGGATTATGAAGTTGATCCTTCTTTCATGTAGCTCTTTTAGAATTAAATTAGGAGGAAAACTAAGCTAGTCACAGAACTAAACCTGGTTTGTGGACTTGTTTTGGCCCATCTTTGGCGGTGGGTGAAGTCCTCTCTTGACCCAGGGACAGGACAGATGAGTGCATTCATGTGTTTCAGACACCTCTACAATAATGGCAGCATTTATCATTTGTAAAGATGATTTAGAACATGAAATTGAGCATGCTGAGGACAGGGACTTTGTTTTGTTCCCAGCTATGGCGTTTTGGCACAGTCACTTCACGAATCTGGGCCTCAGTTGACCTCATCTGTTAGATCCTAAGGCTCTTCCACCGCCGCCATGCCGAGATTCCATTCCCAGAGCACCCAGGATAAAGCCTGGCACACAGAAGTTACCCAATAAGTGTTTTTCTTTTTTAAATGAATGATACATAAACTCAGTCCTTTCCACACTAAAACCCATTCTTCCAATGGTGAATTGAATACTTCCTCTGTGATTTGGTTTTATTTCATTCCAAGAGTAAAGACTTCCCGTGTTTTCATGTGATCACTGCAGCAGCTCTACTAGGATGCACTTTGGTTAAGCAATAATTGGACATTTTGAAGGACACTTGCTAAAACTGGAGTTGTATTTCTTTCATAAGCCCTGCTATTTACAGAAATTAGAATGCTTAATGGTTTGAACTGCGGAGAATTCTGTCAGAATATCCATTAAGGTTTCTGAATTATCTTAGGCCTCGAAGCAGGAGAAGTTGATGGGACTTGAGAAAGATGGGAGTTGAAATGAGTTAAGGTCAGGGACCCCCAATGTGAATGTACCTTAGACTCATGATTCTGCTGGTTCAGATGTCTCAGGTTTGGCTTTGTATTCATACTGAAAAGTGTGGGCTTATGTGTGGAAGAGGAAGTGGGCATGGGAAACGAGCTGCAAATGACCAGGAAGAAGCTTCCACCCTTGGTTACCTCTGACCTCTGCACTTACACCATTAGAAACTTAGATAAGGCAGTTTGGTTTCCCTCTCTGATATGAATATTTGCCATGAGACAAGAAACACCTTAATTCTTTATCAGTCTTTCCACCTTAATGGGAATTACCTCTTCAGATCTTTTCCAGTGTGACACTTAACCAACCAGAGATTTAAAGAAGGGAGTCTGGCACAAGCTGGCAGGAACTAGAAGTTGGGGTAAATGTGCTGAAACTGGAGACAGAAGGATGCTGAAATTTTTTTCTATAGAAGTTTGTCCCCCCAGGACCAACTATGTTAAAGCTTGCTGCAAACTATTATCCTTTTAAAATGATTTAAATGTCTCAAGTCCTTTCTCATTAAAAATAAAACAAATCAACAGGAAAGAAAGAAAGAGAGAGAGAGAGAGAAGAAAGATAGAAACCTTGTCCCAGAAAGCCTCTGCGGATGGTATCTGGTTAATTGCCTTTTCTGAGCTATTGACACTTCTCGTCTGCCAGGACCAGGCAAGGGGAATCCTAAGGGAACAAATCTAGACGGTTGTGCTTTCATGTAGCTTACATTCTAGTGGGCAAAAAGATGCTCATTTTATAGTCATATACTAAATGAATATTACAAACTGAGATGGATATTTCTCATGGAGGAGAGCCGGAAACAGAAACCAAGTCTACGCTGGGTGTCAGGGGAGGCGTCCCCGAGGAGGGAACTCTTAAGCCAAGTCTGAAAGACGGGTAAGAGTTAGCCAGGTAAGGGGAGGAGGGAGGCTCAGAGCCTCCTTGGGAGAGGGACCAGCTCTGAAAAGGTAGCTGGAGGAAATTAAAATGTTCTGGATGGAGCAAGTAAGTTGGAGGAAGTAAAAATCGGCCAGTGCAACTGTGCACGCAAGTGGAGAGTGCTGACAGATGAGGCCGGAGAGAGAGAGACACACGGCTAAGTCACACAATGGGAGTCATCATCCTAAGAACAATGGAAACTTTGAAGCGTTCTATGCACAAGTGGTGCAAATGGAATTGTGTTTTAAGAAGTTGTGTCTGGTCACCAGTGTGGAGTCTGTTTTAGTAGCTGAAGTAAGAGATGGTAGTGGTTTGCACTAGTGTGGTAATTTAGTGTTCATAAATAAAAAGGAATCACTTTGTGAGATATTAAGAAGATGAAAATACACAGATTTGATAAACAGATATTTGGGGAGAAAATAAGAAAGCTCAAAAATGACTCCTAAGTTTCTAGCCTATATCTGTAGTGAGCATAAAAAATGCAATAATTGAGAATGTGTACCCTCACCCTGCCTGTGTTCAAACCCCAACTCTGCCACTTACTAAGGATGTCATCTTAAACTGAACCCTCAATACTCTTTCTTATCTTTGAATTGGAGATGATGCTAGTAGCCACATCACAGAGTCGTAACAAGGATTAAATGGGTTAGTATATTTAAACAATGCCTGATCAACATCACTATAAGGGTGACTGTGGTTCCTTGAGAGAAGGAATTCTGGAAAAGGATCAGCTCCAAGGCTACAGGATATGGGTTCAGTCTTAGACATGTTGATGCTGAGGTGCCTATGAGACTTCTTAGGGAAGAGCGTTGAGCAGGTAGTTTCACATAAAGAGCCTAGAACTCAGTGACAAGGTCCAGACTAGAGTAATATTTTAGAAGTCACCAATGTGTAAATGACATTTCAAATCATAGAAATAAATAAAATAGCCATGAAAAGGCTTCAGAATTGGCCTCAAGGGCCTCCGGTATTTAACAACCAGGTAGAGGAGTTTGAGATTACAAAGCCCCACAAAGGAGCAGTCAGAGAACGAGGAGAATGTCTGAAGGAAAGTGTGGTCAGTAGTGTCTGATGCTGCCGGAAGGTCAAGTAAGATGAAGAGTAAGTGTCTACAGAACATAGTGATCTAGAAAACACAGTCACTGCTGACCTCACAGGGAGCAGTTTCATTTGTGTGATTGACACAGAAGCTATTTCATAGTGGGCTGAAGGGTGAAGCAATAGAGACAGTGAGTAAAGACAATGTTGAGAAGTTTGGCTATGAAGGAGAGGGAAGGGAGCAGGAACTGAAGGAGAATGAGAGGTTAGTTGAGGACAATGTTTTGTTGCCTTTTTTTTTAATGAGACTTTATTTTTATAGAGAAGTTTTAGGATCACAGCAAAATTTAGAAGAAAGTACAGAGATTTCCCATATAACCCCTGCCCCGACACATGTATCGCCTCCCCCATCATCAACATCCCCCACTAGAGTGGTACATTGGCTACGATTGATGAACCCACGTTGACATGTCATAATCACCCTAACTCTGTAGTTTACATTGTAGTTCATTCTTGGTGTTGTACATTCTGTTGGTTCACACAAATGTGTAATGACAAGTATCCATCATTATAGTATCATACAGAGTATTTTCACTGCCCTAAAAATCCTCTCTGCTCCACCTATCCACGCCTCCCACCCCCCAACCCCTGGCAACCATTGATCTTTTTACTGTCTCCACAGACTTTTCAGATTGGCTTCTTTCACTTAGTTATACTCATTTAAAGTTTGTCCATGTGTTGTCAATGCTTAATAGCTCATTTCTTTCTAGTGCTGAATAATATTCCACTGTCTGGATATGCCAGTTTGTTTATCTGTCTGCTTAAACATCTTAGTTGCTTCCAAGTTTTGGCAATTATGAACAAAACTGCTATAAACATCCATGTATACGTTTAGTGTGGACAACTCCTTTGGGCAAATACCAAGGAGGGCGATTGCTGGATCATACGGTAGGCGTATGACAGTTTTGTGAGAAACCACCAAGCTGTCTTCCAAAGTGGCTTTACCATTTTGCATTTCCACCAGCAATGAGTGAGAATTCCTATTGCTCCACATCCTTTGGTGTTGTCAGTATTCTGGAATTTGGCCATTCTGATAGGAGTGTAGTGGTATCTCATTGTTATTTTAATTTGCATTTCCTTGATGATATATGATGTGGAGCATCTTTCATATGCTTATTTGCCATCTGTCTATCTTCTCTGGTGAGGTGTCTGTTAAGGTCTTCGGCCCATTCTTTAACTGGATTATTTGTTTGTTGTTGAGTTTAAAGTTCTTTTTGTGTTTTGGATAGCAGTCCTTTATCAGGTGTGTCTTTCGCAAATATTTTCTCCTAGTCTGTGATTTGTCATTTCATTCTGTTGACATTGTCTTTCACAGAGCAGAGAGTTTTCATTTTAATAAAGTCTATTTTATCAATTCTGCCTTTGATAGATTGTGCCTCTGAAGTTGTGTTTAAAAAGTCACCGCCATACTCAAAGTCATCTGTGTTTTCTGCTATGTTATATTCTAGGAGTTTTATAGTTTTGCATTTTACATTTTGGTCTATGATTTATTTTGAGTTAATTTTTGTGAAAGATGTAACGTCTGTGTCTAGATTCATTTTTTGCCTGTGGGTGTCCAGTTGTTCCAGCACTATTTGTTGAAAAGACTTTGTTTGCTCCGTTGTATTGCTTTGGCTTCTTTGTCAAAGCTCAGTTGACTTTATGTATGTGGGTCTATTTCTGGGCTCTCTACTCTGTTAGATTGATCTATTTGTCTATTCTTTTGCCAGTACCACACCATCTTGATGATTGTAGTCTCATGGTAGGTCTTAAAGGCAGGCAGCATCAGTCCTCCAACCTTGTTCTTCTTGCTTGATCTGTGTTGAGTATTCTGGGTCTTTTGCTTCTCCAAATAACTTTACAATCAATTTGTTAATATCCACAAAATAACTTGCTGGGATTTTGTTTGGGATTACATTGACTCTATAGATCAAATTGGGAAGAACTGACATCTTGACAATACTGAGTCTTCCTGTCCATGAGCAGGGAATATCTCTCCATTTATTTAGTTCTTTGATTTTGCCCATTGGAGTTTTGTAGTTTTCCTCACATAGATGTTGCGCATATTTTGTCAGATTTATACCTAAGTATTGCTTTTTTTTTGCTGTTAGTGTAAGTGATATTGTGTTTTTAACTTCAATTTTCACTTGTTCATTGCGGGTATATAGGACAGCAATTGATTTCTGCATATTAATCCTGTATCTTGCAAACTTGTTATAATCACTTTTTAGTTCCAGGAGTTTATTTGTTGATTCTTTTGGATTTTTTACGTAAACAATCATGCCATCTGTCAACAAAGACAGTTTTATTTCTTCCTTCCCAATATGCATACCTTTTATTTCCTTTTCATGTTTTACTATTAAGAAGCAAAATTGATACAGTGGAGCAAAGATAGTCTTTTCAACAAAAAGCCCTTAGCTAGGACGTCCAGTACAACGTTGAAAAGGAGTGATGAGGCAGACATCCTTGCCTTGTACCTGAACTTAATGGGAAAGATTCAAGTTTCTCACCATTAAATATGATGCGGGCTATAGGTTTTTTGGTAGACATTCTTTATGAAGTTGAGAAAGTTTGCTTTATTCTAATTCACTGACAGGTTTTTTTTTTTTTAATCACTAATAGATTTTGGCTTTTGTCAAATGCTTTTTCTATTGATATGATCATGCAATTTTTCTTTTTTAGTCTGTTGATGTAATCAATTACATTAATTGATTTTCAAGTGTTGAGCTAGCCTCGCACACCTAGGATAAATCCCACTTTGTCGTGCTATATAATGTTTTACATGTTGTTGGATTTTTAAAAAAAATTTTTTTAAAGATTTTTTTATTTTATTTTTTTCCTTTTTCTCCCCAAGGCCCCCCAGTACATAGTTGTATATTCTTCGTGTTGGTCCTTCTAGTTGTGGCACGTGGGACGCTGCCTCAGCGTGGTTTGATGAGCAGTGCCATGTCTGCGCCCAGGATTCGAACCAACAAAACACTGGGCCGTCTGCAGGGGAGTGCGCGAACTTAACCACTTGGCCACAGGGCCAGCCCCAACGTTGTTGGATTTGATATGCTTACATTTTGTTGAGGATATTTGTATCTATGTTTATGAGGGATATTAGTCTGTAAATTTCTTTCTCGTATGTCTTCTCTGCTTTGGGTATTAGGGCAATGCTGGACTCACAGAATGAATCAGGAAGTATTTCCTTTGTTTCTATCCTCCAAAAGAGATTTTAGAGAACTGGTGTAATTTACTCCTTAAATACTTGGTAGAATTCACCAGCAAACCCATCTAGGCTTGGTGCTTTATGTTTTGGAGGGTTATTAATTGTTGATTCAATTTCTTTAATACATATAGGCCTATTTAGATCATTTATTTCTTCTGTGTGATTTTTGGAAAATTGTGTCTTTCAGGGAATTGGTCTATTTTATCTAGGTTATCAATTTTGTGTGCATAGATTTATTCATGGTATTCTTTGATTATCCTTTTAATGTCCATAGGCTCTGTAGTGACGCCCTCTCTTTAACATCTGACGTTATTCATTACATCCTCTCTCCTTTTTCTTAATTAACCTGGCTACCAGTTAATCAATTTTGTTGATCTTTTTAAAACCAAGCCTTTGGTTTTATTGATTTTTCTCTATTGATTTCCTATTTTCAGTTTTAATTTGCTCTTCTTTTTCTGGTTTATTAAGGTGAAAACTTAGATTATTGATTCCAGATTATTGATTTAGATTTCTTCTCTTCTAATATACACAGTTAATGCTATAAATTTCCCAAAAGCACCTCTTTTTCTGCATACCATAAATTTTGATGTTGTGTTTTCATTTTCATTTAGTTCAAAATATTTTTTCAATTTCTCTTGAAATTTCTTCTTTGATCCATGTGTTATTTAGAAGTATGTTGTTTAATCTCCATTTATTTTGGAATTTTCCATTTATCTTTCTGTTACTGATTTCTGGTTTAATTCCACTGTGGTCTGAGAGAAGATATTATATATTTCTATTACTTTACATTTGTTAAGGTGTGTATTATGATCCAGAATGTGGTCCATCTTGTTGAATGTTCAATGTAAGCTTGAGAACAATGTGCATTCTGCTCTCGTAGGATGACGTAGTCTATATTTGTCAAGTATATCCAGTTGATTGATAGTGTTGTTAAGTTCAACTATATCTTTATGGATTTTCTGCCTGTTGGATCTATCCATTTCTGATAGACGGGTACTGATGTCTCCAAATATGATATTGGATTCATTTATTTCTCCTTGCCATTCTATCGGTTTTTGCCTCACCTAGTTTGAACCTCTGTGGTTACGCATATATATAGTAAGGATTGTTATGTCTTCTTGGAGAATTGACACCTTTATCATTTTAATGCTGTTATTTATTTTTGATAACTTTCCTTGCTTTGATGTCTGCTCTGTCCAAAATTAACACAGCTACTTCTGCTTTCTTTTGATTGATGTTAGCATAGTATATCTTTCTCAATCCATTTAGTTTTACTCCATATGTGTCTATATATTTAGAGTGGGTTTCTTGTAGACAACATATAGTTGATCTTGTTTTTTGATCCACTGTGGCAATCGCTCTCTTTTAATTGGTTCATTTAGACCAATTACATTCAAAATGATTATTGATGCAGTTGGATTTTATATACCATGTTTGTTACTTTTTTCTACTTGTTGCCCTTTGTTCCTATTTTTGTTTTCTACTCCTTTTTTGCCTTTTTTCATTTTAATGGAACATTTTATATAATTCCATTTTCTCTCTTTTTTAGCATATCTCATGTACTTTTATTTTACTGGTTGCCCTAGAGTTTGTAATATACACTTACAACTAATCCAAGCCCACTTTCAAATAACACTACATCACTTCATGAATAGTATGAGTACCTTACAGTAACCAAATAATCCTGATTCCTCCCTCTCATCCCTTGTATCAATTCTGTCATTCACTTCACTTGTATATAAGTGTATATAAACACATATACATGTGACCATACATGAGCAAATACATTGTTGCTATTACCATTTTGAAAAAAACTGTTATCTGTTTGATCAATTAAAATAAAAAAATAAAAGTTTTTCTTTTACCTTCACTTATTCCTTCCTCCACGCTCTTTCTTTATGTAGGATCCAAGTTTCTGACCTACATTACTTTCCTTCTTTCTAAAGGTTCTTTTAACGTTTCTTACAAGTCAGGCAACAAATTCTCTCAATTTTTGCTTGTCTTAGAGAGTTTTTATTTCCCCTTCACTGTGGAGGGATCATTTTGCAGGGTACAGAATTCTAGATTGGTGGGGGTTTTCTCAACACTTTAAATATTTTATCCACTTTCTTCTTGCTTGCACAGTTTCCAAGAAATCATGTAATTCTTCTCTTTGTTCCCCTATAGGTAAGGCATTTTTTTTCCTCTGGATTTTTTTCTTTATCTTTGATTTTCTTTAATTTGAAAATTACATGCTTAAATGTATGGGATTTTTTGTTTGTTTGGTTTTGTTTTGCCTTTATCCTGCTTGGTGTTCTCTGAGCTTTCTGGATCTGTGCTTTGGTGTCTGACATTAATTTGGGGGAAATTTTCAGTTGTTATTGTTTCAAATATTTCTTCTGTTCCTTTCTCTCTTTCTTCTCCTTCTGGTATTTACGTTATACGTATATTACACCTTTTGTAATTGTCCCATAGTCCTTGGATATTCTGTTCTGTTTTTTTCAGCCTTTATTTTCTTTGATTTTCAGTTTGGGAGGTTTCTATTGGTATATCCTCAAGCTCAGAGACTCTTTCCTCAGGCTTGGCTGGTCTACTAATAAGCCCACCAGTAAGTCAGAGTAATTTGTCATTTATATTATCTGTTTTTTATCTGCTAGTGGTTTTTTTTAATCTCTAGCATTTCTTCTTGGTTCTCTCCTAGGATTTCCATCTGTCTCTTTACATTGCCCATCTGTTTTTGCATGCTTTATCCATTAGAGCCCTTAGCATGTTAGTCATAGTTGCTTTAAATTCTCATTCTGATAGTTCTAACGTCCCTGCCATGTTTGTTTCTGATGCTTGCTCTGTCTCTTCAAATTGTGTGGGTTCTTTTTCTTTTTAGTATTCCATGTGCTTTTTTTCTTGGTTGCCAGACGTGATACACCAGGTAAAAGGAACTGCTGTAAATAGGCCTTTAGTGATGTGGTGGTGACCTGTGGGGGATGAAGTATGCTACGGTCCTATGATGACTAGGATTAGTGTTCCAGTGAGCCTGTGCCTCTGGACTGTGAACTTCATAAGTGTTTCTAAGATTTTCTCTCCCCTTAGGTGGGGCAGGACTGCTGGAGTAGATTGAAGTTGTGCATTTTCCTTCCCCAGGTCAATTAGTCTCTGATAATACTGGTTAGGCTCATGGTTAACTAGTTTCCCCCGAGAGCAGGCCTTATTAAAAAGAGCAGAGTGCTTTGAGGTATTTCAAAACTGTTCCTTGTCCCCTCCCCCTGCCTGATGCATGAGGGGATTTTTCTCCCCTATTTCCTATTAGAACCTGGTTGAGCTCCTGAAGGTAAACCTCACAGAATTGTGGGGTCCCCCTGGAGTTTTTAACTCTCAGAGTTGTCCACACAGAGCCTCCAGCAATTTCTCAAGTGCAACATTGGTCCTGCAGCAGTTCTGGCTCCCGAGACTCTGCTCCAGTGAGCCGTGGCTGCCTGTATGCGCCTGTCTGTCTCTCGAATCTTGGGGGCATCTGTTTGCCCTGTATCTTCCCCTCTTATGGAGCCAAGAAGAGTTGTCAATTTCTCAGTCTGGTCAACTTTTTACTTGTTGTTAGAAAGAGTGCTGACTTGTAAGCTCCTTGCTTAGGAAACAGGAAACTGTAAGTTGCTGTTGTTTTTAAGATGAGAGAGATTTGTGTATTTTATCTGTCAAAGGTAAAGAGCGAGTTGAAAGAAATAGATTGAATAGTGTAATTGCCCTGACAAAAGGGAGAATGGATAAGATGCAGAGTATAGGTAGCAGAATTATCTTTAGATAAGGGGAAAGACCATTCCTGTTATGCAGAAGAAGAAAGGGGATGGATTCCCATGTAGCATGTTTGTAGGTTCAGAAGTAGGAGTTTGAGGTTGTTCCTGTCTAGTGGTTTCAATTTTCCTGTGAAGAGATGATCTGCTGAGTGAGGAGACAGAGGTTGGAGGAAAGTGCTGAAAGTTTGACATAGTCATCAAGGAGAAGGGGAAAATAACATGGCCAGAGGAATGAGAACTCACTTGAGATCAGTGACTCTGAATGCACAGTGATGCCATCTACCCTGTGGGGTGATGATCTCTAGCAGAGTTTGCTACTTGGAGGCAGGTGCCATGAAAGCAGATTGACAGGTTCATCCAGGGTCGAGATATCACCATAAGGATGTGGTGGGGAAAAAAAGATTTGGGATTTGGCAAGATTATTAATGCAATCATGGGAATCTACTGATGCACTATGGGAGAGGCTGCTAGTTTGGGAGAAAGTAAAGGAGTCCGTGAAAGAATTTTCCACTGATGTCTAAGAATGGCCGTAGTGGAAGGAGTTCAATAAGCAAGGAGAAGAGGGTGTAATTACAGTCTGAGATTCTTGAATTAGTGATTCTGGAGGTAGAATAGATTTATTGATGGGAATTTTAAGGCTTATTTATGTGAGAATGTCCTAAAGAGACAGTTCTTAGTTTGTAAACACTTAAAATTTTGCATAAGGAGAGTTTGACCTGTCGCATCATAATAGTGGTAATAATATCTGGATCTGGGTCCACGACCAGGCCGTATCAGTAATTGTGAATGAACCTAAGTTTTCTCCCTCTCTTCACGTTTATGCTCACCCTGTTGTGCCGTCCACTAGGCTTACTGTTGTATGAAAACACCCTTCTCATGCTACCATCTCTCCTCTGTCTCTTGAATAGTGCACATTGCTGCCAACCTCACCCCATCCTACATGAACTATCCTAACATGTGTGACTTATACCTGAGCCCTGGGAGAGACCAGGCCTTCCTTATCTTCTATTTGCTGTTAACACAGATAACTTCTATCTCTAAGATTGACTCTGTGATTCAAAATTGGAAATTCAAGTGTGATGAGGTATATTTCACTGAGTAGAGACTTTCAGTGCCTGAGACTGGGCTCTAGATGATTCCTTCTTTGCTTCCTTATTACGTTGAATTGTTGGCGCTAGAGCTGACTTTGCCGAGTCTTGCTGTTAATTAAGCCTGCCTTTGAGTGGACTGAAATGCTGCTCCCTTTTGTTTCTCTATTACCGTGTTTTTCATTTCTGACATTTCAATATGATTCATTCTTACACTTTTCTTCTCTCTTCTGAAATTTTCATCTGATCATCTATACTATATACCTTTTCCAAAAGAGCCTTAAACGTTTTCCATCTAATAATTCCAGCATCTGTGCCACATCGTCTGATTCTGTAGATTGCTTTGTCTCCTGACAGTGTGTTGTTTTTTCTTCTTTGTACATCTCACAGCTCTTTATTTTAAACCTAACATCTTTGTTGAATGATAGAGACTGAGGAAAATATATTTTTTATGCCTAAAAGTTAGCATGCATTTTCCTTTGTTAGGCCTTTAGGTTGAGACAATTGGGTTGTGAGTTGGGCTGGGTTTGTATTTTGTTGATGCCATGGTTACCCCAGGGTACCACAGCCTTCAAATTCCTCTAGTATTACCTTGTAAAGTCAGAAATGATTTATTGGAGGGTATTTCTCAATGTCTTCCCTTTGAGCCTGACCCTCAGAGAAGGTTTCTCTCTATGCTCTTAATGCTCCCTTAGCATCAAACTGTTGTTATTTATTTGGTGCTTGTTAGCCCGTTGTTAGGGGGTTTGGGAGGGTTCCCTCTGTGGTTCTGACTCAGACTCAGTCTTGGGAACGCATCTGGCCCTGGGTATTAGGAGTAGGGTCTGCTCAGTGATCCTGCCGCACCCCCAGTGGAAATCTCTAATGGTCTGGGACTACGAGGTGAACCTGCCCTCCCCCCAGGATAGAGCATGTGTTCTTGTCCCTTCTCCCAGCTGCAGCGGCTCTTCACCTGTGCTCTAGGGTATGAAGGTTGTCCTGTCCCCTGTGAAGTTGGGCTTGTGTTCCAAAGGAAAGACAGGAGAGCAGGATCTGGGGGTGCTTTATGACTTTCCCACAGTGGCAGTGGTTTCCCCGGGCCGGCACCACAAGGAGGCATTCTCGGGACTCTCTCGCTGCTTCCAATCTTCCTGTAAGCCCCTTGAGGTTCTTGGAGAAGAATCAGCAGGTGGGTGCAAATTTTCCTTGTGTCTGTGGCTCCCAGGGGTTTTATATTCTCATGATAGTCCGTACCCGGCCTTTAGGAACTCATTAAAATTTTCAACCAAATTCTGACTAGCTTCTGTGCCATCTCTCCTTGGATGTGCTTGTCTTTTCTCAGATTTCAGGTTTCCCTGCAATCTTGGCTTTTTGATTAGTTTAAGAAAACCTGCAAACTTGAAGATTATTTGGGGGTTCTTTTTTGGTTATTGTAGGGTGGGAGTGATCTTTTTACACATTTCTACATCCTAAGTGGAAATCAGAAGTTCAGTGTTTTATAGAAGTTTCGGAAGACTTTCACACTATATTCCTGTTTTAAAACTACAGGGATGCGTACTCCTTTCATTGGTTTCCCCAACATAGTACGCTACAGGATATTTGTCATATGGCTGAGTTATCCTGGATAAAAACTGTGTTGCTTGTCCTTCTGGTGAAGTATATCCTCAAAGTAAATTCTCTCTAATGGAGTGAGGCTGCAAAGAAAATGCTCATTCCAACCGTTGCTTTGTCTCTCTGTCACTCACATAATCTCTCCTTTTTCTCTGTTTCATTCTTAGTCAATTTATTGTGTGTGGTCTCAGCTGCATGTTTCTCAATTTGGACTACTTTTTGAGCGATCCCACAAATAACAATCTGCAGTGATGCCGAGTCCCAGCACCGTCTCCCTGCACCATGAGATGAGCTGGGAGCAGTGGAGCGAGGGCCACAGTTAGGATTTGACTCTCCCTTGGCAAGTCTTAACATCTCTGGGCCTCAGCTCACTCCTGTGTCTGGTTGTCCTCCTTTCTCACTGGCTGCTGCCCAGTCTCCTTTGCTGACTCATCCTCATATCACCAGTCTCTTAAACTGGAGTGTCCCTGGACTGAGTCCTTGGATCTCCTCTCCCCGCCCTCCTCTCACTCCATTTGTGATCTCATCTAGTCTACTTTAAATACCATCTAAACACTGACACGTTGACAATTTCCTTCTTCAGCCCTGACCATGCCCCTCAACTTCAGACCATTTATCCAAGTCCCTACTCAACATCCCCACTTGACTTTCCAGTAGACACTTGGGTTTTAGCATGTCCAAAACTTCGCTCCTGAATATCTTCTGCACTAAACTTGCTTATCCTACAGTCTTTCCCGACTCAGTTGAAGACAGCTCCATCTTTCCATTTACTCAGGTGGAAAAAAGTGGAGACATTGGAACTCCTTTTTGTCTCACAAATCTTACATTTGATTCATCAGCAAATATTTCCAGCTTTACTTTCAAATTTTATCTAGAATTTTTATGTTTCTCTTCTTCTCACCCACATTCTCCCCCATCCTGACTCAAACCACCATCATCTCTCACTTGGATTACCACTAGAGCCCTAACTGGCCTCCTCGCTTTTGCCTTTCAGAATATTCTCCATGTAACACGGTCATCCTGTTAAACCATAAATCAAATCTTATCACCCCTCTGCTCAAAACCCTCCAACAGCCCCCAGCTCAGCATAAAGGACCCAGTCCTCCCTAGAAGCTCTGTCCATGTGACCCAGTCACCCCCGGCTCCACCTCTGACGTTTCCCTCTTGCTCATCCTCCCACAGCCAGACTCCAGACATGTTCCTTACTCTGGACCTTGGCACTTGCTGTCCCTTCAGCCTGTAATGTTCTTCCCTGGGTATCTGACCTGCCTCCTCCCTTTCTCGAGGTCTTTATCCCAAAGCAAAGCCTTCTCTGTCCTCTGTGTCTAAGATTGTACCCCCTCCCTATCCTTAACCTTCCCAACTGCTTCCCTGCTTTTACTTTCCTTCACAGTATGTAACCACCATCTGTACAGTCAAGTTAGGCTAGAGAATGCCTCAACAACTTCCGTTCCTGCAGGGAAAGGAGGAACAGAGCAGGAGAGGCTTGCACCCACAATGTAATGCGTTGGCCTACAGGTGGCATATGCCCCTCTTTTCTTTTGGTGAGAATTAATTACACGGTCATAATTAATTTCAAGAAGATGGAAAGATACACTTCTTTCACGTGCTCAGAATAAGAGGAGAATCAGATATCAAGACACAGCACTGGCATCTGCCCCGTCAGCTGACACACCATATGTCTTACTTATTGTTTCTTTCTTCTCTCTAGAATGTAAGCTCAACAGAAACATGGCTTTTAAAAATTTTGTTCATGGCCATGTTCTCAGCTCATAGAAGAGAGCTTGGCATGTCCTAAACTCTCAGTAAATATTTGTTAAATACAGGAATAAATGACTGGTTGAGTTTCTATAATGATTTTTTAAGAAAAAAATTCTACCACTCCTATGGATTTGTCAATAGATGCAAAATATTGTCACTATTATTACTTATTGTTGTTATTATATAATTCTAACTAGAAAGCATCTTTGAAGTGGAAAATATTTTAAAATTATGAAAATAATGAGGATTTAAGCAGAGAACAGTCTAACTTAAAATCTTATGTGGAACAGAAAGACATAGTTCATACAACTAATACGGGTCCCAATAAGTTGCTAAATGTAATGGAAAATCTTCCAATATCATTTATGAGTTGGTGGGGAGGTCACACAGTTGCAAAGGGAAACTAGACCAGCATAGTCATTCGTGACAGTAAAGTTCATCTTTGTGCTTTAGAAGTTCACTCATTGCCAAGGAAGGGGCGCCTCTAGGGCCTGTCTGCGCCTGCCCGGCTCTGATGGTGCTGTGTGACGCTTGGCTGACATGCACTGAGTGTAGTGCTGGCACTTTCATCGGGGATAGGACATTGTTTTTTCCTGGGCCGAATCTGTTGTTTTCCTGGGCAGACAGCAAGCCCTCTGAGCTAGAAATATGCAGCAGAGATTCTCCACATCAGAACCACCCCTGCTTTCCCCCTGATGGCGTGTGTGTTGATTGCTCTCTGCGAGGTCATAGAGAGCCTTTGCTGAGTTGATGTGGGAGAGACCGCCTGGTTTACCTGCCGCATCCCTTGCCAGCAGAGCTGTATGATTCTGTAAAAAAAAAAAAATAGTTTAAAACTGAAAGGAGTTACAAACACGTTTTACTTTTGCCCCTGGCTTGGTGGAAACCTGCCCTTTCTGATAATGAGAGCCACTGATAGGCATTTCTGTGCGTGTTTTTGTGTCTTGTGGATTTATATGATGATTTCTGTGGCAATCTGATTGGGACCCAGAATTATGGAGGTGGAGGGTTCACCATTCCTTGAGAACGAGTGCAGATTAGTTTTGCTCCCACTGGATAAAACTCATGCTAAGATTATCTCGTGCACGTTATCCAGCAAGGCCATCTCTGTGCAGCGTAAAGCCCCCTGGGACTGTTTGGGTCTTGTTTTGTCTCATACCAAATGTTTTTGAAGGGGGAGGCTAGCACTTATATTGTAAATAACCCGTGATTGCCTTTGATAGTCAGTTTGTTGCTACTTTGTCTATTTCATAGCATAATTCATACTTAAATTCTAACAGTGAAGGACAGAGGAAAGGAATAAGAAATGAAGAGAGGCTCCCAAGGGAATGGCCATTCTAAAAATAAATACAGTGAAGGGAGTTTGGGGAGAGCACGAAAGTGAAAACGATCCTTAAACTGATTAGAAGTGATTCCGTGACTAATGGCTAGCCAGTGAAATTCTATCCAAAGGGCAATTCCAAGATTTCATGATTCCCAGCCCTCTTCAGCCTTTTTATAATTTTGCCAAGAAATCAGAGTTGTTGCCTTTTTGGCCTGAAGTTAATGCTTCCTGTTTGTGTTGCTGATTCCAAGTTTTGGTTTATTATGCTACATTAGAAAATAACAGTAAGTCTTTCAAATGTCCAATGAACTATTTCTAAAAGGCAAATATCTCATGTATATCCCTCAATCCTGTGTTTGAGAGGAAAATATTCTGATGAACACCAGAAATGCAGGGCCTAGGATTGCTGTGTCTGGGCCTTTGTTAGACGAACTAGTGTTTAGGAGGGAGGAAGTTTCTCTCAGCATCCTAAGAGCTAATCCACAGTCTGGCTCCAGTGTATCTGTCTAGTGTCATTATGAGAGAGAATTGACATGGTTACTTTCAAGTCTCTTCCAACTCTGAGATATCAAGTAACTATGAACGTGATCCTCACATTTCAACCCAACAGGCCACTTTGCTTTCTGTAACAACGTGCAGGGTTTGTAGTTCAACATGGGTTTCTGCATCTACCATTTTCCACCTAGTCCTTTCCTTCCAAGTCTGCTTTCATCTGACTCTTATTTTCAAGGCTCAGCTGAGGTCCCGCCTCCCCCACATACCTTTCCCTGGAGAGTAATCTCTACCCCCTCCAAATTCAATAAACGCAAACACTGCTTTGTATAGCAATAGTCTCTCCAACTGTCTGGTAACCTCCTCAAGGGCAAACATAGCATTGCCTCCTCTGGCAAGAGTTCCAAAAGGTCTTCCTCCATGCCTTAAAAACTCCTCTACTTCCTCTGCGAACGTAACTCCCTGGCTGTCGCCTGTATCTTCCATTAGCGCTAACACTTAGAGCTCGGTATCCCTCATTCCTGACCCAAACTTAAGGGATTCATTTGTAGACAGAGATAAAAATGCCTTTTCCCTTCAGAGACCAAAACGTCAATAGGAAGACCTGGGATTTTATTCAACAGTTTACAAATGGGGTGAATTAGAAATAGTAAGCAGTGATCTTGTTGAAAAGGGCTGGGAAAGAGGGAGAACGAGGAATCACTGGAAACATCCGTTCATTTACGTGATTTCAAGTGATTTAAAGGATATCAAGCCGTAATCTATATGTGGTTTGTCCTTAAGAGTCTCTTCAGTTGTAATAAAATTACCAGGTTCTGAAACGGCCGGCAGTGAAGTGGGCAAGGTTAAGGCGGGAGGAGGGGGAGAGGGAAGTCACTTGGTTCACCAGGTGAGGTTTTCAGAAGAGAAGCACTGCTCCAGGGCCCCAGGCTGAGAGTAAAGCAAAGTCACAGGCATCTTCGCGTTTGGATTTCTCCACGTTTGATGCCAGTTTTATAGCGAGGTGTGAAAGGCGAATCTGCAGGGTGGCTCAGGTGCCGAGCGAGGCCTGTGGCGGAAGAAGGGAATTAGGGAAGGCAGAGAAGTAAATTGGTGTTTGAGGAAGATTGTGATGGTTGGGTTTTGACGTCATCAGTGATGGTATCAGTGGTTTGAGAGGTCTGGAGGGCTGGAGTCGAGTGAGTATTCAGAACTAGAGGTGCAGATTTTAGAGTAAGCCAAGTTACTGAGTAGTTAGCAGCTAAGTTATTGTCGAAGCCTTAAGTGTAAAGGAGTTCTCTGAAGGAGCGAAAGACTGAACCTTAATGAACTGCCAAGTTACGAAGGCCAGAAGAGGAAGAAAGGTGAGAGAGAGAAGTGTTCTTAGAAAAATGAGATCTGGGGCCAGGCTCCGTGGCCGAGTGGTTAAGTTCGCGCGCTCCGCTGCGGTGGCCCAGGGTTCGGATCCTGGGCGCGGACATGGCACCACTCATCAGGCCACGTCGAGGTGGCGTCCCACATCCCACAACTAGAAGGACCTGCA